>NC_060246.1:169731330-170089664 GCF_921293095.1 Ischnura elegans
GTCAAAATATCAACAATACCGATGTACGAACAGCCTAACCGACTTTGGCACCCTTCAAAACCTATGGTTTGACACCTTGGTTGTCATGATGGCTCGACGTTTGACTCTATGACTTTTGACCCCAATTGTGACCTTCGGAGGTCAAAAAATCAACTATACGGATCTACGAACAGCCTAACCGACTTTGGCACCCTTCAAAACCTATGGTTTGACCCCTTGGTTTTTATGATTGCCCGACTTTTAACTCTATGACCTTTGACCCCCGTGGTGACCCTCGGAGGTCAATTAGTGAATAATACGGGTATTTGGACAATACCAATGACTGGGGCAACCTACAAAACCCATGGATCGACACCTTTGTTGGTATGCTATTCCTTTTGCCACCCTATTATGACCTTGACGGTGACCTTACTGGGCCAACGCACAGTGGTCCGAAATCGGAAAAAGCCGGACAAAATTCCAAAATAGCGTTTTTTGAGGTAGAAACTTGAAATTTGACGCATATGCTCACAAATGATTGGTGATCATGAAACAATAAGTCGTTTTTCATAGATCTCATCCGTTGCTAAGATACAGAGGACCAAACACGACCAAATTTCCAAAAACACGCCTGATCTCATTTTTCTTCGAAACACTTAGAAGTTAAGCTGCTCGTAGAGTTTTTGAAGGATTTTAATGCAGTAAAAAACATTATATTCCAGTAATATGATACTTTATCTACATTTTACATTATTTTTAAATATTTTGGTTGATATCGAGGTGGTATAATGTCGCAAAATGGCGGCTCCGTTTTTATGGCAAAACCTGACATAAAGTAGACATTATCTTTAGTTTGAGAAATAATAGTTCTCCAATTTTTACTGAGAGTATTTAGTAGAGATAGCTTAAGAGTATAAAGCAAACATCTTGGAAAAAAGTTTGCAGCTGCGGAAATGAGCGCAACTTTTTTATCGCACTTCATGTCCCGGCTCCGCGACGCGGGGGCTTAGAGACTCTGAGACACTGTTGGATATTTCACTTTCTCTGGAACTTAATTATTTAAAGTCGTCGTTTTATGCACAGTAAATAGTCTCTATTGACCCTAAATACTTAATTGAAGATACTGCTAAGATATTTGATCGATATACTATGTTACTGAACGCGTAAATCTGGTATACATGCTTTGTTTTTATGCCCAAATATAGTCTCCGCTACACAGGCCTTCCAGTTTTTCGTCATTCCATTGCCCCCACACTTTGAGCCATACATTTCTTTCAATTAACGCTAAATATCAATCGGAGCAACATTCTTCACATTATTGACCGACCAGACGCAAAACTTAACCCCTTAAGCGCGGCTGGCATTTAATTAAATCCCATCCCAGCGGCCGGATGAGATTTAAATGACATTTTGGCATACTATTATTCAATTAATTGATTAATATTTATATCTTACATAATATACAATCAGTATCATTGAAGATTTTGTGAACTTGCGTAACATAATGCGCTACTGTATAATAATTTTTCGTTCGATTTGAATAAATTTTTATTGTTTATATATCTCCTTCTATGAACTCATGAATAAAGTTTCAGTTTTGAAAGATTTAAATTTGGATTCAAATAACCTTTGAGATCTCTAAGATTCCATGTATTTTTTAAATACAATTACATGATGTATTTTAGCTATTTGGGGTCGAAAATTTCATAACAGATTGGATACTTTCGATAGGATTACCCGTTACACCTACTTAAAAAGTTATCTCTTCGCCCATTTCTCAGTATTTGTTCTGTAATTACCGTATCATTTCATATAGGTATTCACGTGCTAATGTTTCAAACGTCAATATGTTAATATTCAAATGATTTTACCTTAGAAAATCTTCGTTGTGTGACTTGATTTCAAGCAATAAAAACATAATCCCACTGCACATTTTTCACACCAGTACACGCAGTCTCTTCATTTCCCATGAACGACTCTAGTGGACTGAAGCGCGTGCGAAGCTCCATCAAGAGACGAGAAAACATTTCGAAGGGGTCCTGGTATACGCTGACTGTTTAGGAGGAATCTTATCTTCGTTCATTACTGTCCAGTAAAAAAAATAAAAAAAATAAATGCAGAGCGAGGCATATGGCCCCTTCGCTTAGGACGCTTAGGACTAACGAGGCGGACCAAACACACTTGGGGCTCGAGGTGATGACACACTAGAAAAAGGTGGAGAGATGGCAGTGGGCTCAGAAGATACCGTATTTCAAGCTAAAGCAGCTGACCCTTCTTGATGTCCCACAAGCAGAGGTAGAAGTGGGTAAAATGTGCTTACCTTCCAGTGCTTATGGTTGCCCAGATGACCCAGGCAGGTCTTCCTCAGTGGGTAAACTTTAAATTTGGCGGCATGGTAATGTTTGCGCATGCGCAGAAGGTGAAGTGCGTAAAGTAAAGGGTGAGTAAGTGAAGATCGTAAATGGCGGCGCATGCGCAGAACCCGAAAATCGCTATCCATAAAAGTTAAAATATCTCGAAAACTATTAATTTCCGCCAGGAATGAATGTCACCACGTTAATCAGGAGGCAAAAATACTACAGGAAAGTGAAGGTTTGAAGGCGAAATCCGGATTGTACCTCTTGTAAAATAATACCGAAAATCATGGGTTTTCATTAGCACATGAGCACAAACAACACAAAAACTGAAAGAATGACCATGCGATTTTTTAATCGTTATCACGAATGCAACACGAATTGTAAATTGAATACGCTTAAGCTCAAAAGGGCATATGAGTTGAGATCATGGAATCTACGGAATGAGGACTTCCTAACCTTTGAATTTTCCTTTGAGTAAAGTTGCGTGAATCACATTCATCACCAATTTTTTTAATGATCAAACACGTTCCGTTGGATGGTTATGGTTGGTTAATGCTTCGAAAGATCATGAGCACAGAAACTACATTTTTCTGTAAATCGTGCCTTGGTAAGCCAGGTACGTCCAAGGACTTAAAATATTCAGATAGATAGTTGGTGATTTCGTCTTCGTTTGTTACACATTTAACAGATTCGAATCCATGCAGAGTACGAACTATTTGAATTTACCCCGTTTTAGTCATCCACATCTTCGTTCTTGCTCGCTAAATCAACCATCTTCGATTCTTTTGGTGATCAATCATATTCTGGAACTCTTTGTTGATGAGCTCACTGAAACTAATTTGCAATCATTCCAAGGAAATGAGTTAAAACTACTCGATTCCTCGACAGGAACACGGACATTACCGTTTGTCAACAATTGATTGGAGATTTGTTTACAAACACGGTAGTGAAGTTTCAACTCGAGCTGGGCCAAGGCTGGGCTTATAATCAGCTCGAATTAAATTTTAAAAATGTAATTTCAATTTAATTAATATTTTGAATATCTTTAGTAATTAAAATGTTATATTGTTACTAAATTCAGTTATTAAAGTGGTAAAAACAAAAGAAATTATTTAATTTGTATTTTTGACCGACTTATCAATTGTTGTGTTACTATAACTCCTAAAAGCATGCCCATAGGAAAGAGATGAATTTTTTTGGTGAATTATCCTTTTTTTAATGGCCTATATGTTAACCCCGCCTGAGACGAATCCAAAGAACCAAATCTCATTGAAATCGGTGCAGCCGTTCTCGAGTTATAAGTGTTCTAACTAACACGATTTTCGACTTTCTTTTATATATATAGATAGATAACAAAAATTTCTTTAAAAAAAGCTATCAATTCATGATATTATCCCTTAATAACTATAATTTCCTCGTGGTAGGTTATATGGTATGCTAAAACAGGATAGGAAGCGGAAAAACCGTCTTCTTAAATATCCATTGTATAACAACAAAGGCTGCGCGGCATGATAAAATGTCCCTTTTTGGCACGCACCTCCACGGCAAGGTTGAAAAGGGAATTAATTAGTGATAGAATGCCATTTGTTGCCTTTCCTGGTAATTGTACATGTCAGTCGACGCGAGAAAACTTCAATCCTACTCAAAGGATGTTCGTAATATGCGACCTGATTCCGTTGAGTTTGGAAACCAAAGCATGTTTACCAGATTTACGCAAGTGGCAAAAGTTGGAGTTTGAATTAATGCGCGGGACCGTGTTCAAATTATGACTGCTACCGCCACCTAGTGGGGCCTCCTTAGTAATGTAAACTCTATGGTTGCAATACCGAATAGCTCGGCCTCGAAGACCGCGTAATATTATAGCAAGCCTACCTGTTGCAATTCGCCGTTCGGAATAGTGAATTGCTACGGGCCTATGCTATTCTGAGAATTACGTCTTCCGGTGTAGTAAAAACACGAATTGCAACCGTTCTGAATACCAAATAGCATAGGCGTTGCAATACGCTATATTATAGCAACATCGGTTGCAATATCGGAGAATACCATAATGCTATTCCATCCAGAATAGCAGCCATGAAATGCAATGTAAGATTCAAAAGGCTCATGAAAGGCAGGAGGGTGAGGAAATGGAATGTAGAAGCACTGAAGGGGAGTATGAGGAGAGAATATCGGGAACTAGTGGACATCAGTGTACGGGAGATTGAAGGTACGAAGTCTGTTGAGGAAAGATGGGATAATATTAAAACTGGAATAGCTAATGCGGCGGAGAAGTCAATTGGCTACGTTGACAGCAGAAGGATAAAGAAGCCTTGGGTTACGGAGGCGATGGTAAAAGAGATGGAGGAGAGAAGGAAGTGGAAGAGCGTGGACACAGAGGAGGGAAAAAGAATATATAGAGAGCTAAATAATCGATTACGTCGTGAAACTAAGAGGGCAAGGGAGGCTTGGTGGAAAGTACAGTGTGAGGAAATGGAAAAGTTCCAGAAGGTTGGAGAAGTAGGCGCGTTGTACGCCAAAGTTAAGTCGCTATCGTGCGGCAAAAGAGGACAAGCCATGTTTAAAATTAAGGCTAAAGATGGGAGAGTGCTAACCGAGCGAGAAGAGGTACAGAGTAGATGGAAGGAATACGTGGAGGATCTGTATGACGGAAGAAACAGGCCGGAGAGATTGAGTTTAGAGGATGAAAGTGCAGTGGAGGAGGACAATCTTGGGCCGGGGATATTAGATTCGGAAATTGAGAGAGCACTTCGTGATATGAAGGCTAGGAAAGCAGTAGGAGTTGACAATATCTCATGTGAGCTTCTGAAAAATCTAGGGAAGGATAGTAAGAAAAGGTTTTTCCAACTAGTTCGCAGCATCTATGAGGAGGGGTGTTGGCCGGAAGATTTCGTGAAGACGGTTTTAATTCCGCTTCCGAAAAAGAAGAAAGCTGTGGAATGCGGCGATTATAGAACTATCAGCCTAATATCGCATGCGGCGAAGGTGGTACTGAGGATATTGAACAGACGAATGGAGGCAAGGGCAAACGAGTATTTGGGCGAAGATCAATTTGGTTTCAGAAAAGGGAAATCAACTCGTGATGCAATAGCAGTAATGAGGTCCCTCGTCGAGAGGAACCTAGAATATGACCAAGACGTATATGCCTGTTTCGTGGACTTTGAGAAATCATTTGATAGGGTGAACTGGGTTAAGCTGATGGATATTCTCAAGAGAATAGGTGTAGATTGGAGGGATAGACGACTGATTCGTAATCTTTATATGGCCCAGACTGCGCAAGTGAGGGTAGTGGGCGAGGAATCTGGGTGGGCAAGCATTGGGCGAGGTGTAAGGCAAGGCTGTCCTCTATCGCCGCTGCTTTTTAACGTACCTATACGCTGAGGAGATGGTAAGAGAAGCGTGGGACGAGTTGGGAGCTGGAGTGAAAGTGGGAGGAATGACGTTGAAATCGGTAAGGTTCGCGGATGATCAGGCGCTGATTAGCCAGTCAGCGAGGGGATTACAGGCTCTAGTGGATGCGTTATACGAGCGGTGCGAGGAGTATGGGATGAGGATTAATCACAAGAAGACTAAGGTAATGCGGTTTTGTAAAGCGAGGAATGTGAGACTCAAGATCAAAGTAGGTGGGGAAAAACTTGAACAGGTAGAGCAGTTTAACTATTTGGGCAGCACATTAGAGGAAAACGGACACAGTAGCAAAGACATCAGGAAGCGAATTGCACTAGCAAAGGAGGCGTTCATGAACAGGAAGGAGCTTCTTAGAGGATCGTTATGTAAGAGTTTATAGAAAAGGTTAGTGAAGAGTTTGATTTGGAGTGTAGCTCTCTATGGTGCCGAAACATGGACACTGAGGAAAGAAGATGAGAGAAGATTGGAAGCATTCGAGATGTGGGTATGGAGAAGAATGGAGAGGGTGAAATGGACGGAGAGGATAAGGAACGACGAAGTGCTGGATATGGTGGGTGAGGAGAGGCAGGATTTGGATGAGATACGGAGGAGACAGAAGGTATGGATGGAGGGAGTACTCGGCGGGGAGGGGATGTTGAAAAAGGTGTTAGAGGGTAGAATGTTAGGGAAGCGAGGGAGGGGAAGGAAAAGAATAGGTTTTTTTGGATAGATTGAAGGGGAGTAGGCCTTATAGTGAATTGAAGAAGGCGGTAATGGAAGGAAAGGAAGGCTTCCAGATCACTTCTTTGGTACTCCATGCAAACCTACCTTAATCGGAAGAATACTTTAATAATAATAGTCACCATAAAGATTGTGTTTTTTCCCAGATCTAATGCCACCCCCAACATTTAATCTGCCACTGTTTTCAGGAGGGTGGAGTGGAAATTCCCAACCCTGAGCAAAAATATTTTGCTTATCTTGTAGTCGTATGAAACGAATGGGTATGTGACCCTTCAATTTGCTAGTTACAACTCAAGCCCTTTTTGATATTTTCTTAGCCCTTTACTGATTCATCCTTAGGCCCAGGCAGTGCAGCACAAACTGTGTAATCTTCTATTTTTATCATTCACTTTGCACATCCACTGCACTACTCTTGAGGAAATGTATGGCTACCAGGGTAGAAAGGGGTTGGAATGCATAAAGCATAGTATCGTATATCATAGAATTAAATACAGCACTTTTTTTATCATGGACTAGAGTGGAACGTTGATCGAAGATATTTCAGAAGATAATTTTAAATGTGTGAGCTATTGTGGAAACAGTAATGCTGTTTTTGGCTGTGGTAGAAACTTTCAGTTATGGAGTAAGTTTGGCTGAGTTGCTATACTGAATCCTTTATAATGGTGTTGTCGTACAGGGAATAGGGTGGTTTCCTATTATTTTTTTATTACCTGAATCAAAACATTATTACTCCTGGAGTTCGCATTTCAAGCTTTTATATTTTTTAATGGCAATATCTATTTTTCATGATTTAATGAAAAGTGCAAATATTTAAGCATGCGAAAACGCGACGGCTAAGTATGAAAGTATGAACGACGTAACACAGGCTGGGCAAAGCCTGTGTTACGTCATTCTGGTTCTCACTGTTGCCGTGTGAGGTGACCTTGGGGCAAGGCTTTGAGCACTGATACGATGCAGGCTACTAGAAGGTAGCACAGTACCCTGCTAACAGGTAGCGCTTGGCTTAAAAAAGGATTATTATTCCCCTATCAAACGAAGGAAACTTTCCAAACTTAGGTATTTTTAATGTGTGAATATTAATACATGTTTCCCTGAGCTCTGTGCCTCATGCATGCATTGGTAATCTCAGATGATGTAAAACTCCTATCTACTCAT
Source organism: Ischnura elegans (assembly GCF_921293095.1). Taxonomy (NCBI): domain Eukaryota; kingdom Metazoa; phylum Arthropoda; class Insecta; order Odonata; family Coenagrionidae; genus Ischnura; species Ischnura elegans. The sequence continues at coordinate 169,738,947 of NC_060246.1, forward strand.
ATAGAGTCTAGGTCCCTGTGACATCACGTGGAGTGGCATCGCATGCGTGCCAATCTGGCCTTTTCAAATGTGGTTAAAATTGACCATTGCAATTCGTCTAAACTGGGATTTCTAAAACCAAATAATTTGTATATTATGAATTAACTAATGGTGGGTAGCAAAATTGCAATCAATGCCTTTCATTTTCTTTGATGAAGGAAACTAGCCTATTCTTGAATTGCAGCAACATTGTTTTACATAGGTTACTGCTGTTGTTACAATATATTTTTTAGAGAACTACGTATTTCAATTGTGAAACGTGGCAATGAAAAAGTTGTTTTATTTGTGAACCGTAGTATGTTGTATCATAGAGTAAGTATATGTATGCTTACTCTATGGTTGTATTAATGAATTGTAAAATTAGTTCAAAAAAATGGGTAAATATGGGGGCATGATAGGCCACTTGAATTACTTGGCTGCTATTGTTGAGCAATCTGCCATAATTATTATGATATGGCAGCTCTACAAGAAAGCAGTGGCAGATCCAGGATAGGGACAAGGGGGCTAAGTGGGGGTCGGAAAGAAATTACCATTCTATCTAGTGTAAATTGGATATCCAAGGGGGGGGGGGGCTATAGCCCCCTTCGCCCCCCCCCCCCATAGATCCCCCACTGCAAGGAAGCACATGGTGGCACCAGATTTGTGGTATCAACATTCACGGCCTCATGCAGGAGGAGTCCTTCACCTAAAAAATTACAGCACCAAAGAATCTTGATGACCTGTTACAACTCTCTTGGACGATTGCAAGAGATGTCATGAAGGTGGCAGTGATGTCTTTTTGACTTTTTCCAGGGACTCCTACAGAATTGTGCCACCTGTTGAAGATGTCACATGTGCTGATTAAGCAGTACCACCGCAAGGTCATGCGACAATAAATTCTTAAATGCAGTCTAATCATCTTGTTCCAAGGGATATTTATTGCCCCCACAGGAACATTCACAATGGGCACTCAAGTATCAGGAATGTGCATAATTACAGAACATAATCATGTTGCTCTTAATACAGATTATGATTACACTGTTCTGCAAAAAAGAAGTTCAAAAAACGCTCAGCTACATTTCGGGTGTTCCTCGCTAATTTTGGGTTGCTGATTCCGAAAATGACCTCCATTTTTTTCTATCACCCTCCATTTTACGAAGAAACCCCTAAATAAGGGAAACCAACCATGTATATAAACTTATCGCTTTTCAAGGGACGTATACTAATGTTATCTGCTTCTGATTCAAAACACTGACGTTTTGAGGCTATCAGGGTCATGAAAAAGACAAACTTGACGGATTGAAAATATTTAGGGGGTGAAAACAGCAAAAAAAACACTAATGGAATAACCATTTATCTTTGCTTTTATTGCATATGATATGGTAGCTTATAGAAAAGTTTTTAAGGGATGAATACACTGTTCACCCCATCCCCCTTTGTAAAGGATTAATATTACAAAAAATATAAGAGGGTAAGGGGGTATAGGAGGTGGTATTAAGAGTTGTCTCAAAAATCTCAATACAAAAATTAAATTTGTTTATAGATTACGGGCTTGTGAAGTAAGAAAAAAATTCAGTGAGAAAAAAATTCATTTTTCCAAGTCCTAAAAGAAATGTAAAAAAAATAGTGGAGCTGTATAATTTTACCTCATTGATTTGTTTGTTTCCTTGTGTACTCCTCCTCTGGAACTTGTCTGATGATGCGAGCCCAACAGAAATCTTCCAGCATACTCGGTGTCCATTTGCCAGGGTACCTTTTCTCCATGTTCGTGATTTATTGATGGAAGCATTCCCTCTGCTCGTCTGACACTTTGCCACAGTTTGCTGGAAAATAGTCTGAATGAGAGTGGACCTTCAGTGACGTACTACATCCACCAAGTGGCTCATAGTCTGGATCATATGTAATCGCTAATTCTGTCATCAGTCCTTCAATATCAGTACAGTAAATCAGATCATTATTTTCACAATCTGTTGAAAAAAATGGAGTGAGGGTTGACTGTCTGCCTCTGTAATAAGAAACATTCACACCATCGGCCAAAAGATTCCACTGCTGTAAATGCGAGCCAAGAAGTTGTGCTTTACACTTTGGTAAATCCAGGGATGTGATCCGATACGAAACTTAAAGTTTCATGCCCGATCCGAAAAGGCACAAAACGATCCGATTCATTTCGGACCAGGCTGGCACTTTTCACTTTTAAAAGTTTAGGACCCCATACACTTTATTTTCTGCATCATTTAGTTTCATGCTGGGTGGCACGAAATTATCTGAAAAAGTGGTTAAAGTGCCTCACCGTGCGTACAGTGAGTCCTCGTTCTACCTCACCCTGTTTAACTTGATTTCGCGATAACGTCACGAAAATTTTGAGACCGCCTTTCGTTTATCGCACCTTTGTTTCGCGATAACGTCAAGGCTTTAAAATTTCGCGTGAGAAAAAATTGCAAAGGCGTTGCAGGTTTTTCCTTTTGTGGGCGGTAATACAGTCAGTCTAAACGAAGTGTAAAACGGTGTGTTTATTGTTAATTGCGATTACGGTTTTAGCAAATTTTCTGCAAAATGAATTCTTAGGTAGGTGCCCAAGGTTATACTTGACATAATGGTTTTCAGGAACCTAAAAAGTGATTTCAAGGAATTTTTTCCGTGTAGAACTCGGAGTTTTTGTCGTCACTTTTTTCGCAGAGTTCACAATAATTTTGGTTCCTGTAACTGCGACGATGTTTTGGTGATGATGATGCCCAGGCGACGCTCGCCCGGGCGACCACCATAGCGAAGCCGAAAAGCAAATGCGGGAAGATACAAAAATGGAGAAGGATTTACGTCAGTGCTGCTATTGTCGTCAATGAAGACAGGAAATCGTATTTATACCGTAGCTTGGCATTCCCAACGTAAAAAATGCCCCAGATATGATACGCTAAAATTTTTTCGCATAGGAATTGTGAGGTCTAGGAGCCGATATTCACTTTTTACATTGTTTCTTATGGGAAATTATGTTTCAATTAACGTCATTTCGTTTACCATCACATTTTTCAGGAATAGTAAGTGACGTTAAACGAGGACTCACTGTACCTACCACGTGGGGTTTAAGAAAGGGACTGCTGTGGTGGTCCCTTTCCTAAACCGCAAACGCCGCGGACACAAAAGACCTGCTTAGTTGATGTCCCTCGAGCCCTGGTCCTTCCTCAAACTGAACAACCCTTTTCTATCCCCTCCGCACAGTCATCCACTGCTATTTGTGGGTTTTTTTTTCCAAAAAAATATTCGTGGCTTACCTTATATATCTGAAGTTAGACATGAATTCTTCATTTTTCGCTTATCACATGGAAATTTCAATCGGAGTTCTAGCGTTAATATCAACAGAGCTCAGTTCAGTTCCAAATCAGCCAGTATGGAATAGAAATATGTAGTCTAAATCCGTCAATATGATCGTTTGAACTTCGCTTAAAATTTTTCACGCTCAGACAAACGCAATGAATTCATTTTATATATTAAATAATCGATGGGAACCACAAATATTTGATTAAGTATATATAATGCGGCGATTTAAGTCAATTGATCGTGGACTAGCACTGTGAAGGAGTCTTTTACTCCTTCTAGGGTCTGGGACAGTGACCGAGGAAAAGGATCAGCATCCCGCTGAGTTGGGTCCCAGCCTTAGGAAGACTGTGAACTTCTGCTTTCTTTCCACGCGAGAGAGCTTCGTACAGGGTGTGCAAAAAATTTTCAAGGGACTACTAATGTGGAAGAATTTCTCTCCACGAGCCTCCGGCACGAAAGTGTACACAAATAGTCCCAAATTTTAATTTGTTCTGAAAATATTATCATAATATACATTAATATTATTTGATCTTATTTTATAATATACATGCAATTTTTATCCATATGGCAATCACAAAAGGATTCATTTCTCCCTGCAATATACCTGATAAAATCTTACTCCACTGCAAAGTCACATGGATGCTAAAATTCAATGGATTAGAGGTAATACATCTGGAGAGGAAGGAAAAAAGATTGAACATTATAATGTACAGTTTCATAAATTTAATTTGTAAAATGGTCAGCTTTTTGCAAACCATGCACGTCTCCTCAACATCCCATTATCAAATAAAGATACTACTTCCCTGGACCCTCCCCTTTCCAAATATTGTCCAATCTCAACTCCCATACTTGGTTTATTTACCCGTAGCCACTTACTTTTCGCGTAGCAAACCCGAACCCCTTCCCACCTTCCCAGTGAGAAATGGATCATCGAATCTACGTCGAATCTTCGTCGATTCGACGACTATAGATCGATATGTGGTCGACGTCGATTTTATTTGTTCAATCGACGTTTTTTCGACGTGTTATTCTCATTGGCCAGCGGGGTCAGCGTGTTGATTGGCTGAGGGGAGAACTTAGTGATGTAGTTTTAATGTCTTAAAAATAACGGTGAGACGCTATTACAACATATGTGTCTTAAATAAGAAATATAAAATTAAATAATTACTTTATTTATCCATAAACATTAGTTTTAATCTCCGAGAACAATCTTTGATTCCTTTTAATTCTGTAACTTGACCGTTGAAGTTCGATTGCGTGTATCAGTTGAGCTGTTAGTCGTCATGCTGTTAGTTCTTCGCAGTAAACTCAGAACAGAGACATTCGGCGCCGTATAGAAAATTTATTTTGCGCGACAAACTGCTAGCTCTAAATCCTGTTATTGGTATTTAAAATCCTTCTGAAACTTAATGAGCTTTTGGATTCGTATTAATCATCGAAAAAGGCATTCCGTCGCTTAGTAAAGACAAGCTTCACTACGTCTTCCATACTTCGGAATCGGTCTGCTTTTGGACCGCTGTATGACAGGTAGGATTAGCTTCCCCTATTTAATGTGTTCAAGATTTCCATTTTCACACATTTGCCACATAGGCCGGACCTTCTATTTGCGTCCAAGTTCTTACTTCTTTCCTGCGTGGTATGTGATATGCACAAGCTTGGCTTTGTGACTACGTTTACCTCATTTCGATACCTTTATACTCGCGTCATAGATGTCAACACCTCACATTTTTTCTCAAGGATTTCTGATTATTATTGAAGATGAATACGAAGGACTTAAGATTACAAATCATCATTATAAATTTATTTCAGCCTTCATTTGTTTAGACTTTACGTGCTCGATTGAAATACGTCGTTGGCGCAGCAATAGATGCTCTTTATTAGCCGAAAAGATGTATATTTCCGCAATTATTAGTAGGAATCGCAGGTAAAAAGACGATATCTCGTCGACATAGAAAACTCGTCGATGGTGTCGACGTCGAAAACACGTCGATGGCTTCGACGTCGAAAACACGTCGATTTTCGGACCATATAGACATCGATCTATGTGTTACCATCGACGTTTTATCGATGAGTACTTCGACGTCGAATCGACGTAGATTCAATGATCCATTTCTCACTGGGTTCTTTACTCCTTCCTCTTCCCTTTTTGTCTCTCCTTAACCCCTTGGAAATTCCCTCTCATTATCCCTGGACGACCCAGACTCTTGGCCACTTCACATTATCTCTTTAACTATGTTCCTTCACGGCTCCTGCACAGTTGGACATGAACGCTTCATGAACACATATTTTAGTTCTGCACATCTCCTCCACAATTACTAAATGAAATAATTTATCCATGATTCACTATTTTACATAACTGATCATAAGGAAAACAACCATCATTGTGTTCATAATTTTCTAAGCAAAATTAGGATCAGATATTGACTTAGAACTTGACAAATTTCCTAGGCCGTTTATTAAGTGTTTGGGAATTGTTCACTCGCTCTAACCTGGTACCCACAAACGGCCCATGAATGGAACGCCTTGTGCACAGCTTCAGCACAGTTGGCCAAGAACGCTTCCTGAACAGATTATTAAATTCAATAGCCCAACCCATTTCTTCCACAGTTACTAAATGTAAAATGTAATTAATGCTATTCATGTTTCACTATTTTGCATAAATGATAAGCATGAATTAAAAGAAACATGAATGAGTGCATTATAAGGGAAGACATTTAAAATTAGGGCTAATATGTTCAAAAATTCAAAAGTGCTTTAACTCTGTGTGAATGTTTATGCTGAGTTATTGGTGAAATACGCAAAAATTGCCAAATTGGTTTAATGAGGGTAATATACATTCACATTGACAGTTTTAATAAAAGTGTAAATATATAAGTACAAATGTTTTGAAGTTGCTATGCATTTACAACAATAATGTGAGCAAAGTAAATAAAGTGGTGAATGTGTGACTTTCAAATACAATCCTGAGCTTGGACAATAACTGAAAGTACTGCAAATAACCCCAGAAGCTTGAAAATCTTAATTCCCAAAGACTTGAGAGCTCTTCCTGAACAGTTTAGTTTCATTGGTATGCAACACTTCAGTTCAGCCTAGCTACAGTTTGTAAACATATCTACCACAGCTTCCTGATCAAGCACTGGTATTATTAAATGGATTTCTTTTTCTTGACCTCAATTATTTAATGATGATTTATGTCTTGGTGTATAGGTCTGAGAATGATATACAATTGTTATGAATGATAAAGGTTGCATACCTGGTGAAAATAAATTGTTCAAGAACCATTCCAAAAGTGTGACACGAAATGTTCAGAAACTGTAGCAGAAGTGTTCATGAACTGCTGGGGAACCATTCTTGGAGTGAATTTTGGCCCATTGAAGCGTTGCAAACTGTTCAAATAAGCTATTCATGGGGTATTTTCCTGCTGTTCATGAGGTGTTTTCAGATGTTCATGACGCATTCTTTTAACTTTACAGGAAGTGTTTACAATTATACCAATGATGATTAATGTCTTGGATCGTAGGTCACAAAAATACAGAAAGAATTCAATTGTACACCAATGTAAAAGAAGAGACAAGAATTTTGGCATATTATGTATGTAAAATTGAATTCTATTTACATATATTCTTTTATTGTAACAAAACATTGTAATAACCTTTCATTCCTTTATGCATAGGCTGATTTAGGGGGGGGGGCATGTGCCCCTCCCCTAGACGCTTGAAAAATAGACAAGATTTTTAGTATTCTTTTTGTTTAATTGGGAGTCTCAATCATTTCCGTAATTTTATATTAATAAGTATCTTGTTAAGATAAAGAAAATATATTGTACAGTAATTTTTCAATGCATATTGTTACCCTTTAAATCTCAAATATGAGAAGACTGTTTGCCTGTCACACCCATTTGCCCCTCCCAGAAAAATATCCTGGATTCGCCCTTGCCTATTCATGTATCAATTTAATGTAACCATTATCATTCATAGCCCAGAATAAGGTATAAGGAATCTATCGAAATGTTGGTAAACAATTTTGCATATTATTCTCACAATTGTTATTTACACAATTATTATTGTCAGACCTACACTTCAAGATGTTAATCATCATTGGTATTATGGTAAACGCATCCTGTACAGTTAAAAGAATGCTTCACGAACATCTGCAAACACCTCATGAACAGCTGGGAAATGCCTGCTGAACAGCTTATTAGAACGGTACGTCACGGTTCAATGGGCCAAAATACAGTCCGTGAACGGTTCCCGAACAGTTCATGAACACTTAGGGAACAGGTTCTGAACACTTTGTGTAATGCTTCCACCACGGTTACTGAACATTCCATGAACAGCTGAACACCTCATGAACAGCTGGGAAACACCTGCTGAACAGCTTATTGGAACGGTTCGTCACGGTTCAATGGGCCAAAATACAGCCCGTGAACGGTTCAATAATTGTTCATGAACACTTAGGGAACAGGTTCTGAACACTTCGTGCACGGTTACTGAACACTCCATGAACAGCTGAACACCTCATGAACAGCTGGGAAACGCCTGATGAACAGCTTATTGGAACGGTTCGTCACGGTTCAATGGGCCAAAATACAGTCCGTGAACGGCTCCCGAACAGTTCATGAACACTTAGTGAACAGGTTCCGAACACTTCGTTTAATGCTTCTTGAACGGTTCGTGAACAGTTCATTTTCACCAGGGAGACGTTCTCCCTCCACTGCCCGTGTGGAATTCCCCAGCTTGCTACCTCATTTGAGTGGCCAATGACCTTTCCTTCTCTTTCCCTCCATTCCCTCTTTCTTAGAATTTTTATAGAAGAATGTTCTTCCTCTCCAGCCCCTCTTCGCCTTTGAGTGAGGCGTAAGATCCGAAACTATATTCCACTTTATGGTATGAAACTATCGTGCCTTTTCGGATCGGCAGTTTTTTCTTTAAAGTGTCATTTCAAATTTGAGGAGGTTTTGTGCCATCCCATTTTGTGCAATTTCCGTTTAGTGCCTTTTTGGTTTTGTGCCTTTTCGCTTTAGTGCCTAAAAGTGACAGCGGTCCGAAACTATTGAAATTTCGTGCTTTAAAGTCCTTTTCGTATCGGATCACATCCCTGGGTACATCTAAATCTCATATTAGATCACTTAGCTCCTCTTGTGGTATTGGATGAGGTGCCCTTTTTTGACTAGTCTGGGGTTCTTCCACATCAGGGCTGTAATCTTTATCTCGGCAACTAGGACCTGTTACTTCCGGTGTAGCTTCGTTAATTAAGGCATCAGAATCATTGAGGTTGTAAGTACCTGGAGCTTCAGGGAAAGGAATAGCACAACTATGATTCACCAGGTGACTTGCTTATAGTACATTCAGATAAATCATTTGAGCTGTTTTTTTAAAACCCCATAGTGTCGGTTTGGCAAAAGTAGCAATCCGTCAAATGGCCAGTGGGTTCATGCAAAGCCATTGACATACCAAAATTTAGGGAACGATTTCCGTGTTTAACCATTCACAAAGACTTCTAAGACAACCATAGCACCAAAATTTAGGGACCCACCATTTGTCTCAGTCACCAATTTTACACCCAAAATAAAGTTCATAAGATTTCCTCACAATTACAGTCATCACTTTACTTTGGCATTTAAATGTTGAATCCCCTAAGATGCAACAAAATGAATTGGGAGGATTTTTGCAAGAAAACCCTTTATCGCTCGCAAAATAACATGCTAACTTGAAACACCACCACAAAGATAAAGAAAGAACTTGGAAGATTATAACTCTACACACACGAAAGAGTGACGTACTAAATAGACCATGGGTTTATTTCATTGATGAACATCCTTTACAAAAGGGGGAGGGGTGAACAGTGTATTCATCCCTTAAAAACTTTTCTACTAGCATATCATATGCAATTAAAGCAAAGATAAATGGTTATTCCATCAGTGTTTTAAGTTTTTTTTGCTATTTTCACCCCCTAAATATTTTCAATCGGTCAAGTTTGTCTTTTCATGACCCTGATAGTGTTGTAGTTGAGACAATTTCTCATATATACTGTGACAATTGACTGTCGATATTGCGGTGTGGGAGGAGGTGTGTGGCCTGCTCGGGCTAGAGCAGTCCGTCGAGTCTGTCCAAGTTGGTCAGTACGTGTGTGTCGGTTCGGTCGGTTGGCCGCAGTCATGGTGCGAAGTTCGCTAGATCCATTCGTGTATGGTGTATCATATCCTTTTTGTCTTTTGGAATAAAGTTCCAATACCCAGAGAACAACTGTGCAAATTGATTCACCCCTCCCAGAGGTTATGGGCCCAGGGGCTACGAGCGCAGGAACTCCAGAAATCCCGGAAACAGTGAGAAAGTGACTTGCGACCACGTGGTGGATTAGAACTTCTAATATGGAAGAAGAGCGATATAGAATACCGCTATTAGACGGGAAGAACTATATAGTGACTGGAAATATAGAATGGAAGTGTTTTTAGATGAGAAGGAAGTCCTGTCACATGTTGAAAGGTCGTTCGATGTCCTGTCAGAACCGTACGCAATATTAGGAAGTGACAACGAGTCCGCACGAGAAAAGAAGCAGAAAGACATTAAGCAATTACGTAGGAACGATAAGAAATGCAAAAGTCTAATAATTCAGAGAATACAAGATAGTCAGCTGGAGCTAGTCAAAAGCAAAGTTACCGCTTTTGACGTGTGGAAAGCATTAGAGAATAGATTCGAGAAGAAGTCTGTGATGAGTCGAATGATGCTTTCGAAACAATTACATACGCTTGTGTATGACCCAACAGAGGAATCGTTTAGCGAATACTGCCTGAGATTCGACAGACTGATCCGTTCCTTAAAACAAACCGGCGAGAAAATTGACGATGACGGTGCCGTAATAAGATTCCTGATGACGATGCCATCATCGTATGAGACAGTTGTAACTAGTCTGCAATCGCTGGCTGCAACAGAATTGAAAATGGAGTTTGTTAGAGTGAGGATTGAGGAGTACGAGGCACACAAGAAAGAGACAAGAGATTCAGTCGCTTCGGAACGAGATGTCCCGAATATGGCCTTTGCTGGCTGCAGGAGGGGCAACCAGAGGACCCAAAGTGAAGGAAGAGAGAAGAAAGAAAGCTTCAAATTCAATTGTCACAATTGCGGCTTGAGAGGACATAGGAAGGTGCAGTGCTGGAAGCCTGGAGGAGGAGCGTTTCATGGGCGCTCGAATGGAAGAGGTGGACGAGCAGTTGGTCGCAGAGGAAGACCATGGAACAACGGAGGCAGAAATGATGCATGTTTGGTGGCAGAAGAGGAGGTGGAACCTGCCTACAGCTTCCAAACAACGGCAGTATCATCAGCGGTGGTAAGCGAAACCGCAACACCTGAGAGTGACTGGGTGTTGGACTCCGGTGCATCAGATCATCTTGTTAAGGTGGGAACTCCGATCTATAATATTAGACAATTTGACAATCCAATAAAAATAACGGTAGCAAAGTCAGATACTTTTCTTGTTGCTAAAGAAGTAGGAGATATAAAAGCATTTGCAGTTGTGAATGGAAAAGTAAACAAGATAGAAATGAATAATGTGCTAATAGTGGAAAATCTCAAGTTCAATTTAATTTCTGTTTCAAGACTAGAAAAGAAAGGGTTTGAAATTAATTTTCGAAATAAGAAATGTTATGTCAAGAAAGGTAATGCAAATATTGTTGTTGGTGATAGAATGGATAATATCTATAAACTTCCTATTGTCATTGACGAGTGTGCCATTGAGAGAAAGGCTTTTTCAAGTGTAAGTGATCAAGTTTGGCATACCAGGTTAGGTCATATTGGCAATCCAAATTTAAAACATCTTTGTAAAATTGTTGATGGTATTGGTGATTTGAAATGTGATAATTTAGATGTGTGTAAAATATGTATTCAGGGCAAACAGACGAAACAACCATTTAATAGAACGAGATCTCAAACCACAAGACCATTGGAACGAATACATAGTGATGTTTGTGGGCCAATAACTCCTCTTGCGTATAATGGTATTAAATATATTTTGACTTTGATTGATGATTATACACATTTCACTGTTGTTTTTGGTCTAAAGTCCAAATCTGATGTGTATGAATATTTAAAACAGTACGAAGCTAGAGTCACGAGTCGTTTTTCAACTAAAATATGTGCCTTTAGATGTGACAATGGTACAGAATATGTGAACAGCCAAGTAAAGAAATTCTTTAGAGAAAAAGGAATTAAATTTGAGCTAACCATTCCAGGAACTCCGGAGAATAATGGCGTTGCTGAAAGAATGAATCGAACAATTCTAGATAAGGCTCGATGTATGCTTGTTGGTAGTCGGTTGAGAAAGTCCTTTTGGTTTGAAGCTGTGATGACAGCAGTGTACTTAATCAATAGAAGTCCTACCACAGCCCTTAATGAAAGTAAAGTCCCTGCGGAGATGTGGTATGGTGAACATCCTGACTTAAGCAAATTGAGAGTGTTTGGGTGTGAGGCTTATCTTCACAAACCGAAGGAGCAAACACATAGTAAATTTGACTCAAGAAGCAAAAGATGTATTATGTTGGGATACTGTGATAATGGGTATAGGTTGTGGTCATTAGAAGATAACAAAGTTATTATGGGAAGGAATGTAATCTTTGTTGAAACTAACAATGACTCAGTAACTGAAAATTGGGATATTGCATGGAAAGATAAATCTTTAGATGAGAGTACTGAGCTGATTGAACCAATTGAACAGGGAAGTGGTGAAAGTGAGGAACCACTCAGGAGAAGTAGTAGAGTGAAATTAAAACCTAAATATCTAGAAGATTACGTAACCTTAGCCACTAATCCTAACGAGACTGAATTTGCAAATGAAGTAACTGTGAAAGAAAAGAGTGATGATACTCTTGATAACTTTAACTTAAAAAATAATTGTGATGTGTCACTCTTTGCAACAAATTACTGCAATGATGTTCCAAATTGTTATACTGAACTACAACATAGGGATGATAAAGATTTATGGTTTGCAGCAGTTAATGATGAACTTGATGCATTAGAACTTAACAATACCTGGGAATTAGTTTCTCTTCCGCAAGGTAAATTACCAATTAAAAGTAGATGGGTGTTTACCATTAAGGAAGATGGTGATGGAAATGTAGAAAGACTTAAGGCAAGACTGGTAATTAAAGGTTGTGCACAGAAAAGAGGGATAGACTATGAGGAAACTTATGCTCCTGTAGCACGTTTGTCAACCTTTCGTGCATTGCTATGTCTCATAAACAAAGAGAAATTATTTGTCAACCAATTAGATGTAAAGAATGCTTTTCTACACGGTGATCTTAAAGAGGAAATTTACATGTACCCACCGGAAGGCTTGAATGTCAAAAGTGGTTTAGTGTGTAAACTCAAAAAAACATTATATGGTTTAAAACAAGCACCCCTTGAGTGGAATAAAAGGTTTGTGTTGTATCCAGGGTGGTAGCCCTGTCCCAAGGATAAGACATGTGAGGACGGGGCACGCCCGGCAGTTGTTGGCGGGACTACGCCATGCGTTGTATCGTGCATAGCCCAGAATTAAAAGTTTATTTCCTAATGGACTCTTGTGTTTTCCTGCAATAGAACAATTTGGCGACGAGGATGGGATATTTGGAGTCCGATACTGTCGTGGGTTATGTGTCGTGTGGTTGAGGCTTTACGTGAGTTTCGGGAAAAAAAAACTGATCGGTCGACCGCGCCTGTGGTACGTGCCATTCTGTATCTTCACGGACCTATTGCCTAAATATGAGTATAGGAGTTTTTGATCAAAGTGTTGAGAGCATCTCGACCTACCTTCTGCGCCTAAACAGCTATATGAGGACATTACGTCCTCCTGTTGAGGATCTCGGCAAGAAGGATTTCTTAATTGGTCACATAGGAGGGGCAGCATTGGAGAAGCTAGCTGTGAATCTTCACCCTCTCACACCGGACCAGCTGACTTACGAACAATTAGTGGAGGAGCTTAAGACCATATTTACACCGGTGCGCTTCTTTCGTGCTGAGAGGCTGATCTTTCAACGTCGTGTTCGTGAACCCAATGAAAGTTTTTCGGAGTATGCCCTGGCGTTAAAGAAGTTGGCTGCCACCTGTGATTTTGGGAACAGTATGGAAGATAGATTAATTGACCAATTTCTGTATGGTCTTAATAGTGAAGAAATAACCACTAAATTGGCTGGCGAAAATGTTCCTTTTAAGAGATTCGTGGCCAAAGCGTGCTATATGGAAGGATCTGCGGAATACGCCAAAAGCACTGGGGATAGTCCTGCCTCAGTTTCGGTAATTAATAAGAGATCTCAACCTCACTGTAAGCCATTATCACCAAAGAACATTGTGAAATGTTTTAATTGTGGAGGGCCTCACTATGCTAACTCATGTGACAAGCCTTTGAAGTGTACCCATTGTGGCAAGGACGGGCATTCAGTGAAATTCTGCCGTCAAAAGAGTAAAGATAAGTTCAAAATGAAAAAGATGGTAAAATCCGTGCTAGAACAGACACCAGAGGAATCTAGTGACGAAGACTGCCACAGGCATGTGGGGTTGTTGCAGTTGCATCAAGTGCAGGGAACCCAACGAAATCGGCGCACGTTGACTGTTCAGATTAATGGTGCACCTGTAACTATGCAAATAGATTCGGCCGCAGATGCATCCTGTGTAGGAGAAGATATTTATAAGAAACATTTAAGCCACTTGAAGTTGACGCCCACCTCTATGTTATACAATTGTTCCAGTGCCCCCTTATCATTACTCGGCGAATGTCAGGTTAATGTTATGTTTGAAGGAATTGAATATGTGTTACCTCTGGTTGTGCACAAAGGGAAGTTTCATTGCTTGATGGGTCTTCCGTGGCTAGAAGTGCTTCCTATAAATTGGTACAGTCTTTTCCCAAAGAAAGCTGTAAATGTGGTTGCCAATGGTAAAACTGTGTTAGAGGATCTTAAGAAAGAGTTCCCTTCTGTATTCTCTGGAAAGCCTGGGCTAATCAAGGGTTATGTCGCCCAGATTGTATTGAAACCAGATTCTGTACCAGTTTTTGTATCTCATAGACAAGTGCCTATTCCATTGCGAGACAAGGTAAGAAAAGAGTTGGAAAAAATGGTTGAACAAGGGATTTTGGAGCCCACGACCAACACACAGTGGGGTACTCCAATTGTAGTGGTCCCGAAATCCAATGGCGAGGTGAGAATCTGTGGGGATTACAGTTGTTCAGTAAACCGTTGTCTGAGTATGGATCATTACCCACTACCACTGATAGACGATTTGTCTTTACTAAAAGGTGAGTGTTTCTGTAAAATTGATCTGTCTCAGGCATATCTACAGTTAGCCGTTGGTAAAGAATCACAATCTATATTAACTTTGAGCACCCATGTAGGTTGTTTTAAAGTAAAGAGAATGCTGTATGGGATAGCTTCTGCGCCCGCTATTTTCCAGCAAACCGTTGAAAAAATCTTACAGGGTATTCCTAACTTATTTGTGTATCTTGATGATATTCTTATTTATGCTGAAAATTGGTGTGACTGTTCCTCTGTTTTAAAACAGGTATTAGGGCGATTGGCCCAACATAACATTGTCATTAACGTACCTAAGTGTGAATTTTTTGTTAACAGAGTCATATTTTTAGGTCATGTGCTAGATTCTCATGGGTTACATGTTGAAGAATCTAAGGTTAAGGCTATTGTGAATATGGGTGCGCCTTCAAATGTGTCTGAGTTGAGTAGTTTCCTAGGAGCTGTCAAATTCTATTATAAATTCCTCCCAGATGCATCTACTTTTATGGAACCCTTAAATAAACTATTGAAGAAAGATTTCCCTTGGTCTTGGGGTAAAGAACAAAAGGAAGCCTTTGCAAAATGTAAGACAGCCCTTAGTAGTAGCCAGGTACTTATTCCTTATTCCCTTAAGTTACCTATTAGACTAACTTGTGATGCCTCTCAAGTTGGGGCTGGGGCAGTTCTATCTCACATTCTCCCTTCAGGGGAAGAGCGCCCAGTGGGCTTTGCCTCAAAAACTTTTACCTCCACCGAACGCAATTATGCTCAAGTGGAGAGAGAGGCTGCAGCAGTAATTTTTGGTGTCACCCATTTTAACAAATTTCTTTGGGGGAGAGAATTTGAACTGGTTACTGACCACAGTTCTCTCACAATAATTTTTGGGTCAAAGACTGGTGTCAAGCCCCTCGCTGCTGCACGTCTTCAGCGTTGGGCAGTATTACTGCATGGCTACAGATTTAAGATTGTGTATAAAAAAGGGATAAATATCCCTCATGCTGATGTTTTAAGCAGACTTCCATTGGCAGATGATACACCAGTGGAGTCTCCTGAAAATGTAATATGTTTAGTTAAGACATTAGGTGTACCTTTGAATGCCCAGTCGATTGTGCTAGCCACAGAAAAAGATCCTGATTTATTAAAAGTACGGATGTACATCCAGCATGGCTGGCCCTCTAAATGTGATGATCTGCGGTTACAACCTTACTTTAAGAGACAGTTAGAACTCTCTATTAATAACCAGTGCGTCACCTATGGTTCGAAAGTTTGTATCCCAAAAGCTCTACAACGTGATGTCTTAAATTTGTTGCATGATCAACACCCAGGAATGAGTAAAATGAAAGCACTTGCTCGTGGTTATGTCTATTGGCCCACTCTTGACCAGGACATTGAAATTATGGTAGCTTCTTGTGAGCCATGTCAACAGGTCCAAAACTCACTTCCTCAAATACCATTTTCTCCTTGGGCATGGCCAAAATCTAAGTGGGAGAGAGTTCATGCCGACTTTTGTTATGTAGAAAATAAGACATTGCTTATTGTGGTAGATGCTTATTCTAAGTGGCCGATTGTTGCAATTATGAAGGAAACAAGTTCTTCTGCAGTAATTGAAAAACTTGAGTCCATGACAGCTGCATATGGGTTGTTTAAAGTGTTTGTCTCCGATAATGGCCCACCTTTTCAGTCCCAAGAAATTAGTGAGTTTCTTACTAGTATGGGTGCCAAACATCTGTTTTCTCCCCCATACTTACCAAGAGCAAATGGTCAGGCAGAGAAAACTGTGCAGCATGTAAAACAGGCTCTAAAGAAATCGGTGCTTGATAAATCATGTGAAGTATTGTCCTTGCAGCGTAGGATTAACAAATTCCTAATGGCTTATCGTACGACGCCACACACTGTAACTAAGATAGAACCTGCAGAGTTATTCCTGGGGAGGAAGCTTAGAACAAAGTTGTCCCTATTAAATCCAATGAGCATTGTGGAAGACCGGGTGACTTCCTGTAATGAGAAGGTGGCCTCCAAACATAGCACTAAATTACCGGAATTGAAAGAGGGTGATACGGTGTGGACACAGGGTGTTAAACACAATGTAAAACAATGGAAACCTGCGACAATAGTAAAGCAAGTGAGTGCCAAGTCCTTTGATGTCTTGTGTGATGGGAAACTAAAAAAAAATGTCTCCCTTCAATTCCTTCGTCCAAGAATTGTGTCCTGTGAAGATAAGAGAAATGAGTTTACCCCACCTGCTAATGTCAATACCGAGGAGGTTGCTAAAATCCCACTTCCCCAAAATGATATTTCCGAGTCAGACAGTCCAGGATCTGCTACCCATGAGAATACTCATGAACCCTTGCCTAGAAGCCCTGTATTGGCTAAGCCTTGTTCTACTCCCTTGAGTCGCCCATCACGAAAAAGGCAGCCACCAAAATATTTGAATGATTTTCTTATGTAATGTATCTTATGTTTTCATGTATTTAATTTTCATGTTTGTAAAGGGTTATTTTAGTGGAGGGGAGTTGTTGTATCCAGGGTGGTAGTCCTGTCCCAAGGATAAGACATGTGAGGACGGGGCACGCCCGGCAGTTGTTGGCGGGACTACGCCATGCGTTGTATCGTGCATAGCCCAGAATTAAAAGTTTATTTCCTAATGGACTCTTGTGTTTTCCTGCAATAGAACAGTTTGATGAGTTTATAAGAGCACTGGGTTTTGAAAGCAGTAAAGCTGATGAATGTTTATACATAATGAGAAGTGAAGTGGATGTAATTTACCTACTGCTTTATGTTGATGATTTCTTAACTGCAGGAAATAATAGTGATTTGTTAAATGAGGTGAAACAAAAGTTAATGGGTGAATTTAAAATGAGAGACTTAGGTGTTACCAGTAATTTCTTGGGAATTAAGGTAACTTTTACTAGTGATGGTCTGTTTATTAATCAAACAAACTACTTAAAGAAAGTTTTGACTAAATTTAATATGGAATCATGTGAACCATTGAGTACTCCAATTGAACTCCAACCAGATAACGATGTGACATCTCAAGAATGTATCATTGGTGTTAAACCATATAGAGAACTAGTGGGAAGTTTGATGTATGCATGTCTAGGAACAAGACCTGATATTTGTGCTGCAGTGAATTTTTATAGTCAATTTCAAAGTAATGCCACTGAAATACAATGGAAAGGCTTAAAAAGAATCTTGAGGTACATTCAAGGGACACTTGATTTTGGTTTAAAGTATGAAGGTAATTCAAGTACACCTTTGTTGTGCTATGCCGATGCAGCTTTTGCAAATTGTAGTGATAGAAAATCAACATCTGGTTATTTATTGAAAATGTATGGTGAACTAGTTGTATGGAACACAAAGAAACAAAGTACAGTAGCATTGTCTTCTACTGAGGCTGAGTATGTTGCTTTAGCGGCAGCTGCGACTGAAGTGTTATGGTTTAAAGTGTTGATGTCTGAAATGAATGTTAATATGAAGGATCCAATAACAATTTTCCAAGATAATCAATCATATATTCAGACTGTAGAAAATTGGAAGAGAAAACACATTGATATAAAATATCAGTTTGTAAAAGACTTGTATAACTCTAAGGTTATCTACATTGAATATGTGCCTTCCTCTGAACAGGAGGCGGATGTACTGACAAAAGGGTTATCAGCAAAAGTGTTTTGCAAGCATAGGGTAAATTTAAGATGTATGAGAAATTGAGGAGGGGTGTTGTAGTTGAGACAATTTCTCATATATACTGTGACAATTGACTGTCGATATTGCGGTGTGGGAGAAGGTGTGTGGCCTGCTCGGGCTAGAGCAGTCCGTCGAGTCTGTCCAAGTTGGTCAGTACGTGTGTGTCGGTTCGGTCGGTTGGCCGCAGTCATGGTGCGAAGTTCGCTAGATCCATTCGTGTATGGTGTATCATATCCTTTTTGTCTTTTGGAATAAAGTTCCAATACCCAGAGAACAACTGTGCAAATTGATTCACCCCTCCCAGAGATAGCCTCAAAACGTCAGTGTTTTGAATCAGAAGCAGATAACATTAGTATACGTCCCTTGAAAAGCGATAAGTTTATATACATGGTTGGTTTCCCTTATTTAGGGGTTTCTTCGTAAAATGGAGGGTGATAGAAAAAAATGGAGGTCATTTTCGGAATCAGCAACCCAAAATTAGCGAGGAACACTCTAATTGTAGCTGAGCGTTTTTTGAACTTCTTTTTTGCAGAACAGTGTTATTCAATTTTTGTAAAAATTCAGTCAACAAATAGGGTAATCATGAAAACATGTTTGTTAGATAAATAATGGCCATGATTTGGCTTTATTTTCATCATAATTTAGTGGTAACAACCATTGTGTTGACATCACATGGAGATGAGGCAGGAGTGTGACACATAATACCTAACCAACAGCACAAACTGTCAGGAACCACAAAGACCACTGTTGAACAGTTGGAGGGGAAGTAGGATTAACGTGGCTTGGGCTAATGTTATGCTGGGAACACTTTTCAAGCCTTCTAGTTGGTGTTACACTTAGCAAGCAATTCAAGACAAGAAAGGGTGTGATGGCTTACATACTGTCACTTTGACATTGATATCAGTTAGCCTGTCTTTAAACCATACATATTCAAAATACTTGCACATTAATTTTGGTGAGGGAAGCATGTATCAACTAAAAATATGGCATGGAAGGCTTCTCAAAAGATTCATTCACATTTGGTGAATGAGTATTTGAGGAATGCTATGCACTTATTCCTAATTAAATCTCCATTACAGTCAATTAACATGGAATTCTATATTCAAAGTGCAGAAATATTTCATAACAATGACACTTTCCATATTTTCACCTCCATACACCTTTTATAAAATCATGTTACCAGTGAGATTTCTTCCATGAAAAAATTTAAAGCCTATTTTACACATTTGTAACAAAGGCATGACAGATATATGTAATTACATTTAAGATTTGTCATTCAATTATCCATAAAAAGCAAATGCATTTGCTTTGTTCTTCTCCCAAATACTGTACAAGGTAACAACTTTACAACAAGTTGCAACAATCAGGATTAAAACATCCATAACATCAGTATAAAATAGTATTTACCTTTATCTAAACATTAAGCACAGGAACTAAATGTAAAACATCACTGTCCAAACTTTGCTCATTTGGAATGTTTTTAAATATTTTATCTCACATTGCCTTCGGTATTTCACCCACCACAGTCCAAGGAATGAAAGACAAAAATAAAGAATGAGACATGGGCAGTCTCTATACAAATAATAATCCAGGGAAAAGATGAGCAATGAAAGGGGCTCCTAGTAGCAATGACTTGCCCAAGGAGAACACGATGAAACACTTCGTCAATGAAAATGGAAGAGATTCATGTTGTAACTAATTCTGGGGCAAAATTGGGCATATGTACTCCGATGCATAGAATGACATTCAACCACATGAATAGTAAATTATAGAAGGAAAATTGGGCATCGTATGCTCACACAAAGCTCAGCAGATTCAAGAGTGTTTGTGAGTGGAATCCTCATTATCTAACATTCAACATCATTATTGATGCTGAAAAGCTTTCCCAAATTATAGTATTGAAAGAATGAGTTCTCTGACTGATGGAATATATCAACAGAAAAGGAGTCATCCAAATCTAGGCTTGGCTTGAGCATTATTGCACACATTGTTTAAGCCCTGTTACCTATTTTGTCTCCAGCCTGGTTGCAACAAGAAAAAAGAATAATTTGTAATATCTTAATGTCTACAGACATGAGAAGTACATATTTTACAATAAAGTTAATAAGCGCAGTGCAGAACAAGAGATCAACCTCAAAATTCTCTTTTCAACTGAGAGAAACAGATAGATTAAATGTTTAGCCAGTGAATTTAAAGGTCTAATGGTCACCCCTCACTGCAATGTTTAATTCTAATGCTTTGGTATATATGCAAGTCCATACGTGCACGTCAGAAACACAGTGAGGGTTTATCCAATGCCTGTATCACCAATCTAGGCGTTCAAAGGTTAAACAAGACCCCTCAATGATCTATAGCATATTCGTTCATGTTTACGTTGGAACACTGTTTTTAATACTTTTACTTTTCACAAACAGGAGAGGAACCCTTTTCGGAACGAAACTAATGTATAAGAGTAAATCTGAATTAAAATATGCATGATGAAGTCTTAGCTGATGATTTTGAATGAGTCTTCTTTGAGTAAATTAGGTTATTCAATCCAGGGATGCCAACTTACAAAAACTATTGAGGGGCCGAAACCAGGGATCTTGCCCCGTAAAATTTTATAAGCAGCAAGTTTTAAGTTTTTTAAGCATTTTAGAAGAGTCATATGATCAACATTAGAACCCTGATAACTCAAATCTTGATATCTGGACACTCCAGGGAAAATCGAAAAGCCTGACACATTTTTTCTTCTCACCGATAACGAATTTTTGAGGGGGCCCCATGGAGTTGGTGCCACTGATTCAATCACAGGCAACGGGCATAATACAATGCTAACACTCTGATGTGCTACCTAACTGCATCGAAAATGAATTTCAGATCTGAAATTTGTGAGTAGGGAATGTTTTGTTTCCATGAAAACATTTGGAAAGCAGTCAGGCATTCACATGGGTCAAATGGAACCTTTTGAGCTTGAATACGCAAGTCCCACATATACGACCAGACCAATGCCAAATCTGATTTTAGAAGACAACAGTTTGGAAGTTTGTGATTAGGATTTGTTATAAAAATTAACCTTTTGCAGTTAACCTGAATCTCAGCTCTTTTTAAGACTTGGAGCTCCCGATCTATACTGGTAAAATTAACCTATATCACTGATTCTGGTATTGTTATTAATTTATTATGTTTAGAAAAATGTACCTTATCGTACTGTCAAATAGTATGGAAAACCTATGAGTCAAATTTTCATCAACCTTCACAGATATCGGTATCAAATAACTATTAGATTTCATTTTAATGATTGGTTTGTGGTACACAGAGATTTTTAATGAACTGAAATTGTTCGGAGTCATTCAGTTACAAGGAAAATTGATAGGAATGAAAGGATTTAGCAAGCTAGAACAACTCAAGGTGCTATAAAAAGCAAGTTTTCCACAGAGGTGTAAGGGGGGGCACGTCCCCCTCCTTTTGGGGCCACCCGCATTGCCAAACATTGCAGGACCACATTCGCAACTTTTTTATATCATTAGATGGAATTTTTCCTGAGTATGTCTAAAACCACTTTAATTAAAACTTCCTTAAACTTTGCACGTGACTTGATTATTTTATATTATGATAAAAGTAAAGGTAAATCAATATATGTGTTGCACTCCCCCCTTGAGTTTTTTCTGTATTTGCTACTGGTTGACCCCTTAAGTGCCAGCCAGCCAATACATTGGCCTTGGAGGTAAGAGCAAAGAATGTCACAGAATGATCCATTGGCCAGGTGTTTTTCAATAAATATTGAATTTAATATTATTCCCATGCTCTAAAGCCATTAGAAATAATAAACAACATAGGCATTACAAAATCATATAAAAAATTGATTTATTGAATTTTTGAAATGAAGTTATGATTTAATTTGCAAAAATTACTCAAAAAATCATACGTATTCTTTGTGCATATAATTTTTAGGAAGGCAGCGCAAAAATGGTTGATATTGTAACACGCCATTTTGGCTGTATTGGTGTGATTTGGCAATTTTGGATGCCATTTTGGGTATTTAAGAGCATGTGTTGGCGTGGAACGACAATACCATTGTTGTTCGCAGGGTTACCTAAGAAACACAGGGCATAAAGGCACTCTTCCCCTCCATTTTGTTCTAGAATAAAAAGAAGGGGAAGAGACGAAATATATAGGCACTTGCCAAGCAGGGGAGGTCTTGAGTCAGCAGTCAGTCATTTGGCAGTCACATTCACAGAACTGATCACCATTTTGAAAGAGTAAAGGGGGAAAGACAAGGTCTTATACATTCCAAATTAGTATGGAACGTTAATTGGATTGACATTACGGAAAATTGGATAACAATTAACGACGCCAGTGTTCTGTGATAAGGAGAGGCAGGGAGCACAGCATCTAAGGAGGAATCCAGCTATGCGTGAGCAGATACTGGGGACTTGAATATCAGCGGAGGTCACGTTGCAACCATTCTAGAGAAACGGGAAGGGATTGGATCCCATAATTGCAGTGCTGGTGAAGTAAAACGAACATTATAAATGAATATGAATATACTTACAAAAGAAGCACCTATTGATTGATTGATTAACTGAAGAGAATTTGCCTTTTGGAAGAATAAAAGGGTCATTGCAAAATCTATGTACTGTTCTAGTGTATGATTTTTGTGCACGATAATAATCCATTAACCCCAGCCGCCAAGAAAAAAAGAAAAAAGGAGAAAAAGAGATCCCTCTCAAGGTAAGCAGTGTTTATGTGGAGTGTTCCTTTTGGAGTGTCGGGCCGATAATTGCAGTACTGTAGGACTGCGTGACGTAGTATATGTAATTGTACCCCGGAATTAATAGGCTATTGGGTACTCAATAACAACAATAGTGCACAGTGAAAGATTAATTTAAGGAAGGTTACAATATGAATTTCATTAAATCATTGCAATAGGCATCACTAGCAGCCCATGTCATTGAAAAAAATGTACATAGTTTTTTCTGAAAACTTAATGACTGAAACTGCAGAAGTTAACAGAGGGTAGGGAACCACTTACTGCCTGGACAGGGCATTAACCTTCAATGTCAAATGTTCTTGTTTGAAAAATAAAGCCATTATTAATACGATGAAGAATTAGATGCATTATAAAGATTTTATGGGTGATATACCTATATTTCATACTTCCCACTGGTTTTCAGAAATATTGCCCAAAAGGCAAATGGAACCCCAGAAAGAAATTAAGTTTCCAATCAGTAGTGTAATTGTGTTTTTATATTTTGGGGGGGTCCAGACCCCTTAAATTATAAAAACACAATTATTTTCCTTCATAAAAGAAAACAAAATATTGAAAAATCATGAATTTCCGAAAGATGTCTTTGGAAAATGAAGTTTTTTCAATTATGAAGAGTGTTGAAATTAGTTTAAAACCTATGACCCTGTTTTTCAAATATTTTCCCTTGATTTTGGACCCCACCAGAACAAAATTCCTGGGTGTTCCCAACGATAGCTTATTTGAATCCCTTCAACGCATTCCTTGTCTGATAATTTTGATTTTCACCAGTAGGTTTGGGGATACCTTGCTTACAACACCCTCTCAGCCCTCACAGCACTACTCCCCTTCATCTGTGACAGCTCCTATGAATGTTTGAACAATCACCTAGATTTAAAAGTTAATGACAGAGTTGACCAATTCTGAATAAGATTATAGTTCAAGGTAGAGCATTGGTAAAACACAATTTTTAAACTCATAGAGAAACTGCCCTTATTTGAATGATAACCCTGAAATTCCAAACCTTTCATTTATATTTGCACTTAATTTGCTTTAAAAATTCTCGATTACTTCTTGCTAACTTTCTCAGTAGTAAATTAGCACTGTCTGTATAATGGTTTCAAAGCATTAAATGATGATCTTACAATTGAAATCTATGAAGATCATTTAGACCTCTAATCATATAGCTGCCATGAAAAAGTATCAATTTTTCTCTCATTTATTTTATCACTATATATATTTGTTTGAAAATATATCTCACTGAGAAAAAATAGGATGCTTTCATTTTTTCCAAAATATATCCTATTTCATTATGTTGTAGATGAAAACTGATGGCCATTCAGACAATAAAGTTTGTTTCAAATTTTCTTAATTTAATGTAAAGTAGCTAAGAGAGGATAATAATTTCAATTCAATACTTGTATATAGTTCTTCCAATAGTTAATAAAGAAATGGCTCAAAACAATAACTAAACACATTTAAAGACAGGTTAGCCCACACTTAAGTAAGGTGGTGTTATATTTCCCCTTAAACTATCATTTTATGAATAGCCTTTATATTAGGGATGAGTCGATTCCAAATGTCGATTCTCGATTCCACCGATTCTCGGGCACGGAATCGGAATCGATCGCCTAAAGTCGATATCGATTCCAGGAAGATAAATGTTTTGAGCATAGACTATAAGTTTGGGGCACAAAGGCTGCCACACATCTAAGCGGCCGCGGTGTCAGCCTTGCCCGCGCGGAGGATACGCCCGGCACGCGGGTGCTGCGACTAGCATACCTAAGCGGCCTCGGAAACATGAAAATGTCGGCAAGAGCGACAAACCGACGAACCCTGAAATGGCGCGTGATCATGAGCAACTCTAATTGTAAGAGAAAAAAAAAATTGGAAACCTCGGGATCGGGAAGCAATGCACGCGTTTTCCGTTCTTTTATTAGCCGCTGGTCACGGCAAATCAAAGTATTGCGAATATGAATCACATTCGGAGAATTCATTTCGACCACCAATTTTAAAGCATAATAGATCGAAATATATATTTTTTATTTTCGAATGATATTTGAAGTCTGATGATAATAAAAACGTGCAGAGAGCGAGTTTTCCTGTGAAAAAAGTTTCTTATAAATACGCGCTGAGAGCGGGTTTTTTTTATATACGTAACTTTTTTAGACTAACACGCGTCTGCGTCAAAAATAAAAAAATTAGACACATTCGCGTTTGTATAGCCCAGTTTCATCAATGCAACCCTTGAGGAAGTTGATACTTGCTTGGCATAAGCCGCCGCGGCCTCCGGGCGGACTCGACAGGTTGCGTTCGGCCGCCACCGCGCACCCGCCAGGCTGCTCTAGTGTGTATGGACGCAATGAACGCTACATTCTTGTTTAGCCACCGCGGCCAAACGAGAATGTAGCCACCGCGGCTATTGTTATTTTTAGGGATGGTCGGATCGGATACCTCGGATCCAAATATACGAGGATATTGCCCTTCATCGGATACATCGGATCCAAAGTCGCGGAAGACATCGGATCTGGATCCGAAATTTTAAATAATAGATTCAGTGAATGCAACGCCCCATCAGGGTGGAAAGAGTTCCGATTCTCTCTTCGAATGCCTCGTCGCATGCGATTCTTGTCCTACTCATCAACCGTTTTGTTTGAAAGCTCTCGCAGAGGTTGCGAGTAGAATTTCAGCCGTGGCCAGGATTTTCAGCCAGAAAATAAAAAAGGCAAAATACGACTGGCACATAGTGTGACTCTTCCCAAGAGATTGAACAATCATCGGAGGAATTTCAGCGCCGTAGGATAATAACCACGTCAAAAGTAACTACGTCGCAGATTTCAGAAAACCACCCTCGGCCGTCCACCAGCCCGTGCCTCTGTTGTTTTTTTTGTATCCGAAATCACACGGTCCAAAAATCATTGTCTTCTAAGGAAAATATCAAATCACATGAAAACAATTGAAGCGTGTTTCATACCTAACTCGCCTCACCAACTGACCTTTTTTGGCCTACCTGCTTCAATTCTCTGTTTCTAGACGACAAATGCTAGGAGAGTGACTTTTTGGGGCCGAAGATATCTTGATAGCTTCGACAATTAGATGATATGCACGGGATTTAAAAAAGAATTAGACCAAACGAGACGCATTCCTGACGATATTTCTGTTTATTTTTCAGCTCTAATTGATCGCCAATCAGTTTTCTATCTACAATTCTACAATTACACTTTACTGATTGTCCAAACAGCATAATTTTCAAAGAAACAAGCGCAGCATCATATTATTAACCACTCAAACAATTAGAGACGGATTGGAAACGCCAACTACATATATCACGTAGCGCGCCCGGCTTCGCTTTGAAGGCAACGACGTCACTGAAGCAAGATCTGATTTCTTCGTCCGACTCCCTCATTTGTAGCCTTGTTGTTTGAAATACGGAGGGAGCGCGCTCCTTCCTCTCCACCTCTCCTTCATGTGCTCCTTCCCAGTGGCGTAGCCATGGGGATGGTCCGGACCTCACCCCCCGAAATATAAAAACACAGTTATTGTCCTTCACAAAAGAAAACAAAATATTGAAAAATCAGGAATTTACAAAATTTTTCTTTAACAAATTAAGTTTTTCGATTATAAAAAGTGCTAAAATTAGTTTAAAACCCATTATTTAGTGCCCGGTTTTTTAAAAAATTTCCCCCCTGGTTTTGAATCCCCCCCGAACGAAAATCCTGGCTAAGCCACCTCTCCTTTACGTGCTTCTGCTGCCCACTTCTTCCTCATGCTAAGCGGTTGAGCACCTCGTCACACATGACGTTAATGCCGTTTTAAATACTGTTAATTGTGTTGCTAATTGCACAGTTGCAATTCAATTTAATGATACGCCGATAAAAATGTCTTGCGTGTAAACATTTCCACTGAGATAAGGAGAACCAATGAATGCCATGTGCGTGCACTGTGGCATAAGTTATCCCGAGGATGTGCTAAATCCACCTCACCATACTGAAGCATTTTCGGATGAAACACAAGTCTGTAAGTGATGAGAAAGTAAAATTCGGAGGAAACGTGCATGAGAAAAATTGGAATTAAGTCGATGGCAGGGGGGTACCCAGGAATTTTGTTAAGGGGGGATCCAAAACCAGGGGGAAAATTTTTAAACAACAGGGTACAAAGGAGAGGGTTTCAAACTAATTTTAACGCCCTTCATAATAGAAAAACTTCATTTTTCAAAGATTCATTTTTTTCATTTTTGTAAATTCATGATTTTTAAATATTTTGTTTCCTTTTATGAAGGAAAGTAATTATATTTTTTATATTTATATTCCTCTCGCTACGCCACTGGTCAGTGGTTCATCCTAAGATTTTTCCTATTTTCATTTCCAAATCCAAGCGTAACAGTTTAGGCCCTGAGTATGTGAAGATGTTTTTAAAAAACAACTTGAAAGCCCATAAAATAATTTTTAATTTATAAAAATATTAGAATGTGAATGAAAATCTAAGAAGCATTCCATTGATTGTATGTACCCACAATAAACTTGAATAATGACTTTTTTTAATGGCAGGAATTTGAAAATGCATTTGGATTCGAAAATATCCGATTCGAAAGATCTGGCTCCAAAAATCCTGGATCCGTCCATCCCTAGTTATTTTATTCCATTCACTTCTTAAATTTTAATGACGGTGATGCTACAGATAAATCAAAATCCCACCAGTTAGAATGAACAAGAATCGATGGAATCGGAATCGGGAATCGATTTGAAGGAATCGAAATTGGAATCGGAATCGAAAAAAAGTGGAATCGACTCATCCCTACTTTATATCCTCCACAATTCCCCAAATTCACCATTTTGTCAATGGTAAAAACTGCTTTATATGTTATGTATGTCCCCCTTGTAGGTATCCAGCTGATGTTGAGAATTTAACAAATAACAAAAGATTTTTCTCAGTTATTTGTTAAATAAATTTTTGCTACAAATAATTCACTCAGTGATGATATCATTGATCCGTGTATGGTGATACATTTCTGAGAATTTATAAAACAACCTTGAAAATAGGTCAAAAAGGCATCACATATCATGCCTATTTCATATTAACACTCCTATTCGCTTACTACAGACCATTTGCATAACTTCATCAGTTTCCAAAGATGCAGTATGATGTGCTGGAAAGATTAGTATGTGTTAGACAAAAGGAGTACAGACTTTTTCTTTTAAGGAACAAGATGAGAGATAGTAATTAATGAGGAATCACAAGAACTCTGCACCGCTGTGAAAGGGATGTACATAATAACTAAATATTTAAAATACAATTTTTCCATACATTTGCTAGAGTTGACTCAGATGCTGAATGTTTTTGAACTTTTTCTAACAAATAACTTCCTTTAAGCATGAGGAAAAAATCATGACATATTTATCAATGTGGTAAGAATCATGGCCACAAAATAGCATGAAGTCAGTAGTATAGCCAATTGTAATTTCATAACTGTAAGCATTGATTATAGACAATGTTTATAGATTGCTCATTACAATAAAACTGCATCATAATACTAAATTAATACTGCATTTCGAGATAGCTCGCATTTTCTTAGGAAGTCCAACTCAAAGAACTAATACAAATTTTTGTTCATGGGCATGTTCTAGCCTCTTAACTTAAACAACAACCCTAGAAGTAGTGAAAAAAAAACATACTGGCTTAAATTTGTATTTTAAATGCAAATCCTCAAATTTGACTAGATTGATAGACAAAATAATTAAATAGGTAAAGTTGTGCCACAAGTTGACGCTCTGTATAGAGATAATTAGAAGAAGGGAAAGATGTTACCAGTTGGACATTTCTGGGAAGGGTCCATTTCCAAGAGGCTTAAGAGAGCTCTTCAGAGTAAAGACAGAGAGAGAAGAATGAGGGTGTGGCATTCCATTCAGAGGTAGGCCGAGTGTCTGCTGGAGTGCTGGATGGCTGCTAGCAGGTCGTGGCGCATCCTTATATACAGCCGTCCTCGCCTCCAAGGGTTCTGGAGCATCAGAGGGCGAAAGTCGTCCCGCAAGCAGCGTTCTCGCGCCCCAATCACGGCCACCAGGCAGAAGGACCTCAGTCGCTGGGCACCTGCATACACAGGACCCGATTTGCCCTTGAGAACCGCTGCCATGCTCAACTGTTGCACCACTAGGTCAACCACCTCACGGGCAGTCGTCTCGCGAGTCACGTGCAGCCTTACGCTCGTGCCAGGGGCCAGCCCTGTCTCATACGCAGCGTACACTTGGAGCTCACTGCCTGCGTCGTCCACTGCACCACGATTCCCAACCACGTCATCCTCCTCCTCCACATCCTCCCCCCCACCCACCAACTCCTCCGCCCCCTCACACGATGGTGTCTCCGCACCCGCCGCCCAGCACCCGGCTCCATCGCTGCTCACACTCACTGTCTCCTCGCTGCCGGACGCGGTGCCCTGCACCCTCTCCCCTCCCTCCCCCCCTCCATCCGACACCCCGAGCAGACTGCCGTAGGGGCGGTGGGCTGAGGGCCGCACACCATTGGCCGTCGTCCTCCGCCCTGTCCTCTTTACCAGCGGCAGCGTCGAGTCGCTGTGCGCACGCATCCCACACCCTCCCCACCCCACCTCGCCCCCTGCCATAGCCACACCCTCGGCGTCCCGCGGCAGGGAGCCTGCCCCACCGCCCCCACCCCCCTGGCTGCCCTTGCGCCCCCGCCCGTGCAGGTGGTCTTCGCTGCGGGAGGGCGGCAGGGGCCGCAGGCCCACATCCGATGCTGTGGACACAGGCGACGCATTGCTTGAATCGTGGGAGGCACGGGCATGGAGCTGCTGTTCGCTCTTGCTGTGCTCGCCACAGAGGCCCATCCCAACGCCTGGCACCCAGCGTGGGGGCAAGGGGAGTGGGGCCACCGCAGCACCGGAGGAGCCCTTCTTGGAGGCCTTCTTTGAGGCCTCGCCTGCACCCTTGGGGAGCTGCAGGAAGAGCAGTCCGGCACCAGAGGCGCTGTCGCCGTCCATCGGGCTGGTGCGGGTGCCTCCACCGGCTGCTCCGCCCTCGCTGCCACCGCTACTGGCCCTGCGCGGTGGGAGGACGTTGAGCGCGGGCTGGGGGAGGAGTGGCGCGGGTGGGTGCAGCAGCCGGTGGAGTGGGATGCCGGCAGAGGCGGAAGTGCGGTCGCGCGCGAAGGTGAGGGCGTCCATGAGCCAGCGGGCACCCTGCCACGCCTGGTTCAGCTGCCCCGACAGCGTGGAGAGCTGAGCGAGTCTGTCCTTTGCCACGGACACCTCGGCCGATGAGAATGCCTGATGAAGTATTTCAGACAGAAAAATTCATCTCATTGCACTTCTGTAGTTTTACAAAAAATTATAAGTCGGAGAATCTCAGTGGTGAAGCTATAGAATAATCTGAGAGACAGGGTCTGATTAAGGTCTTTGGTTTGTCAGGGAAAGGGGAGGGCAGTTCATCACTTTCCTCTGTGCGTTGGTGGCGTGTAATACCTCTCCATGATAATGCATCTGAGGTGTGATGTGTTGTTAAAAGGCATTATACATAGTTCTATAACCTGATGAAAGAAACATTTTCACTGGAGAGCCATTTTTAATATGTACTAACATATTTTCAATTTTTCCAAAACTCGAGAAAGGCTGCACCGATTTTAATGATATTAGGTTCTTTGGATTCGTCTTAGCCCCAGATAACATATGGGGCATTAAAAATAGATAATTTTACAAAAAAATTCATCTCTTTCTTAGTGATATGTTTTTAGGAGTTAGTAATGCAACAACAATTGATAAGTTGGTCAAAACTACATATTAAATTATTTATTTTGTTTTACACATATAACATTTTAATTACTAAATATATTCAAAATATTGAAATTGCATTTAAAAAATTTAATTTGAGCTAATTGTAAGCCCAGCTCGAGTTGTCTCTTCACTACCGTGCTTGTAAACAAATCTCCAAGCAATTGTTGACAAACGTTAATGTCCGTGTTCCTGTTGAGGAACTTTGCAAATTAGTTTAATCGGAAGGCGAGCTCATCAACAAAGTGTTCCAGAATATGATTGATCACCACAAAAATCAAAAATAGTTGATTGAGCGAACAATTTTGATGGCCTAGAACGAAGATGTGGATGACTCAAACGAGGTATATCACGATCAGATAGTTGGTTATCTGCATGAATTCGAATCTTTTAACTGTGTAACAAACAAAGACAAAATCACCAACTATATCTATCTGAATATTTTAAGTCCTTGGATGTACCTGGCTTACCAAGGCACGATTTACAGCTTAATGTAGGCTCTGCGTTCATGATCTTTCGAAACCTAAACCAACCATAACTATCCAACGGAATGCGTTTGGTGATTTAAAAAAATTGATAATGAATGTGATTCACACGACTTTACTCAAAGAAAAACTCAAAGATGAGGAAGTTCTCATTCCGAAGATCCCATGATCCCAACTTATATGCCCTTTTGAGCTTAAACGTATTCAATTTCCAATTTGTGTTGCATTCGTGAAAACGGTTAACAAATCGCATGGTCAGTCTTTCAGTTTTTGTGATGTTTGTGCTCATGTGCTAATGAAAACTCATGATTTTCTCACGGTCAATTAAACATGGTATGTTAAAGAGTCGGTAAACCATCCGCTGTATTTTTTCCTTTGCTTCTAGGAATTAAGGATAGTGGGGTTTTAGGCGCAGCTAATACTACGGGCGGGGCCAGTGCTGTGGTAGATGGAAAAAGCCAGAAATCAGAGGGTAAAAATGTGGCCTGACTGGGACTCGAACCCAGAACCTCCTGGTTGCCGGCCAGGTGCTCTACCATATATATATATATATATATATATATATAAATAATGTAAAGGAACTTCTTCTTGCCCTAGGGTGGGCACACAAAAAAACTTAGAAATTGACAGAAAAACGAAAAATAAAATAAAAGTGAGGAACTTACGGGGAAAGGTTGTTTTTACAAATTTTCGATGGGACGCAGCCCATCTTTCTCAAGTGAGAAGAGGAGGGAAAGTGAGGAAAGGGCATAAGGAAGGGTGCAAGGGAGAGGGCTAAGATGGAGGGAGGAAAAACGGTGGACGGGGATTGGTTGTTCTTTCTAATGGGCGCGGTTGATTCCTGGACCAGAAAACGCACGGAAAGCCCATATGCATGCCTGTTCCAAGTCCTTCAGCTCTAGGGGGGTGGTAGATGGGGGGAGGGAGGCTAATATTCCCACTTTATAGCATTGGTCAAACATAGCTTTGTGGGAGGAAGCATGAACGGCGACTGGAAGGGAAGCAGAAACAGAAGAAACGCTATTGCATGAAGAGCGATGCCCGTTCATTCGGATGCAAAGGGGAGTGGTGGATAAGCCGATATAAAAAGCGGGGCATTTCTGGCACAACAGTATATACACAATGTTTTTTGTTGTGCAAGAAATGTCCGACACAGAGGGGAGAGGGAAGGCAAGGAATTGATCGGGAAGGGGTTCGGTGATGAGGATGTGACAAGTTTTGCATCTTGCACGGTTGCAGGGCGAGGGCCCTAGGACCCTAAAAGACCTTTTCCCCATCCTCTCAGACAACACAACCACTTCCAGATTTTTCCCGCGATGCCCTTCACTCGTTTTTAAAAGACCACCAAATCTGGCCAGCATCTTAAAAACAACCAAACCACTGCCCAAACAAAGTACCTATATTAAACCACAGCCCTCGCCCTGCAACCGTGCAAGATGCAAAACTTGTCACATCCTCATCACCGAACCCCTTCCCGATTAATTCCTTGCCTTCCCTCTCCCCTCTGTGTCGGACATTTCTTGCACAACAAAAAACATTGTGTATATACTGTTGTGCCAGAAATGCCCCGCTTTTTATATCGGCTTATCCACCACTCCCCTTTGCATCCGAATGAACGGGCATCGCTCTTCATGCAATAGCGTTTCTTCTGTTTCTGCTTCCCTTCCAGTCGCCGTTCATGCTTCCTCCCACAAAGCTATGTTTGACCAATGCTATAAAGTGGGAATATTAGCCTCCCTCCCCCCATCTACCACCCCCCTAGAGCTGAAGGACTTGGAACAGGCATGCATATGGGCTTTCCGTGCGTTTTCTGGTCCAGGAATCAACCGCGCCCATTAGAAAGAACAACCAATCCCCGTCCACCGTTTTTCCTCCCTCCATCTTAGCCCTCTCCCTTGCACCCTTCCTTATGCCCTTTCCTCACTTTCCCTCCTCTTCTCACTTGAGAAAGATGGGCTGCGTCCCATCGAAAATTTGTAAAAACAACCTTTCCCCGTAAGTTCCTCACTTTTATTTTATTTTTCGTTTTTCTGTCAATTTCTAAGTTTTTTTGTGTGCCCACCCTAGGGCAAGAAGAAGTTCCTTTACATTATTTATATATATATATATATATATATATAAATATAAAGATATATATATATAAATAGTTCAAGTTAATGTCATTACACACAGAGACACAAAAAAGAAACACTCACATTGAATAAATAAACTTGTGAAGCTATCGAAGCACTTCAGGCTTCTTCGTCAGCTGAAGAATGAATGGTGAGGAAAGGAGAGGGTTGGAAAAGGGAAAAGAGGGGTAAGGGGAGAGGTGTATGGGGTGGGGGAGTTAGGAATAGGGGTTAGGATGCGACGTTCAGACCCGGAATGCTATTGGCTTGAAAGTGCCAAATGCACGCCAATTCGAGGGTGTGGAGGTTGAGGGCGGAGTCGGTGGGAGGGAGGGAGGCAATAATGGATACTTTGTAGCATTGATGCTTCGATAGCTTCACAAGTTTATTTATTCAATGTGAGTGTTTCTTTTTTGTGTCTCTGTGTGTAACGACATTAACTTGAACTATTTATATTACGTGCCACGTGCATTTCGTATTTTCCAATACATTGTATATATATATATGCCCTGAGGATGATCAGCAAGTCGCGGATCGAAACGTCGGGAGACATGGACGATATGAACCGGTGGAAAACCAAAGACACCTTTCTCACACGTTAGTTTCTTTCAAATTTTCAACCTCTTAGGGTCTTCGTCGGGAAGGAGACAAGGAGATACTGAGGAGGAGGACAGAGGATGCCCAAAGGCTAAGGGGATTAGGATAAGATAGGGGGAGGGAGAGGGTGGGGAATGGGGAATGGGAAAGAGGAGAAGGCTATGGAGATCAGTGGGCCCTGTTAAGACCAGGCGGGTTGAAAGCTTGGTATAGCCAAATGGAAGACTGCTCAAGAGTTTTCAATTCTAGCGGTGAGGCGGAGGGTGGGAGAGAGGCAAGTATTCCTATGTGAAAGCAATCATCAAATATTAATTGTGGGAAAAGGCGTGGGTATGGACAGGAAGCAAAGCAGATTGGGAAGTGGGTTTGCAAGAAGCTCGATGGTTGTTAATCCGTAGGTTGAGTGAGGTGGTGGTTAAACCAATGTAGAAGGCGGGGCAGGAATTGCATAAAAGGATATAAATTACATTACTAGATGTAGAGGTGGGGGATGGAGTGGAAGGAAGCGGAAAAGTGAGAAATTTGTTAGGAAGTGACTGGGTAATAAGGATAGCACACGTTTTGCACCGGGGTCGTTGGCAAGGGATAGGTAGAGAGCTAATACGGGTGGTGAACTTTGAGAGTGGTTTAGTCATTTTGAGAATGGAAGATAGATTTGGCGGCCGACGGAAGGATAAGGATGGACAGCTAGAGAAGATTTTTCCAGTAGTGACATTGTTAGAAAGAATCGGAAAAAGGCTTTTGATGATTCTGTTCAAAGCCTGCACGCCCGGGAAGTATGTGATGGAAAGGGAGAGATGTGTGGTTTGTTTCTTGGTATGAATTTTGGGTTTGTAAGTATTGTGTAGGATTTTCTTACGCAGAAGGTTCTCAGGATATCCTCTACGAAGAAGGGAGTGGTGAAGATTATTAAGAAAAATGTCCAAGGATTCCGGATTATTGCAAATTCTGTGGCCTCTTACTGAGAGAGAGTAAGGAAGGGATTGTTTAGTGTGTGAGGGGTGACAGCTGTTGAAGTGAAGATATTGTTGTTTGTTAGTAGGTTTAATGTGGACTGAAGTGATGAAACTTTTATTTTCTAGGGAAATGGTAACATCGAGAAATGTTATTCGGGAGGGGGAATGGTTAGAGGTAAAAGATAGTTCAGAGAATTCATTGAGTGCTGAAATGAAAGAGCTCAGTGAGTCTTCTCCATGAGGCCAGAGAAGGAAAATATCATCTATATAGCGAAGCCAAAGTGAGGGTTGAAGTGGGTAGGATGATAGGAAGGATTCTTCAAGGAGACCAAGAAATAAATTTGCGTAGGAAGGGCTGAATCTGCTTCCCATTGCGCAACCTTTGATCTGCAGATAATGTTTATCGTTGAAGGAGAAGGCGTTTTTAGTGAGGATTAGGTGAGAGAGATCGACTAAAAAGTCAGTGCTGGGTATCTGAGGTGTAGGTCCATTGTCAAGAAAGTGTCGAAGGGAGGCAAGGCCTTCTACATGAGGTATAGAGGTGTATAGTGAGGTCACGTCGATAGTGACCATAATGATGTCTTTATCAACCGGGAGAGAGGTAGAATGGAGGCGATTGAGGAAATGGTACGTATCTTTAATGTAGGAAGGAAGGGAGTGTACAAGAGGCTGAAGATAATAGTCAACAAAGGAAGAGATTCGTTCCGTGGGGGAATTTAAAGAGGAGACGATTGGGCGACCAGGATTGTTGGCCTTGTGAATTTTCGGTAGAATGTAGAAGTGAGGGGTTTGTGGATGAGGTGGAGATAATAAGGAAATGTCACCACTAGAAAGGCCCTCTTTTGGTGCTTTCCTTTTTAAAAAGGATTGGATATTTCGGTGAAAGGCAGGGTTGAGATCATGCGAGGTAGGTGTGTAGGAAGAGGTGTCAGAGAGTTGTCTTTGGGCTTCGGTTAGATAGTCGGTGGAGTTGAGCACAACAATAGTAGATCCTTTGTCTGAGGAAGTAACGACAATATCAGAATTTTTTCTCAGATTGCTCAGTGCTCTTTTTTCGGTAGTGGAGAGGTTTGTTGGAGGATGAAGAGAGTTAAGAAAAGCGGGGTCCGAAACTTTGGAAAGAAGGAGATTGGTGAATATTTCTACAGGGTGATTGGCGGGAAGAGCTAGAATTGAAAACTCTTGAGCAGTCTTCCATTTGGCTATACCAAGCTTTCAACCCGCCTGGTCTTAACAGGGCCCACTGATCTCCATAGCCTTCTCCTCTTTCCCATCCCCCATTCCCCACCCTCTCCCTTCCCCTATCTTATCCTAATCCCTTCAGCCTTTGGGCATCCTCTGTCCTCCTCCTCAGTCTCTCCTTGTCTCCTTCCCGACGAAGACCCGAAGGGGTCGAAAATTTGAAACTAACGTGTTAGTTCTCTTTTATTTGTGTCTATGTTTTTGTGGCCTATCATGGCATTTATTTATATTCATATCACCTGTGGTGTCCTTCATAAGTAATATATAAGAAACACTCACACTGGAAAAATAAACTCGGAAGCTTTCGAAGAACTGTCTTCTTTCTCAACCTAGCTAAGAATGGGGAGGAAAGGAGTGTGTTGGACAAGGGAAAAGAGGGGAAAGGGGAGAGGTGTATGGGGAGGGGGGGTTTGTTTGGGGGTTTCACCAATGAAATTTGGTGAATGGGTACATCCTGGTATTCCTCACAATACCCAATTGAAATATGTTTTGCATGAAGTCTCGAATTCGATATATATTTAATCTGTGTTTTCTTAAAATATATCGAATTGCTTTAACACACAGGAATTTACATCCACGGGCTTAGTTGACCATGAAATATAGGGTAGATGACCATAGACTGGAAGTAAAATCAATAGCATTTTACAATCAGATTTTACAGTGTAGATGTCAGTATGATCGAATTGATTATTATAGCAAATATGCAAAACGCCATAACTTCAATAGTATATCCTTTGGACCAATGAAATTTGATGAATGTGTACATCCTGGTATTCCTCACAATACCCAATGGAAATATGTTTTGCATATACATAGTATCAAATTCGATTTATATCGAATCTGCGTTTTCTTAAAATAAATTGCAGTGCTATAACATATAGGATTTTTCTTCCAAGGGCATGGTTGACCAGGAATTATTGGGTAGATGACCTTAGACTGGAAGTAAAATCAATATCATTCCGTATTTTACAGTACAGATGTCAGTATAATTGAAAGATCGTTTCGATTATTACAGCAAATACGGAAATTGGCATAACTTTATTAGCACATACGTTGCACCTATGAAGTTTGGTGAATGGGTACACCTTGGTATTCCTCACAATGCTCAATGGAAATATGTTTTGCATATAGTGTAGCAGCTGTCGAGCTGCCGTCTGGTAGTTCCCGTGGTGGCCAGCAGGTGGCACTAGGTGGACCCAGTCTTGGTGGCGCTGTAAGCCGAACTGCCACCACAGAGAAGGCACCACGAGAGACTGAGAGCAGTAGTCGAAAAGCTCTCCATGACCAGTAACCACCTTAGCAACAAGAAGTGGCGCCCTGTGGGTTTATATGTTCACCTGTGCTTCAGCTGTAGATAGCAAGGTTCAAATATATTATTGTTATTCGGAACGGCGTATTATTGGTTCGAACGAAGATCCCTTCCCTCGTCCACGTGCGCGAGCGCTAAATAGTGGTGAACCCGACGTGATCTTTTTTTTAAACACACGTGGTCATGGCTACAGGGGACGATCTTTCGTCCGTGCCGGCAAGTGTCGATCATGTGGCCGTGCGGTTGCCGAAGTTTTGGGCCGAGCGTCCAGAATTGTGGTTTTCGCGAGTGGAGATCCAACTCACATTAGCAGGTATTACGAGCGATACCACAAAGTTTTCGTACGTCGTGAACCAGCTCGAGGATCGTTACGCGATCCTCGAGCTGGTTCCCAGGGTGCAAAGCAGAGGGCAAAGATGGAGGGAGGAAAAACGGTGGACGGGGATTGGTTGTGTTCTTTCTAATGGGCGCGGTTGATTCCTGGTCCAGAAAACGCACAGAAAGCCCAAATACATGCCTGCTTCAGATCCTACAGCTCTAGGGGGGTGGTGGGTGTGGGGAGGGAGGCCAATATTCCTACTTTTCGTTTTTCTGTCAATTTCTAAGTTTTTTTTTTGTGTGCCCACCCTAGGGCAAGAAGAAGTTCCTTTATATTATTTATTATGCTCGAGTGAGTTTACTTCAAACGTGTGTGTGTGTGTATATATATATATACACACACACACACACACACATATATATATATATATATATATATATATATATATATATATATATTTTAAATATTTAACCGCTTAAAGACACATGACTTTAAAACACGTGACACCAGTATATCTCCTTACCCTCCCCATCCTCTGCAATGAATTCAAGCGCTTATCGACATGAGATGCAATGGCTCTTGCAATAAAAATGGAAAAGTTACAAATTTAAAAGAATATTTGATAACTTTGATTATATTTCATTAATAATTTACCTATGTGCCTTCAAGTTCACCTTTGTATTCAATTTATAATGATTTATATTTTCTGTGCTAAGTAACTTAACTTAACTTATAACATTGGATTTTTTTGCATCTTCTGAGTAATTGCTTACTTATAAGAGAGACAAAACATAACCTTCTCATATTATAACATTGTTGACGATGTACCCATCTGTTTCCTCAATTCAAGTTTACTTACCGTATTCATGCATTCACTGTAATCAATTCGTTTTTTTGTTTTAAACCTTCTTTAAATATAACAAAGTGTCAGCATTGACAGTCATACGTCATCGTGAAACCCGAACACTATTTAATTATTCGAGACATATTAATTTGGATAATAATTTAATTAGTCTCTGTCCATTTATTTTCTAAAAATTGTTTTTAATTTGATAAAGTTTGCTGTGTTCAAACGTTCATAATGGAAAATGGAGGTGCAACAATCCTAGGGTAAGGGCTAAAATACGAAAAATCAGCTATATTTCACAAGTTTATCTATTATTAACGATATATTTTTCTATATTATGTAAATCATTCACTTCAAAACGGTCTCTCGAAGCTTTTATCATTGTAGTTACTAAGACGATTTTAAGTATTGTTGACCGCGAATGAGGATATTTCACCCATTTAAACGACATTGTGAGTCTTTCTTTCGTGTATTAAACCACTTATGGATATATCATATATATATATATGTTTACCTCTCTGTGGGAATGTTGAGCAATAATAGTGTCAATCTCTAGAATTGAGCTGAGCCGGGCATATCGGCAGATGAATTCACGTTGGTAAGCAGATAGATGTGCAACCTCAAAAGCCTGCACAGGCAGGGGTAGAAGATCTGGTCGGCGCAGTAGGGCCTCTTTTTGTCCAGGGGCGGCACAAGATGTCTCCACGGGTGGAACGACGACAAGGAGAGAAACTTCACTGCTCACCTCGACAACCTCAGCATCCCACAGCCTGACCAAAGAGAGCATAGCCCTGAATCACACAATAGCTTTGCAACCACTTCATAATAAGTTATAAAACATTATTACACTGGTCTACTTTTTATCACACCATCCGACATACAATCAGTTGAAGATGACATTAATATAAATGAAAGAATGTTGAAAAACATAATTAAGCCCATAATTCAAGTAGTTTTCGATTAGATTTCATCAAGATGACTACCTAGATGCAAAATTTTTTAATCTGCTTAAATTATGCATTATTTAACCCTTTGAGTGCTGCAGGTTGGTACTCTCAGAAAGGCCATGGGTATTTTGTAGACCTTTATTCAAAACTTAATAATTTGCTTATTTATTGCTGTTTTCGCATAATTCTTTATGTATTTGGTGGTGAATTCTTTCTTCTAAATCAAAATAAAAAAATATTGGCTGTGGTTTTCGTAAAACGCAATTGTTGTAGGTAGTTTAATTTAAATTTTACGAGATTGAATAATTTAATTTTTCACTTACGACCCCAAAATCAACTCATTAAATCCTTTTTACATGAACGAAATAAAAATAAATATGAAATATCATTGTTTTTTTAGAAAATAGTCACATGATTGCAAAGAAAATTTCTCAAATTTTTCAATAACACCACAATAAAAGCCCTCATTTCCTCCGCTGTGACTGGACTCCATTTCTGCATTCTCGAATTCTGTGAGAGTCTATTATGTGAAGTCCAAAACAGTTCAGCGTAACTGTTGGTCTCCTTTACAACCATGTTCCAGAATGTGATGGCAAAGAAGAGGTTGAATTACATAATTGGAGGAGATTTTGGTGGAGGTAGATGTTTGGGCCCAGGTTTTTAAAGAATTCAAAATTTGGAGCCTGGGGTATATCACAATTGCCCTGAACTTCAACGAATTCTGGAGAGTGATCACTGCTTCCACTTCTGTAAAGTTCATCAGAACTGTAGCTATCATCGCTAAAGTCAACTACATATTACCGGTTTCTTCTTAGCAAAGAGTATCACACATTCATCTGAGTCTGATAACGTTCCTCTTCACTCTTGTTCCGATGAGAATGGGCACTGTCCTCACTTTGCACAGAATTGTTGCCATGATCACTTAACTAATTTATATATTCAACTAATCTGTCATCGTCAACACCAGGTGCTAACTCAGTTCTTGACGTTGACACCATTTATTAAACCATAAGGCTACTTCAATTTCGAAGAGGTAAAATGCGACTACAAACCCGCTCGTCGCAGAACGAAACTAGCTATGTGGACAAGACTGTGAGCTTTATATAGGTGGGATAATTTCATTTTGTAAATGACAGCAAAAGACGGCACACAATGTATTCTTTTATGCTCACCCGTCATCATGCCTAAGATACCATGAAAACGAGGTTGGAAATCAGAGTCGAATTGTCGACCTGGTGCCCCAGCTGACCCATACACAAGCCGTGATTGTATTGATAGCAAGGTATCATTTACATACTTAGTACCTTCCCTTCTCTCTTTCGGTGCTAAATATATGAAAGACATCATTGAAATGGCACATTCAGCAACAAATTATATCTTTCGAAGTAATAGAGCAGAGATACAAACCTTGTGTCTACCTTAAACGATCATATACCGCTTGTGCTCCAAAAAAAATGCGACACGCTTCGCAGTGGATAAAATGTTTCAAATAAGTTGAAAGGAAATAAGAACTAGCCAAAAATAATACCACTGATAGATTTTCAAAGTAGGGTATACTAGATGAACGTTAGTTGATTTTAACCGGCCAAACAATGCGGCTTATGAAGTGCAACACCAGGAAGCTCTATCGTAAGAACCAAAAATGGCAATTTGGAAATTTCCATCTGTCATGTGGTCATTTAAATTTACAAATATGTTGATCATTACCATTAAAAATTCAAATTATAATGCAACGTGGTAAAAAATAAACAATTCTGGTATGATGTACAATTAAACGTATTAATTGAATGAAAAAAACGCTGTTTTAACAGGTTTCATAGTACACAATGATATATCATCGTTTGCAGAATGCGCCAGAAGTGCCAACGACGATATATCATTGTCTACCATGAAACCTGTTAAAACAATGTATTTTTCATTCAATTCTGGTATTATGTACATTTCATTTACTATAAAATGTACATAATACCAGAATTAATACTTTTAATTGTACATAATAACAGAATTAATACTTTTAATTGTACATAATAACAGAATTAATACTTTTAATTGTACATAATTCTGAATCACTCCAAGGGTTAATGGTGTAATAAACAGTTTTATGGAAATAATTAACAGTTGAGCTGGATAATGATTTTTAAATTGAAATTTTTAAGTCCAAGTATATTACTCTCTCAATTGAAGAAGGTCAAAGGAAAATTTACTGGGAACAACTTGACAGATCTGATTCTTCCACTAAAAAAAAATTACTGAGATAATTTTATATAGGAGAATATTCATTTCATGCACTATGGAGCGATTTGCAATTTTCCATTTTTTTAAGCAAATTCGTGAGACAACTAGTTTTGATACACATTGTTATTTTTAGAGCTACAGGCTGTAATGACAGTGTCTATAAACTAGTCGTGTCATTGAATTCAAAAGGAAAATTGCATTTCCATTACACATTATGATGAAACAGTTCCACAACATTGGTGGAAGTTTGATTTACCTATGACTGAGTGCATCCTCAGCTCCCACCTCAACGTATGCCAGAAGTCTGCGAGCAGTAGCGGAAACCAGCTGAATGAATGCTCTCTGTGTCTCGCTGCCCTCCTCGTCATTCTCTTCGTCCATTTCCTCCACGTCCACGTCTGCCTCGTTCTCATCCGTCCTTTGAATCTCTTTGGGGTCACCTTCCATGGTATCTGCATTGGGGCGCTTGACAGTAGTCTCCTCAAGGTCAGGGGAGAAGAGCCACCTTCTTTCCTTCTTTGGACCCTTGTGCCTTGCCGACAGCCTCTTCAACCATGCCCACTCCTCACTATACAGAGCACACAAGGTACATAGTCATTGCATGGTGCACATTTTTCATCATTCCCCACTTTGGAGTTTAGGGCGTCACCTAACAAGAATGCACTCCTATCAGCTCACATTGGTGTTTCTTTTAGAAGTCTTTTAAATCATCTAGCCAATTGACCACCAATCCATTACCTAGAAAGCTGTTATTGAGTAAAATACGATTCAATAGTAACTTATGCCACTGAAAAATGTCAAGCCAATACATATGTATCAGTGGCACTGCGAAGGAGGTAAAACCCCCCCCCCCCAGAGCTCACAGAATTGAGCTCTGGAGTGGGAGAATTGAGAATTTTTTATAAAAATATTTTCTTATGGCAAATTTTGTAACTAATAGTAGGGGACGGATAACTCACAAACAAAACATCAAGCTATTCACAGAACCAGTGCAGTTGTACAGTTAAGAGAGGGTGACGTGCGCGGGTGCGCAGCCTGCAGTTGTAAAATTTTCTTTTGAATTAGCAACATTGTAGCGCAGGGCACAGGGTGGTGGTTCGAACTGGTATGAGTCTGCTGTCTTGGTGGTCTTATATATTTCAGCACTGATTTGTAGCTCTCGGTTGAGTTGTTCTGTGTATATGGACGTTGCATATCACATCTCAACTCCTTCACAAATGGATATTAAGATATTCTTCAGCCGGAGTGCGGATGCATCAAAGAAAGCTTCAACATCAGCACGTGCAGGTAAACTGAATCTTCATTTTTTCTTTGAACCTATTGTTGGGCATTGGGTGAACGACTGTTAAGAGTCTTAACTTACTTAAGGTCTTACTTAAAGTACTTAAGGTCGACTATCTATAAAACGTTTATAGTAGTGAACTCTGAAAACATTTAAAGTAATTATGCTAAGTTAAATGGTCACTTCAATTTTCAATGCAAATATAATTTTTGCAGATTCAAAATTGCCCAGACCAACCTACTATCAGCGCAAAAAATGTAGAACGCTGGAATTTAAGCATGAAATTCTGCCGAAGCCCCTCAGGGTCAAGTAATATATAATTTTACTCATTGTTTATTCGACTACAATAATGAATCATTAAACATTGTTTTAACGTAAACATTTAGCTAATACGGTCGAAAGAGTGGTGAAAAACACTCAAAAAACTATGAGAATGGCAAAATAGTCGATGTGAAAGAGGAGAGGGAAATTCTAAGTCCTTTTTCAGATTCAATCTGGTGACTCTGTTTTGCAAAATCACTAGAAGAATGCAGGAGCAAATGCAAATTACACAAGCTGGCAAATACAGAATGAGATAATCTCATCCATGAAGACAATTATTTTGACAAAGCTAGTGGAGAAAGTCGAGGACGCTCAGTGGTTTTCTACTCTTGTTGATGAAAGAGCAGATGTAGGAACTATAGCTCAATTGACATTCTGGGTTAGATTTGTTGAAAATGAAAAAGTTCATGAAGAATTTTTACAATTCATTCCTATCACAGACATGACTGGAAAAGATCTGGCTGATGTCATATGCAAAACTATAAATGATCGAAATCTTCAACCTCTATTTATGGTAGGTCAAGGTTACGATGGCTCAGGGGCTATGAATGGTAATGTGAATGGAGTTCAAGCTATAATAAAGAAAAAGTACCCGAAAATCCTACATGTTCATTGCAATTCACACTGCTTAAATCTTTCCATTTCAGAAGGTTGCTCTGTTTGCGGAGTGCAAAACTGCAATTTGGGTACAATTGAGGGTGCTGCTTACAACTTTTTAACATACCAAAAAGGCAAGCAGTTGTATCGACACAAAAGTTGAAACAATGGAAAATAACCTAAGGAAAAAAAAGGTGAAAAAAATGTGCCCAACTTGATGGGTTGAATGTCATGATTCTCTTAAATCTTTTGTAGAGTTAATCCACCCTATACATACATACTGATTGCGCTGGAAGAAATTAAAATCTGGACTGATAAAAAACAGCTACTGAAGCTCAGCTTCTTCAGTGTGCAATTGAAAAATGTGACTTTTTGATCAGTCTCTTTGTTATTGAGTTTGTGTTTTCACTGACATTGCCTTTGAGAGTGTATTTACAGATAGAAAATCTTAATCTTTCGGCTGCCATTAAGTTTGCTATGTCAGTGAAAAAGAAGTTACATGAAACTAGAAAAGAGGCAGTTCAAAATTTTATGCCCATTTTTAAGAAAGCAAGTGAGTTATGCGCATATCTTGAGATACCTGAAGAATATTTTAGGATATCACTGTTCATCTCATTTATTATAAACATGTTTGAGGCATTAGGGAAAAAGTTTGAATCGCACAGAGAAATATACTGACTAGTTTCCAGACATTATTACAGCACAATCAAGCAAGTGACATATGAGAGGCTATTGAAAAGGCAGCCAATTTTTATGACCTGGAAATCTAAGGAATAAGTGGGGAAATCAAAATATGGCAGGAAATTTTAAAGGAAAAGAAATCAAAAAATGCAGTAGATGTTAATAGTGTGTCCAAGATCAAAGAACCAAGGTTTGTTTCTGCTAGGAGG
Organism: Ischnura elegans; assembly: GCF_921293095.1. Lineage (NCBI taxonomy): Eukaryota > Metazoa > Arthropoda > Insecta > Odonata > Coenagrionidae > Ischnura > Ischnura elegans. Next base: position 169,783,859 of record NC_060246.1, read on the forward strand.
GCAGTCATTTATTTTGTTTTGTAAAAGCGTGTATCTTTTGTTGAGTAAGTATGACATAGTAAGTTTTTTCCTGTTGTGTGGACAGCATGTGGTTATGGTGTGCTAAGTTATAATAAAGGTGAGTACAAGTACCAGTTGAACGTAGTCATTGTGTAAGAACAGAAGATCATTCAACAGTAGAGGCTTTGCAATACTGCAATGCTGCTCTCACTCCCATGGTCCACTCACTTGTTGCTATTTTGCCGACAATACCACTAACTACATGCACTGCAGAGAAGTCATTTTCATCCCTAAAATTGCTCAAGATGTACTTGAGAAATAAAACATCAGAAGAATACCTGAATGGACTTGCAGCAGCCTTTGTCCATCCATGAATTCTAGTAACAGAGGACGAAGTACTTCATGAGCTATAAAAAATTCATGCAAAATTAAAATTACTTTGTAATTGTTATGAATTATAATTTTAATGGTCTGTGAAAAATGTTTCACTTATTTCAAAGCAATAATTATGTGATCTTAAATAAATATTATTTAAAGTAATAAAATAGTATACGATAATTTTGCTTCAAAGCTCTTTAAACTTTCTGTCTATTATTATTATCATAAAATACTTTAAGTTGAATATATTTTACTTAATTGGATTAACATCACTTATAGACTAGCGTAAATATCAATAAAACATCCTCAGAAAGCAGTAAAATTCACCATTTTGATCCAATTATCTTAGAAATTTTATGTTGGAAAGACCACACACCTCCCACTTATCCTGGCGGGTATACCATACCCCCAGACTCCCCAGTTTTAGTTGCGCCTAAAAACCCCCAGCCTTAATTTATGGATGCGCTCCGATATGTATTGTAAGTAATATGTATAACCAGTTGGGATGGTCGGATCGGATACCTCAGATCAAAATATCTGCTGATATTGCCCTTCGTCTGATATATCGGATCCAAAGCCGCTGAAGGCATCGGATCTGGATCCGAAATTTGAAATAATTGCTTCAGTGAATGCAACGCCCCATAAAGGTGGAAAGAGTTCCGATTCTCCCTTCGAATGCGCCATCGCACGCGATTCTTGTCCTACTCATCAACCGTTTTGTTTGAAAGCTATCGCAGAGGTAACGTAGCAGAATTTAAGCAGTGGAAAATAAAAAAGGCAAAATACGACTGGCACATAGTGTAACCCTTCCCAAGAAACTGAACAATCATCGAGGGAATCTCAGCGTCGTAGGGTAATAACCACCTCAAAAGTAACTACACTGCACTCCTAATTATCCTAATGGCTAATGATGGGTAGAGGTGGCACAAATATGTAATCTGAAAACATGGATAACCCTAAATTTCTCTTAAATGTCTTGCATGTTCATAATTTACATAAAACAAACAATATGTTACATAAGCAGAATAACTGCAAAAAATTTGCAGTTATTCTGCTATTTAAGAGTGCTTCCCAGACCATTGAGAGCTTTCTTCGCCCGTTCGTGATCATTTAAGCGGCAATAACATGGTTGTACTCGTATTATTAATGCTCCATGTAAGGCCTGGTTTCGTAAACCACACATTAGTGGCTGTGTGATCACAGATACAGAAAAGAGGTTTGTCCGAATGCTTCAACACCACTGCTTGACGTCGGAAACTACACTGTCAGGCACCACACCACTTAGTCGCATCTTGCACAAGTCGCCCGAGTTGCAACTGCTGCGTGACGTGTATCCGATCAAGGATCACGGTCGCACGCTGCGAGGCTTGGAAAACAGGAACACGGTGCTTCCATGAATGCAGCTAGTGCGTGATTACTTCCATATTATGAAGGGGATTCTAACGGAAATAATAACCCCGGTGTATCCTAGCATTAATGCCGTAATTCTGATGATTTTGAGTGCGATTTTTTTTATAACGATCACGGAAAAAATTGAGCGATATTGAAAATCATGCATGGATATACTGCAGCCAGATACTCGGGAGTCTGCTGTATGTCGCAGATTTCAGAAAACCACCCTCGGCTGTCCATCAGCCTGTGCCTCTGTTGTTTTTTTTTGTTTCTGAAATCACACGGACCATAAATCATTGTCTTCTAAGGAAAATATCAAATTACATGAGAACAATTGAAGCATGTTTCATTCCTACCTCGTCCCACCAACTGACCTTTGTTGGCCTACCTGCTTCAATTCTCCGTTTCTAGATGACAAATGCTAGGTGAGTGACTTTCTGGGCCTTTCTGGACCTGGGTCTTTGATAGCTTCGACAATTAGATGACATGCTCGAGAATTTAAAAAATTATTAGACCATTCACGACGTATTCCTGACGATATATCTTTTTATTTTTCAGCTGTAATTGATTGCCACTAAGTTTCCTATTCACAATTAGACTATGCTGATATGCAACATTGTCCAAACAGCACAATTTTATAAGAAACAAGCGCAGCATTAACCCCTCAAACAAGTAGAGACAGATTTGAAATGCCAAATATGTATATCACGTAACTCGCCCGGCTTTGCTTTGAAAGCAACGACGTCACTGAAGCAAGATCTGACTTTGTTCGTCCTTGACTCCCTCATTTGTAGCCTCGTTGCTTGAAATACATTGGGAGCGCACTCCTTCCCCTCCACCTTTCCTTTACGTGCTTCTGCTGTCCACCTCTTCCTCATGTTGAGCAGTCGAGCACTTCGTCGCACGTGACGTTAATGCTGTGTTTAATACTGTTCATTGTGTTGCTGATTGCGCAGTTGCAATTTAATTTGATGATATACTGGTAAAAAAATCTTTCATTGTGTAGAAACATTTCTATTGAGATAAGGGGAACCAATGTATGCCATTTGTGTGCACTGAGGCATGAAATTATCGCGAGGAAGTGCTAAATCCACCTCACCTTACTGAAACATTTTCGGGTAACACAAGTCAGTATGCGATGAGAAAGTGACAAAATTTGGGGGAAACGTACGTGAGGAAAATTTGAATTCTGTCGATGGCAGTGGGGTAGCCAGGAATTTCGTTAGGGGGTCCAACACCAGGGGGGAAATTTTTTAAAACAACAGGGTACAAACTAGAGGGTTTCAAATTAATTTTAAAACCCTTCATAATCGAAAAAAAAAAAACTTCATTTTTCAAAGAAATCTATTGTAAATTCATGATTTTTCAATATTTTGTTTCCTTTTATGAAGGAAAGTAATTGTTTTTCATATTTCGGGGGGTCCGGACCTCCCGGGCTTCCCCCTCTCGCTACCCCAATGGTCAGTGGTTTATCCAAAGATTTATCCTATTTTCATTTCCAAACCCAAGCGTGGGAATTTAGGTCCTCAGCATGTAATGATCTTTTTAATAAACAACTTGAAAGCCTATAAAAATGATTTTTATTTTATAAAAATATTAAAATGTGTATGAAAATCTGAAAAGCATTCCTTTGATTTTATGTACCCAGAATAAACTTAAATAATTACTTCGTTTAATAGCAGGAATTTGAAAATGCATTTGGATCCTAAAATATCCGATCTGAAAGATACGACTCCGAAAACCAAGGATCAGCTCCGAATCCGGATCTGAAAAAAAATCCTGGATCCATCCATCTCTAATTACCAGTGTGTAATTGATATTCATTAACGCTAGATGAGGGACTACCATTTGAGCAAGTAAAAATGTACAACTAAATATGTAGTATGACAAATGTTTTTAGGCCTGATTGTATTTATTTATCTCATGATTAGTAAAACTCTGGTGAAGCAGAGAGAAAATTACAAGTAAGACACAGCATGAGACAACAGATTGGCAGGACTTACGCTGACACATGAGGATTATCCCTGATCTTGCAATGTGGTAAAATGTTGGGGGTCTTCATTGGCACCAGAACTTGAATCAAGTCCACTGAGCTGCGCATTTTGAGATATGACAGGTAAAGTCCTCGTCCAAGTCTTACACCACAAGACTGATGGTATGCTATTTGCTCCTAGAACAAAACAGAATGACCCACTTTTTAAAACATTCCGTGGGAGTTTTGTATGATTTGTCATCCAGTTAATGACATTCTTTTCAGAAATCTTTAAATTCCCAGTGTTTATGCCAACGAGTTGCATCCCCAGTATTTGGGCATTTATTCAGAAAGGACTCAACATTGCAGAGCACTGAAACTTACATGACCATAAGGCTTGAATTTTGATGGATCTAAACTTTTGAAATCATACCAGATAGATGACGAGGAGATTGAATGTTTTATTTTACCCAATCTTGTTGATGATCAATGGAGCCTTCATGAAATATATACATATAATATATATGTACATTTTTTTAATCAATACGATACACAAAAATCCCTGCAAACTATGAGGGGTGTAACTGCCATGAAAAGTCAACTTTAATTTTCACATTGAATTTCTAACAATCAGCATACATACTTGAATAGATGCCATCAGCATGTCACCAACGTTGGGGCCATCTTGTTGAGCCATGGTTCCACTGCTCCCCAAAGTGCAGAGTGAGCCTTGAACAGAGGCTTGGTGGTGCTGCTGGGAAGAGAGCAACGTGGCTGAGCAAAGTGACGAGTAGCCAGAGGAGGAGGAGGGGTTGGTGCAAGACGAGGAGGACGTGCACGAGGCCGTGGTTCCCGAGGAAGAGATGGATGACGTTGAGGAGGAAGGTGGCGCCATGGCAAGTGGCTGCTGTGAGGGAGTGCTGTTCAATTGCTGGTAGCATCCTTGGGGGGATATGAGCGGCAGTCTCTGCTTCTGCAACACCTTGCTGAGGGGAACCCAGCGTGCATTCAGGCCTGATGATACAGCTTTTGGAGACCTGACGCAGTTGACTGCTGAGAACACGAGTGTTCCCTGAAAAGAGAACTTTAGTATCAGAAGATGTATTTCTTCAATGAAATAACTTGCATGAGACAGAGAGAGGACCATTCTATATAACAACACAGCAATCTGTGCACCAAAATTTTCATCAGGTTATCCCTGGGGGGATTAAGACACTACGTATGTATTTGATATTCAAATATTTAATGATAGCTTCATACCATTACTGTAAGAAATGCTAAATTGAGAAAATTTTTGCAGGAGCTTATCAACTTCAACATGTATTTAATATTGTCTCGTGAGTGGCCCTATCTAAGACCAAAAATACACATCAAGAATGTACTACATAATTACATATATTATTGCCAATGAAGCCAATGATGAAACTTTAAGGCTGATTTTTCCCTAACTATTGGTAAAACAGATACATATCATGGCCAATTATTTTTGGAAAATGTACATTTCATTCATGCTATGCACACGAACAACAAAGCTACAAAATCTCCTTAAATAAAATATAATTTCAATGCACTTCAGCCATTTCATACCTAACAAGATTCCAAAACATTATTCAAAGATATTAAGGAATTAAAATATAAATACATGGATAACAGCAGTCATGAACTGTATTGGTACAAATTGGAAATGAAAGAATTTTATAAAAACTACATAAAAGCTATGTCCTATGTATTAAGATTCTTAAAAAAAATCCTCATAAAACATCTTCAGTGTTACCTGAGAATCTCTTATCGGGCGATGATGCAATTGTCCAAGATCTTGGATACATAAGGCAGTCTGCAAAGGAGAAACAAGTAACTCTCGTATAACAAACAATAGCATTTGTATCTCCCAAATGGAGTCAATGTTGTTTTATAAAAATTCAATATTTTATTGAGCCATATTGATCTCCTTGTAACTTAAATAGGTATATCATGTCAGGCAATTGAGAAATATAATTTCCATATCAGAATTCATGATTTTTTCAATACAGGCAACGTAAATACATACACACCTGCATTTGGCCTGATGCTTGCAAAAGTTTATTGCGGAACTGAACAGCTGTTGACCCACTGCATCGATCCATGTCTTGTTTCAGAGACTTCACATCATCCCAAGTGCAAGCCACCTTTAGATGAATAAGTATTTAGATAAAAATTTTTGCAATGAATACATATTTTCATTAAATTCCAGAGACAATTTACAGTCCATTAACTTTTTAACTGGCATTTATTATTATTTAATAATAATAATTATAATTAAGTTTCACTTACATAAAGCTTTGATTATTACTTTGCATGCATGATTTTTGCCTCCTGTTTTTAAAAATGTTACTTAAAACAAAACAATGGATGCTAATTCCTAACTTTAACTGAAATATTTTAAATGCCTCTATTACCATTGATGATGAACAAAAAAAAAATTCTCAGAGACTTTTTAAAGTCAGCAGTTGCAATCATGAAAATTGGCAAATTGATATTCCCTGTCCACTGTGGCATTAGAGTTATTGTATATGCGTGGAGAAAGTCATTGTTGCTTCAGTGTACAATAAGAAATTAGTGACACTTTTAAATTTACATTATAGTAGATTTTATGCCACTTATATGCGATACCCCATTCCAAGTTGATGGATGATGGTGACATTAAAATTATTCCCAAGTGGAGAGTTTTTTTTAGAGAGCTCCAGTAGTTTGTTCCACATAATTTTTCAGATCTCTTAACAGTACACTTAACCCTTTCATTGCATAACATTTTCTCAGAGTTGTTTCACATTGGCGGAGAATTTTTTTTCACTGCATTCACTTTGTTTTTCGAAAATATGAAAACAATTTCAATAAAAAAGGGATTTTAATATTAATTTGACAATTTATTAAACAATTTGTTAATGGCATCACAGTGATGCCATCCGCACCCATGTGATAAATGAGCCGGATATTTATGCAACCCGTTACACAAACATTAGAAATGACGGGCAACATATCTTTACATAGCAACTAAGAAGCTTGAAATAATTTCTGAAATGATGGCGGAATTGAAATATAAAATAAGATAAATAATTTTTCAGATGTCATCCACTATCTATGCATCAAATTTTGGGTTAATAAAAGTTTTCGAATTTTAATTTTCACATCTAAATTTTTAAATTTACTAGTAACTTAGATTTGGATGCAAATATATGAAAGTTATTTTATCTTTTTGCCATTTTCTTATGCGTTAATGCTGAAAATATTAACTAATAATTGTGAAATTCTTTGAAAAAAGGGTTCAAACACAGCCCTGGAACATCTGCACATCATACACCATCAGAGTTATACTGATTCGCCACTTTAGTCGTTCAAAGGACGTGAGGAGGATTATTTCTCCTTTTTGTCCTTAGAGTTTCAGTGGTGTGTCTTTTTGAGTAACTCAATAGATATTTGAACAAATTATTATAATTTTTATGATGATTATTATTTTCCATGTATAAACTCAGTAGAGTAGCCACGGGAGGGGGGGTTATGGGTAACAACCCATGGGGAGGGAAGGCATATGCAGGTAGCCTAATCCATTTTGTGTGCGGGAAACCATCATGAGAGTAGATAGAACAGAGCGGAGGAGCGTAGGGAGCGATTGAAGGACATAGAGTGGCGTGGCATCAATGTGATGCCACCCGCCCGTTGGCAGGACCTACGCTGGGCATCAATGCTATGCCATCCGCACTCAAAGGGTTAATCTAAGAAAGATTGTATTTCATGGGAAGAAAAAAATATAAAATTTTATCTTCTTGGTAAAATATCATATATTGGTAAGAGGGTACGTATGGAAGGGATATTTAGCATCTACCTCACAAAGCAGGAAAAAATTGCATCCAAATCCTTCTAGTGACTTCATCATGCCAAGAAAGCACATGGATAAGGAAATATCTGATTATATAGATGTATTATGCTAACTTTTCATGTCTTACCTTCATCAACCAATGGAAATCACCATAAATACTGTTAGGATATGCTTCGTCAACTTCAATCACCGGAAGAAAATCTTCATTTGTTACCAATACTTTGTCTTCATGGTAGAGCAGACATGCCAAGTAAACCCCTCTGCAAAGGCATTAAGAATTGTTTGCATTAGCTAGAGATTGGTTTATGATAAAATAAGGTTCATTTTTTGCAATTGCAGATAAATATTTTAATGTATTTGCAACTAATTAAAAAAATATATCTTAACCCTTTCGCGCCGGGAAGTTCCTTTGGGCTGTACGAAGGGTTTGAGCATTTCTTTTTCACCCTGTACGGAGTTTTTTCTCGGCTTGGGACTGTCCAGGTAGTCGCTTCCTCCCCTTAATGACCTTTCCTAGCGGGGTGCCGGACCCTTTCCTCAGCAATTGGGCAAATATAATCCTCAACCCTTTTCCTGAAGGCAGCCCATCACCGAATACTTATGCGGTCAGTTTATTGTTACTAGTGCGATTTTAATTTTTTTTAATTGTTACTATTGCATTAAATGTCAGTTCATCAATGTATTCCTTTCATTTTGCAATGCCTATAGAACTTTTAAACGGAGTTCTACGGTTATTTTTAGGGTTTTCAGCAAAAGGGCATTATATCATAGACCAACAAATACTTTAAAGGGAATAAAATCTTTCAATGTCCCTAGCATACTTCAAGGTATTTACGATTTATGATATTAACATATTTTAGATCCATGATGCCGAAATCCACACTCTCCTCATTTGCGTCTGCTCTCCACAAGTTCTCTAAAAACATGGGATTGAAACATTTAGAATTTTTTAGAAGAATATTTTCCTGAAGAATTCTCATAAAACTACTTGAATCTTACAAATTTGTTGTTTGAAATGGCTAAATTACATTTATAAAGCAATTAAAGTTACATGAATATAAATTCATATTATGCACAAAAAATACTAAACACTTTCACTTCCCTTCCCTTCCACCTCCCTTCATCTTCCACGTACATATTTCAGTAGGAGTTACTTTAGTTACTTACACCAATATACTCTTGGGTGTGCCAGTTGGAGGGTAATAAGTTTTTCCAAGTGTTGTATCCAGGGTGGTAGCCCTGTCCCAAGGATAAGACATGTGAGGACGGGGCACGCCCGGCAGTTGTTGGCGGGACTACGCCATGCGTTGTATCGTGCATAGCCCAGAATTAAAAGTTTATTTCCTAATGGACTCTTGTGTTTTCCTGCAATAGAACAATTTGGCGACGAGGACGGGATTTTTGGAGTCCGATACTGTCGTGGGTTATGTGTCGTGTGGTTGAGGCTTTACGTGAGTTTCGGGAAAAAAAAACTGATCGGTCGACCGCGCCTGTGGTACGTGCCATTCTGTATCTTCACGGACCTATTGCCTAAATATGAGTATAGGAGTTTTTGATCAAAGTGTTGAGAGCATCTCGACCTACCTTCTGCGCCTAAACAGCTATATGAGGACATTACGTCCTCCTGTTGAGGATCTCGGCAAGAAGGATTTCTTAATTGGTCACATAGGAGGGGCAGCATTGGAGAAGCTAGCTGTGAATCTTCACCCTCTCACACCGGACCAGCTGACTTACGAACAATTAGTGGAGGAGCTTAAGACCATATTTACACCGGTGCGCTTCTTTCGTGCTGAGAGGCTGATCTTTCAACGTCGTGTTCGTGAACCCAATGAAAGTTTTTCGGAGTATGCCCTGGCGTTAAAGAAGTTGGCTGCCACCTGTGATTTTGGGAACAGTATGGAAGATAGATTAATTGACCAATTTCTGTATGGTCTTAATAGTGAAGAAATAACCACTAAATTGGCTGGCGAAAATGTTCCTTTTAAGAGATTCGTGGCCAAAGCGTGCTATATGGAAGGATCTGCGGAATACGCCAAAAGCACTGGGGATAGTCCTGCCTCAGTTTCGGTAATTAATAAGAGATCTCAACCTCACTGTAAGCCATTATCACCAAAGAACATTGTGAAATGTTTTAATTGTGGAGGGCCTCACTATGCTAACTCATGTGACAAGCCTTTGAAGTGTACCCATTGTGGCAAGGACGGGCATTCAGTGAAATTCTGCCGTCAAAAGAGTAAAGATAAGTTCAAAATGAAAAAGATGGTAAAATCCGTGCTAGAACAGACACCAGAGGAATCTAGTGACGAAGACTGCCACAGGCATGTGGGGTTGTTGCAGTTGCATCAAGTGCAGGGAACCCAACGAAATCGGCGCACGTTGACTGTTCAGATTAATGGTGCACCTGTAACTATGCAAATAGATTCGGCCGCAGATGCATCCTGTGTAGGAGAAGATATTTATAAGAAACATTTAAGCCACTTGAAGTTGACGCCCACCTCTATGTTATACAATTGTTCCAGTGCCCCCTTATCATTACTCGGCGAATGTCAGGTTAATGTTATGTTTGAAGGAATTGAATATGTGTTACCTCTGGTTGTGCACAAAGGGAAGTTTCATTGCTTGATGGGTCTTCCGTGGCTAGAAGTGCTTCCTATAAATTGGTACAGTCTTTTCCCAAAGAAAGCTGTAAATGTGGTTGCCAATGGTAAAACTGTGTTAGAGGATCTTAAGAAAGAGTTCCCTTCTGTATTCTCTGGAAAGCCTGGGCTAATCAAGGGTTATGTCGCCCAGATTGTATTGAAACCAGATTCTGTACCAGTTTTTGTATCTCATAGACAAGTGCCTATTCCATTGCGAGACAAGGTAAGAAAAGAGTTGGAAAAAATGGTTGAACAAGGGATTTTGGAGCCCACGACCAACACACAGTGGGGTACTCCAATTGTAGTGGTCCCGAAATCCAATGGCGAGGTGAGAATCTGTGGGGATTACAGTTGTTCAGTAAACCGTTGTCTGAGTATGGATCATTACCCACTACCACTGATAGACGATTTGTCTTTACTAAAAGGTGAGTGTTTCTGTAAAATTGATCTGTCTCAGGCATATCTACAGTTAGCCGTTGGTAAAGAATCACAATCTATATTAACTTTGAGCACCCATGTAGGTTGTTTTAAAGTAAAGAGAATGCTGTATGGGATAGCTTCTGCGCCCGCTATTTTCCAGCAAACCGTTGAAAAAATCTTACAGGGTATTCCTAACTTATTTGTGTATCTTGATGATATTCTTATTTATGCTGAAAATTGGTGTGACTGTTCCTCTGTTTTAAAACAGGTATTAGGGCGATTGGCCCAACATAACATTGTCATTAACGTACCTAAGTGTGAATTTTTTGTTAACAGAGTCATATTTTTAGGTCATGTGCTAGATTCTCATGGGTTACATGTTGAAGAATCTAAGGTTAAGGCTATTGTGAATATGGGTGCGCCTTCAAATGTGTCTGAGTTGAGTAGTTTCCTAGGAGCTGTCAAATTCTATTATAAATTCCTCCCAGATGCATCTACTTTTATGGAACCCTTAAATAAACTATTGAAGAAAGATTTCCCTTGGTCTTGGGGTAAAGAACAAAAGGAAGCCTTTGCAAAATGTAAGACAGCCCTTAGTAGTAGCCAGGTACTTATTCCTTATTCCCTTAAGTTACCTATTAGACTAACTTGTGATGCCTCTCAAGTTGGGGCTGGGGCAGTTCTATCTCACATTCTCCCTTCAGGGGAAGAGCGCCCAGTGGGCTTTGCCTCAAAAACTTTTACCTCCACCGAACGCAATTATGCTCAAGTGGAGAGAGAGGCTGCAGCAGTAATTTTTGGTGTCACCCATTTTAACAAATTTCTTTGGGGGAGAGAATTTGAACTGGTTACTGACCACAGTTCTCTCACAATAATTTTTGGGTCAAAGACTGGTGTCAAGCCCCTCGCTGCTGCACGTCTTCAGCGTTGGGCAGTATTACTGCATGGCTACAGATTTAAGATTGTGTATAAAAAAGGGATAAATATCCCTCATGCTGATGTTTTAAGCAGACTTCCATTGGCAGATGATACACCAGTGGAGTCTCCTGAAAATGTAATATGTTTAGTTAAGACATTAGGTGTACCTTTGAATGCCCAGTCGATTGTGCTAGCCACAGAAAAAGATCCTGATTTATTAAAAGTACGGATGTACATCCAGCATGGCTGGCCCTCTAAATGTGATGATCTGCGGTTACAACCTTACTTTAAGAGACAGTTAGAACTCTCTATTAATAACCAGTGTGTCACCTATGGTTCGAAAGTTTGTATCCCAAAAGCTCTACAACGTGATGTCTTAAATTTGTTGCATGATCAACACCCAGGAATGAGTAAAATGAAAGCACTTGCTCGTGGTTATGTCTATTGGCCCACTCTTGACCAGGACATTGAAATTATGGTAGCTTCTTGTGAGCCATGTCAACAGGTCCAAAACTCACTTCCTCAAATACCATTTTCTCCTTGGGCATGGCCAAAATCTAAGTGGGAGAGAGTTCATGCCGACTTTTGTTATGTAGAAAATAAGACATTGCTTATTGTGGTAGATGCTTATTCTAAGTGGCCGATTGTTGCAATTATGAAGGAAACAAGTTCTTCTGCAGTAATTGAAAAACTTGAGTCCATGACAGCTGCATATGGGTTGTTTAAAGTGTTTGTCTCCGATAATGGCCCACCTTTTCAGTCCCAAGAAATTAGTGAGTTTCTTACTAGTATGGGTGCCAAACATCTGTTTTCTCCCCCATACTTACCAAGAGCAAATGGTCAGGCAGAGAAAACTGTGCAGCATGTAAAACAGGCTCTAAAGAAATCGGTGCTTGATAAATCATGTGAAGTATTGTCCTTGCAGCGTAGGATTAACAAATTCCTAATGGCTTATCGTACGACGCCACACACTGTAACTAAGATAGAACCTGCAGAGTTATTCCTGGGGAGGAAGCTTAGAACAAAGTTGTCCCTATTAAATCCAATGAGCATTGTGGAAGACCGGGTGACTTCCTGTAATGAGAAGGTGGCCTCCAAACATAGCACTAAATTACCGGAATTGAAAGAGGGTGATACGGTGTGGACACAGGGTGTTAAACACAATGTAAAACAATGGAAACCTGCGACAATAGTAAAGCAAGTGAGTGCCAAGTCCTTTGATGTCTTGTGTGATGGGAAACTAAAAAAAAATGTCTCCCTTCAATTCCTTCGTCCAAGAATTGTGTCCTGTGAAGATAAGAGAAATGAGTTTACCCCACCTGCTAATGTCAATACCGAGGAGGTTGCTAAAATCCCACTTCCCCAAAATGATATTTCCGAGTCAGACAGTCCAGGATCTGCTACCCATGAGAATACTCATGAACCCTTGCCTAGAAGCCCTGTATTGGCTAAGCCTTGTTCTACTCCCTTGAGTCGCCCATCACGAAAAAGGCAGCCACCAAAATATTTGAATGATTTTCTTATGTAATGTATCTTATGTTTCATGTATTTAATTTTCATGTTTGTAAAGGGTTATTTTAGTGGAGGGGAGTTGTTGTATCCAGGGTGGTAGCCCTGTCCCAAGGATAAGACATGTGAGGACGGGGCACGCCCGGCAGTTGTTGGCGGGACTACGCCATGCGTTGTATCGTGCATAGCCCAGAATTAAAAGTTTATTTCCTAATGGACTCTTGTGTTTTCCTGCAATAGAACACCAAGAAAACATTAATGCGCTAATGTGTCCCGAAGTAAGCCTGTAAGGTGCACAGGGCAGACCACCTTTATGTAACCTGACCAGAGAACCAAGATATGAAAGTAATTACCTGGGTAGAGCGCAGTTCTCATTCCTGCAATGGTATGGAATGCTTCTCACAACATGTGCCTACGTAAAACATTCCTTATTGGTACATTAAGTTTATGAATTTTTAGGATATGCATTAATTAGTATTTTAGCGAAATTCATTTATAATACCTTTGGTTCCAAAGGTTGATAAGAGGTTATTAAAAATAGTCGCTGTAATTTTGGCTCACGACAAAGAACTGAGAGAATCATATTTTATTACATTATGAGGGCTTTCTTCATAGGAGTTAAATCGGATATTTTATCGAATTTCACCGCAAATGTACATTTTGAATGTGGCTAACAGAGTAACGAATATCTTTAGATGTAAATCATTACAATATCGCTCCCATAAATTTGCGTGTAAGTTTTAAAAATAACAATTAAATATCTAACCTTAGCATCTCCAAAATTTGTTCTAGGTGATGATTAACTCCATTAATATGAATGCTAGAGTTCCGTTTAAAATTTGGAACCGATCAGCAGAAGATCCAGAATGTAATTCCTTGCATTGATTTTCAATAAATGCAACATGTACGTTTTTAGTTATTTTAACTTATAAACAAATAAGTGACCATGAGCACCTTCCTTGAGTGGGGCACTTAGAGCCGGAATGGGCAGAGATAATCCCCACACGGACAATAGGAAAGGGTGGGACCTCTCGTGTCGAGGGACCCTAATGGCGATTGGGACCCACTTGGCAAGCTTGACCGCAAAACCATGAAATCACGGCCTTCATCCTTTAGCATCGGAAAATTCAAGCCGTGGAATAATGTCCGGCGTAGGGAAAAGGTTAACAAAAATGGAATTTAAAAGAAATAACATTCAATAATATAAACTTTTGTTAAAAGTTAGGATAAATTATGGGTTCTTTCTAGATTGGAAGCAAGTATGAATTGAATAAGTAAGCTTAAATCAACACAGCCCTTCAAAATATGTGAATACCTATTAGAATGAAAACCACTTAACTAAGTAGTTGCGCATACAACTTATAATAGCAATGACGAACCAAGTACAACCACCAAGCAGTTTGAAAAAAAGGCATCAGATTTAAAAATGATCAAATTAAAATTAAAAATCAAATCCATCTATGATAAAGAGACAATAGAGTGAGGATGTTTTTATCGCTAGTTAACACAAAAGTGCTGCTGTGATACCTACCTTCTTAAATTCTTTTGAAACTTTGAGGCAGCTGTGAAAAGTTGTTTGATGCTGGTGGTAGTCTTTTTGCGATGGTTCCTCCGTGACGGGAGAGGCGTGTCGCTTCCACCTCCGACCCCACTCCCTGCAACTCCCGTCCCTCCGGCGCAACCTCCCCCTCCACCGACACCACTGACTGTGGAAGAAGAGCAGGACGGCTCCAGCTCTTTGATCTCAGATGCATTCTCGGGACGGGATGACCTGACATGAGCAAACAGCTCTTCCAGCATTTGCAGCCGTCCGGCAAGCCTGGGACTTCGGGATTCAACATCCCTCCAACCTAATAAAGTTTTCCAAGGATTAGAACATGGCAAGTTTCTTCTCGTTATTAATATCTACCAAAATTATAATCTTCCTTCAAAATTATGTTTGGGAGCAATGATAACAGATTTGGATAATTGGTAAACTTTATTCATTACAGAGGGTTGGTAGCACAATTTGTCCAGCAACAATTAAGTACCATACTTGGTGGCTGTCAGTGGCGGATACAGAAAACACTCAAGGGGGGGGGCGCAAAAGATATATTGAGTTGCCTTTACTTTTATCATGATAAAAAATAATCAAGTCACAGGTAGAGTAAAATAAAATTTTAATTAAAGTAATTATACACATATATAAGACAATGCCATCTTATGATATAAAAAAGTCACAATTGTGGTTCTGCAATGTTTGCCAATACGGCCGGACCCGCAAGGGAGGGGCGCGTGCCCCCCGCACCCCCATCTGTATCCGCCACTGGTGGCTGTGTCCACAGGTGACCTTGCCACCTGGAGGAAGGGGGCAGAATACTGATGTGAAGCTGAGTATTGGTCCATTAATGCTGCAGGTTAAATAACTGAGTTAAGAAATTTGCGAAGATATAAATAAAATATATTCATTAAGTTGTGTATTGAGTTCTACACTTTCAACAATTTCTCACAGGTAGCTTCTTATGGAGCCTTCCATGTCCCAGAAAATTGAACTAGGTATGTATGTTTATTTGAATAGATATGTGAAACTAGAAATGTTTTTAATAATAGTTATTCCCTATCATATTTCATCTTTGACAAATAGTTTATCATAAAGGAATATGTATTGGTCACTACCATAATTGTACACAGCAGAAATAAATAAATTTAAACCTTTAAAGATTGATATTAACCACTTCCAACCCTCTTTTGGATGCCATCCAAAAAATTATATTGTAAGGCATTTAATATGTGTATTTTATCACAGATTTAACCTATTCTCACAGTTGTCGCTACTCTAAAAAGCTTAATCTAATGCATTTATTTTGGAATCTAGCCAACACAAGGTGCAGGCTCATTATGTTTCTAATTAGGCAATTAGTTACCTGGTGATCTTTTGCCGTGATCAAATAAAAACAGTAAGGAAGAAAGATGAATATGATGAACACTCTTCATTTGTGTGAAGGTGGAGACCATCTTGAGGAGGAGACACAACGACTCCACTCATTTTTATATCATGACATGATGCAGTTCTCGCATAAAGGAAGGAAAACTAGTTTATTGGACAATTATCTACTTTGTCATTTGCCCTGCCTGTCCCTTGAAATATTACCCTATTCTATCTTTTCTAGCTTCACTACCACAAAGTGATGAATGAAATGGGCACCAAAGAAACCAAAATGTAAGCATTGCAAAGCTTTTATCATGAAGAAATGATCCAACTCTTCATGCTGTTGACATTTTAAATGCCAAATCTGCTGGACACGGCTGGATGGTAATTTGGATTCATGTCCTCCTCCTTTACCACAAGAAACGTACGTGAATGAAACAGGGACACATTAGTTAGCCTACATTACATATTATCCACTCCCAGGGAAATATGTAGCACTGGATGATATTTCTGTGTGTGCAAATCATAAGCTCACTGATACTGAAGGGATTTTCCAAATTGCACAAAAGCAACGATTGGTTTGCTACCCTTGAAACAGACAAATGTAGGCATCAAAGTGCATCCACAAATATAGACTGAATGGGGAACTTGCATGAATTTTTTTTTATTTCACAGGTGGACATAGAATTATATTCTGAATTCAACAAAGAAAACCACATGTAAATCTGAGTTTTACTTCCCGAGGTATTCAATGATAAATATAACAAATTTTAAAACATGCCAAAAACTCCCTCATCACTTCCAACGAAGCCTCGATGACGTCAAAGGTGCCTAAACATCACACGAAGCAATTGTTGTGATTGTTTTTAATAGTTGCCAGCAGTTGTGAGAGCTTTGTTTGTGAGATGTGTTGATTATTTTCAATTTAAAGCAAAATATCCGACGATAGAGGCTCGGAAGCTCTCATATTTTGTATTACCGTATTTGATGGCATATAAGCTGACGCACTTTTTTTCCTAAATTTGGTCTCAAAAAAGTTACCTGCATCTTATATGTGAAGGACACAGGTTAAATTTCAATTTCAATACTGAATGCTATTTCTAGCCCGGATAAAGGTCTAGACACACACAACTTTTTCTACATCTACTATAATTATTTTATCAGGTTTAACTAAATTTTTGCCAACAAAAATATAGCTCAAAAGAGAGAACTGAGATGGTTTCCTTCCGACACCGCACCGTTCCCGTTAAATAGTAAACGAAACTAGTTGCACTCGCTCCGCCCTCGGTGCGGAGAAGTGGAGAGTAGCACATAGTACAACATTGTACTACTCGTTCAACGTATGACGCCCGACACGTGTCGGTATCGGTGCTACTCTGTATAAACGTGTTGGTATCGGTGCTTAAAACTGTTTGTTAAAAAAAATACCCTGAAAAATATGACTACAGGAAACAAGAGATTAAGCTATATAATTCAGTATAAACTAGGAGTGTTAAACTACGCCAAAGTGCATGGAAACAGAGCAGCAGCAAGGCATTTCGGTCCACCACCTACCAAAAAAATGATACGTACTTGGCGACTGCAGGAAGATCAACTGAAGACTGCTAAAAAACAAAAACATAACCTTCGATGCCCAGCTCCATCTTGTCCTGAACTTGAAAATGCCGTAAAAATGTGGGTGATATAGATAAGAGGAATTCTGGGATAAGTGTTTCAACCAAAATGATAATGAATGAGGCCAAAGGATTTGCAGAAAAACATGGGAATCAGAACTTTTCAAGGTCTGAGGGCTGGTGCTACTGGTTCATGAAAAGGCAAGGCTTATCAATGCGCACAAAAACAACTATTGCACAGAAAATGCCAGCAGATTATGAAGAAAAAATACTAGCATTTCACAGGTTTGTTATAAATGCACACAAGAAAACTTTTTTTGAGCTCGGTCAAGTAGGAAATATGGATGAAATTCCACTCACATTTGATGTACCACCCAACAAGACTGTGAGTATTAAAGGGTCTAAATCAATATAAAAACCACAGGTCATGAAAAAACCTGATATACGGTAGGTCTAACATGTTGTGCTGATGGCACAAAACTACCACCGTTTTTCATATTCAAAAGAAAAACTCATCCGAAAGAAAAACTTCCATATCATGTTCAAAATAGCTTGCCGTTTGTTAATTTTCCTTAATGAAAATATGTTTGGTAATTGCATTCAATGATTGTTTATTTGGCTTTTACGAAACGTGAAAACTAAAAGAAACAACACTTTGAGTTATTGTGGTACTGTGCTGTCGCGCAGACTATTGAAACTTTTTTTCCTTGTGTGTGGCCTTCTGAATAAGGGTGCGCCCAGTGGCGGCTTGCCCATAAGGACTCTCGGACGCCGCCCCTCCCAAATATTTGAAAAAGTAAAAAAAATAAATATCCATTAATTTATAATTAAACATCTAATTAATCAAAGTGTTTTTTCAGTCCCATACATCGAAAGTATTGGAAAAACACGAAAAGAAATGGCGCGAGAAGTTCGTATTTGTAGCCGTGGGGCGCTGGCCAGAACGTCCCAATCCATCCCCATGCAGTTATATGGAGAGTGGTAGTGGTGGGGGCCGCTGGTGCTATGACGCGTCTAACGTTGTGTCTTATGGAGGTCTTGGGACGTCGTCCGAGAATGCGCAGAGCGACGTGTGAGTTGATATCGCTGCGCAGGCCGGCGGGCGTATAAACTGGCGTCTACTTGGTGCTGCCACAGAAAAGGGACGTACGGAATCAGAATGGTCACTGTACTGGGTGTAGTTATACGATTTTAATTTTTAATTACTGGTAAGTATTGATACAGAAAATAAATTATCTCATTATACTTGCGTTTTTGGGTGTTTGAATTCCGGAACACATAAAATCCAACCAGTTAAAGTTATTGACGTAGGAAAACTATTCTCGAGTATTTGCCACAGTTCTGTTATGATTACGAATTTCAAGAACCTTGGGGAAACTAATGTTATAATGTTTAGGCCTGAACAATGTATTCATATCTTCCCGATGATTAGAAATGCGGTACCTATTTTTCAGATAAATTTATCAAAAGACCTGCAGTATTAGGAAAAATCAGTTAACATTCCCCACTGATTTATAATTTAAGAAATAGGTGCGTGCGTGATAGGGTGAAGGATTAAACATGATTTAACCCGTAAAACGTGACTTTAAATAGAGTCATTCAATGAATGTCAAGAAGTTTCGCGTACAATGCACCTTTTGTGTGTAGGTTCATCATTTTTCTAGCCGTCCTTGTTGTATTAGTTCATGTTCACCTAATTCCTCAGTGGCAGAGCGGTAGCTGTCTGACGGAAAATGTCCACTTGGGTCTGATTTAAGTGGCTTCGAAGAGTTCATATCAGTGCGGAGATCCTTAAAGCTCTTATTTGTGGTTCAGAGCCGTCTTCTTTTAAGATCTAGAATTTATTTTCTATTATATCATGGCAATGATTTCGAAGACATGGTTATTCCAAGTGCGACCCGTTGGCGTTTCGTGTGTTTGCCACATATGAATCTTAGACTCAAGGAGATGGTGCGTGACGTCTTTTGTTTGCTTGAGTGCCTTTGCTGACCTTAAATTCGTCCCTCAGCTGAATCATCATTTGTGGACCACGACTTCTATCTCCCTTGAGTCTTCCTTATAGTAACGCAAGACTCTCCTTAAGAACGGAGTGAAATGAGTTCAGACATCATTTTTGAGGAGTTAACTGTGCTTAATTGCCGATTAAGAAGTTTCTTAGTGCTAAGTGTACATTCAAGAAGACAATTTTGAATTAATCAACAGTGCTCGTTTTTGTTTTAGGGAAATATAGGGAAAAATTGTCCCCAAATCTGTGTCCTGGCACCTTGTTCTTTTTGGTCGTATTTTTCGTCGGCTCATTTTGTGTCGTCCCTTGTTTATTTATAGACTAGCGCCCTTGCTATGTGTTCAATCGGAAAGAAATGGTTGTCCGGCGCTGATTTCAACGAACGTGTAATTGATCACTTTGCTGGACAAAAGGAAAGAAGGATGGACTTGTGCAATATAACTAAAGGCATGTGAGTATTTCAGATTTTGTTAAAAATGTGTGAGAAATATTTAATTATTGATTTTAAATCATACTGTATTCAAGAAGCAACGCGAACACCGCAATCAAAGTTTACATCTACAATAGCAAAGCGCGCGCATTCTAGTAGTGTTTGTTGCCTAGTGGAAGTCAGTGACACTCCCCTCCCTCCTCAGGTGTTACAAGTGTCATTGCTACCTAAATCTTTGCAAATGTCGAATAGATTTGACAAATAACGTATTATGATTGCAAAACGAACAACATAAGTGTATTGCGGGCATATCCGCACGAAGAATGTAGGCGCTAAAACCTAAAGTTACGTATTTTCGTTTGTATTTGCAAAATATCGCAGCAATTATATTTTTATTCTTCAAGATCATTGATCAGTATAATCGAGAGTCCGGACTAAGCGGATCCGCATGAACGAGAGTCTACCGCATTTAGTATTTATTAATCAAGCTTTATTAGGAAAACTAGGTATTTTTGTTGAAAAAAACGGAACATATGGCATTACTAAATTTTATTCCTAGATTGCCGTAAAAACTTAATAAAATACACGAAATATTAAAAAAGTGGAGTGGTGCCCGGTGGAGTGCGCCCCCCCAGGCATTTGATTCACGAGCCGCCACTGGGTGCGCCTTATATGCCAGTGCGCCTTATATGCCGTCAAATACGGTATTTGAAATATTAATATCTGAGTAAGGGCATAAAATATAAAACTGGAGCAGTTAAACCAAAAATTTTATAATACCTAAATAATATCGCTGTAAAAGTCTGAGACACGGCTGTTGGAAGGGGACACGCTATTTGTAAGTTGATGTTATTGACAGCATATCATTCATTTAAGTGTGTAATGCATGTATTAGAAAAATTGTGATGTTTTCTTATGTCTGCTATGCTTTAGCGAAAACATCCACTTTCAACAGGGAGGACAGCTATTTGCTCTCAAACACCTGGAAGAGACTCTCACCCAAACGGACCAATCAGAACACACCTAGCCTAAACCAAGGCCTATATAAGATAGGCAAAAACCTGCATCAAACACATTGAACCTGAAGACGCCAGCTGCAACGACGGCGAAACTCATGACATGAAGATGAAATGACACGGAGGTCAACCCGAAAACCTTGCTACACATGATACACTTAGAATGTGGCTAACAGAGTAATGTATATCTTTACATGTAAATCATAACAATATCGCTTCTATAAATTTGCGAGTAAGGTTTAAAAATAACAATTATTCATCTAACCTTAGCGTCTCCAAAATTTGATCTAGGTGATGATAATCTCCATTAACCTGGATCCGCCCAATGTAACATAAATGTCACACAAGGTATCACTCCACTGTAACAGCTCTATCATCGCGCGGACACGCTACATTGTAGTGTTTTTTACATCGTTAGAAAGAAGAAGCTTAGGGCTTTATTTTAGAGTGTGATTCGTCTTGTGAGGGTGAACACATAGCCTCCAAGCACTCCTGATACCTCGGCGCCTTCCTTGAGGACAAAAAATGGACGTTCGCTTTGTGTAAGTGTTTAATTTTTTTATTAATAATATTGTATTACTGTGACAATTTTAGGTCCATATTAACATAATAATACAGCATTATTAACAGTGCATTAGATTATTAGGCATTGCTTTTTATTGTTGAAATATTCTCTGATAAACTCTGCTGTGACATAAATGTCACATTGGGCGGATCCCTATGCAAATCTTCAAATTTGAAAAATTTAAGGTCTCCTTTTAATGGAAAGCAATCACTACTGTTTTGCATTCATATTCTCACCTAGCGATTTATTATGTACCAATTATTCGAATTATTTGCATCGATCCATTATTAAGTCGCTTTTTAAATTTTTATTGAAATTTTTAATCTTTGTGATGTCGATATTTCAGAGATATCACATTGCGTGAAGCTATAGAGCTTCTGAAAAACGAAGACCTAGACGACGTGGAATCAATATATGTTGAGCCACCAGAAGCAGCGGTCGTCTCTGATGAAGACAGTGCAGATGAGGATGCCGGTGGATTGGTGGACAATTTAACAGGAAGACAACTTCGAGCAGGAGTGGAGCTTGTTTCGCGGAATCGGCTTGATGATGATGGTCCTAGTGAAATTCAAGAGATGACTGAAATATCGATACCAGTTGGACGTAAGGACAATGATTCGAAAGCAACGAAGCCCAAAGCACTTCACCAGCAGAAGAAGGTAAAAAGAGAAGCAGCTGATTGGCGGCGGGAAGATCTTTCTGTAAAAAATAGGTTATTTCCCGAAACAGACCTTTCTGAATTTAGAGACAAATCATGCGTAGAAATGTTCGAAATGGTATTTTCAGATTCCATTTTTGATTTCCTGATGGTGGAATCAGACAAATACGCTTCATTTATTGGTTGTTCATCTCCTTATATCAGTAAGGAGGAGATGAAAGTTTTCATTGGAATCTTACTCTTATCAGGTTATTAAAGGGTTCCATCCAAGCGATGTTACTGGGAAGATTCTGGGGATGTTCATAATTCAATGGTCGCCGGAGCAATGCGTAGAAATAGGTTCCTTGAGGTTTGTAAATTCCTTCATTGTGCAGATAATACAATGCCCGACATGAAGGACAAATTATGGAAGCTTCGACCATTGATAACTAAATTAAAAGAACGTTTCAGGAGGATGTTTCCTACTGAGCAAAATCTCTCTTTTGACGAAAGTATGATTGAGTATTTTGGTATCCATCCTTGCCAGCAATTTATTCGGGGGAAGCCAATCCGATTTGGCTACAAGGTCTGGTGTTTGAATACTCCTAGTGGATACTTGGTTGATTTTGACGTTTATCAAGGTAAAAACCCACATTCAAACCATGTATACGAAAGAGATTTTGGAAAGTGCGCCGCACCTTTGCTTTCAATGTTAGATGATCTCCCACCCGAAAAACAAGAATTGCCATTTCGGCTTTATTTTGACAACTTATTTACAGGCATGAACCTTCTCTCTCATTTAAATTCCCGTGGGTATGGTGCAACTGGCACTCTTAGAGAGAATAGATCAGTGGCGGCTTGCCCATAAGGACTCTCGGACGCCGCCCCTCCCAAATATTTTAAAAAGTAAAAAAAAAAAATTAATATCCATTAATTTATAATGATGCATCTAATTAATCAGAGTGTTTTTTCAGTCGCATACATCGAAAGTGTAGGAAAAACACGAAAAGAAATAGCGCGAGAAGTTCGTATTTGTAGCCGTGGGGCGCTGGCCAGAACGTCCCAATCCATCCCCATGCAGTTATATGGAGAGTGGTAGTGGTGGGGGCCGCTGGTGCTATGACGCGTCTAACGTTGTGTCTTATGGAAGTCTTGGGACGTCGTCCGAGAATGCGCAGAGCGACGTGTGAGTTGACATCGCTGCGCAGGCCGGCGGGCGTATAATCTGGCGTCTACTTGGTGCTGCCACAGAAAAGGGACGTACGGAATCAGAATGGTCGCTGTACTGGGTGTAGCTATACGATTTTAATTTTTAATTACTGGTAGGTATTGCTACAGAAAATAAATTATCTCATTATGCTTGCGTTTTTGGGTGTTTGAATTCCGGAGCACATAAAATCCAACCAGTTAAAGGCCGTATTGACGTAGGAAAACTATTCTCGAGTATTTGCCACAGTTCTGTTATGATTACGAATTTCAAGAACCTTGGGGAAACTAATATTATAATATTTAGGCCTTAACAATGTATTCATATCTTCCCGATGATTAGAAATGCGGAACCTATTTTTCAGATGAATTTATCAAAAGGCCTGCAGTATTGGGAAAAATCAGTTAACATTCCCCACTGATTTATAATTTAAGAAATAGGTGCGTGCGTGATAGGGTGAAGGATTGAACATGATTTAACCCGTAAAACGTGACTTTAAATAGAGTTATTCAATGAATGCCAAGAAGTGCCGCGTACATTGCACCTTTTGTGTGTAGATTCATCATTTTTCTAGCCGTCCTTGTTCTATTAGTTCATGTTCACCTAATTCCTCAGCGGCAGAGCGGTAGCTGTCTGACGGAAAATGTCCACTTGGGTCTGATTTAAGTGGCTTCGAAGAGTTCATATCATGGTGCGGAGATCCTTACAGCTCCCATCTGTGGCTCAGAGTCGTCTTCTTTTACGATCTAGAATTTATTTTCTATTATATCATGGCAATTATTTCGAAGACATGGTTATTCCAAGTGCGACCCGTTGGCGTTTCGTGTGTTTACCACATATGAATCTTAGACTCAAGGAGATGGTCCGTGACGTCTTCTGTTTGCTTGAATGCCTTTGCTGACCTTAAATTCGTCCCTCAGCTGAATCAGCATTAGTGGACCACGACTTCTATCTCCCTTGAGTCGTCCTTATAGTATGATAGTAACGGCAAGACTCTCGGAAAGAACGGAGTGAAATGAGTTCAGACATCATTTTCGAGGAGTTAACTGTGTGTAATTGCCGATTAAGAAGTTTCTTAGTGCTGTGTGTACATTCAAGAAGACAATTTTAATTAATCAACAGTGCTCGTTTTTGATTTAGGGAAATATAGGGAACAATTGTCCCAATTCTGTGTCCAGCCACCTTGTTCTTTTTGATCGTATTTTTCGTCGGCCTATTTTGTGTCGTCCCTTGTTTATTAAGTCCCTTGTTTATTATAGACTAGTACCTTTGCCATGTGTTCAATCGGAAAGAAATTGTTGTCCGGCGCTGGTTTACGTGTAATTGATCACTTTGCTGGACAAAAGGAAAGAAGGATGGACTTCTGCAATATAACTAAAGGAATGTGAGTATTTTAGATTTTGTTAAAATTGTGTGTTTAATTATTGACTTTAAATCATATTGTATTCAAGAAGCAACGCGAACACCTCAATCAAAGTTTACATCTGCCATAGCAAAGCGCGTGCATTCTAGTAGTGTTATTGTTGCCTAGTGGAAGTCAGTGACACTCCCCTCCCTCCTCAGGTGTTACAAGTGTCATTGCTACATAAATCATTGCAAATATTGTATAGATTTGACAAATAACGCATAATGATTGCAAAACGAACAACAGAAGTGAATTACGGGCATATTCGCACAAAGAATGTAGGCGCTAAAACCGAAAGTTACGTATTTTCGTCTGTATTTGCAAAATATCGCAGCAAATATATTTTTATCCTTCAAGATCATTGATCAGTATAATCCAGAGTCCGGACTAAGCCGATCCGTATGACCGAGAGTCTTCTGCATTAAGTATTTATTAATCAAGCATTATTAGGAAAACTAGGTATTTTTGTTGAAAAAAACGGAACATATGGCATCACAAAATTTAATTCCTAGATTGCCGTAAAAACTTAATAAAATACACGAAATATTAAAAAATTATGACCCCCCGGTGAAGTGCGCCCCCCCTAGCATTTGACTCACGAGCCGCCACTGGAATAGATTACCCAAAGATTGTCCTTTGAAAGGAAGTAAATTGGATAAAAAGTCTAATAGAGGCACATACGAGTATTCTAAAAGTGATGCGGATGAAGTTGTGGTGGCAAAGTGGGTGGATAATTCTGTAGTCACCATTGCATCGACTTGTCATGGTATCCACCCCATAAAAAAAGTTGAGCGTTACTGCAGACTAGAAAAGGGGAGAAAGAAAGTGGCCCAGCCAAATATGTTCTGGGAATATAATAAAAATATGGGTGGCACGGATCGCATGGACCGAAATATTACGGATTTTAGAATTTCTATTCGCGGGAAAAAATGGTGGTGGAGTATTTTTTCTTGGCTGTTGGATGTAGCTGTGCACAATGCTTGGCAGCTAAAGCGAAAATCTGGTCACTGTTTGTCACAGTTAGAGTTCAGGCGGTCAATAGTGCAAACATACCTCACCAAATATCGATGTGAAGCCAAGTATAGCCGACGCATAACATCATTCTCATCGGAGGCAACCAGTAACATACGCTACGATGGTAAAGATCACTTAGTCTCGGTAATACCAAATAAAAGACGACGTCGCTGTGCAGGAGAATATTGCCCTTCTGTCGTCCGCACTGAATGCGTTAAATGTAATGTGGGACTGTGCAAGTATTGCTTTTCTGTTTACCACTCGAGGTAGTACACAGTGGAGTTCAATGATTCATATTTCATTTTATTTATGTCATATTACACTTATTTGAAAATATTTTCAAATGACAAGTATGTAATTTTAATACATGCATTTTCCAAAGTTTGGGAAATTTATTTTTTATTTTGTTTATTTTATTGTTTTATTTTTGCATCAGTTGTTACAACAATTGTTTTAATTAATCGCCATGTAAAAGTATAATTTCTATATAATCTTCAATTATTCCATTAGTTATGTTAATTTAAGGTTCTGTAATTTTATACCTCTCCTGACGGAAGCTTTGTATAAATTTTAAAATGATTTTTTCTCATGTGTATTTTTGTTTGCATGTTCACATTTGTGAAATAACATTGGCAAAGTCCAGCTAATTTGCTCATTTAAAACATTAAGCTTTTAAAAGGAAAAATCATGAACCGCGGAAAAAGAAACAAAAAATATTTCATTTTTTATTTTTATTAACAACCGTAAAATATAAACAATTGCCAAAAATGTACATAAACTATGTTTTGTTAGAAATAAATATGTATTTCCAATATTTTTGACAGTTTAAATGAACCCTGTAGCAAAAATGATGAATAACCTTGTTTTATTAGGGGATATAATAAT
This sequence comes from Ischnura elegans, assembly GCF_921293095.1. Classification (NCBI taxonomy): domain Eukaryota; kingdom Metazoa; phylum Arthropoda; class Insecta; order Odonata; family Coenagrionidae; genus Ischnura; species Ischnura elegans. The sequence goes on from NC_060246.1 coordinate 169,810,625, forward strand.
TTGCACCAAAAGATAACGGATCCGCCCAATGTGACATTTATGTCACACCCTGTATCTCGGAAACTATTCACTCGTTCGATGAAATATTTTCAGAATGTAGCAAAAAATAGGTCCTTATCATTGCCTAATAATATCAAGTATTAATCTTTAAAAAAAAATTTTGGGCGGTTCCAGGTTAATATGAACGCTAGAGTTCCGTTTAAAATTTGGAACCGATCAGCAGAAAATCCAGAATGTAATTCTTGGCATTAATTGTCAATAAATACAACATGTACGTTTTTAGTTATTCTAACTTATAAACAAATAAGTGACCATGAGCACCTTCTTTGAGTGGGACACTAAGTGCGGGAATGGGCTGAGATAATCCCCACACGGACAATAGGAAAGGGTCGGACCTCTCGCACCCAGGGACCCTAATGGCACTTGGGACCCGCTTGGCATGCTTGACCTCAAAGCTGTGAAAACACGGCCTTCGGCCTTAAGCTTCGGAAAATTCAAGCCGTGGAAACACGGCCTTCGTATGGGAAAGGATTAAACTCCCTTGTTACAAAGGTAGGGGCTGGTGACCCTGTTGAAACATAAATGTATTATAGTCGATGCATCTAAAGATGTGTTGGGATATAATTCCTTAGGCCAACACTAGCTACATACCTATTTCCACCCACAAACCTTTGATGCAGATACTTTCTGAAGAACCCTTGAATATTATCTACAAGCGTGTCAAGCAACAAGTGTTTTCACCTAAGCATAAAACTAGATGAAACTGGAATAAACGGAGTGGTACAGGGTTAGAAAATGCACCGAAGCATGGATCATGCGAATAAATTGAGAAAATTGAAGCAATTATGCATATTTAAAGTGATCACTATCCTCCAATATTACAAGTTTCTTTTACATTGCGATTTTCTGCTGATGTATAGCAATAATTTATCATAACAAATTCCGTGAGAGTCGTGGCATCAATTTCAGGTACACTATTCGAACGAGAGGCAACGTTACCATCCATTTTTCTGATAACTGAAATATACGAGGTAAAAGCTTGTTTTCATCATCCCAATGTCGCATTATTAATATCCCAAGTAATAATCGTGGCACAATAGCCATAGGAAAATGTTGTGACTGATGGCCAGTAAATAAAAAAGATATCTCTCGCATCGATCACCATTTGATACCACTGAATTTATTAGAAAGATCAACAAAAACAACAATACTCATCTCCTTGTAATTGTAGGTATTGAATCATCCATAACATAGACATTAATATAAACATTTAATCACATTAGAAAACTTACCTAAGAATAGCTGCACATGGACAAGTGACGATGAGTGGCTAAATAATCCCTCAAAAAAATGTTTACAGCATGCGCTCAGTATATTTCCTCTCCCTACGGTTGTTTAGGCACCTATGATGTCACGCCTGGCCTCGGCAACGCTCGGATGTCTTCCCGCAGTGGTCGGCTAAGAGAAATTTTGCTCGATTTTCAAGGTCATTATTTTTATTTCTTTTGATGATGAATGGAGAAACTTAAGGTATTTTTGTGAGCTAATATATCTGTTTTACCAGTTCAAAATAGTGTTATAGCAATCGTCGGCCCATGCAAGTTCCCCGTTGCTGATGTGGCTGCACAGGTGTTCCTAAAACCTCCACATCAACACACGCATTGCAGCTGGCCACTGTCCCACTTTTATGGCCCTAAAAGCATACACTGAGAGCATTCAAACTTCCTTCATAAGGAACAACTAACTTCAGCATCAGCACAGACCGGCATTTCTTTAACTCACTTGCTCTTTCACCTCTCAACCCACTAAATGAAGCTTTTTTTTTAAAATTGGCAGAAAAGCCTGCAGAGGCCGAGATGCTGATGGAGACATCTATAAGAAGTGTGTGGTAGAATGCAATAGGCACCCTCTCCCAATAGAGATTTCTAACCATTTGTATCTATGGTTGCACCCGTCGAGGAGGAGGCCCTGACCCCACGTGGCTCTCTGCAAACCAAAATTGATCTTTGAAAAGTCACAATTACATGGTTACATGACAAAGCCTACATTGGGTGCATGGCAGGTGCACATCATTCTGTAAGCATCATGGTTTCTTAATCTTTGCAGGATTTTATAGGGCCCCCTACCTTCTTTTCTTTGAAGATTTCCTTCCTTGGACATATAACCTTCGTAGACTGTTGGCCTTCAGACTTAGTTGCAGGACTTATCTTGATGTCTTTTGCCGTCGTTTTGAAGTCCCGCAACTATCGGAGCCTAAAAGTCCACGGAGGTTATATTAGGTATGTTCTAGCAAGGAACACGTCAAAGAAATGTTATGTGAGAGGGCTTTAAAAATGCAGCACCTTAAATTGGAAATTCTGGTTGAAAGTATGTGCATAATAAGAATCTAAAAATGCATTTTAGACTGTGCTAATTATAAATGAAAAATCGACCCTTCAGCTGTACTCACTTGATGGAACAACTGAAGGAGGGCTTGACATCTTGAATGGACCAAACCCCTTCAGATTACCACACGCTACTCGGAAGTAGTAGCGCTGTCCTTGGCAAAGATCAGTGACGTGGCACTGCAAGGGCCACCTAGAAGCCACTCTGCCGTCATTCTCGCCAGGTGCACCTAAGCCTCCGATGTACGAGCAACCCCCCTGGGGCCATCTACCACTGGGCAGCGAAGAACTACTGCTCCCACCTCCCGTCCCACGAAGGACTTCCCTCTCTCCACTCACAGATGAAAAATCCTCAGAACAGCTCCACTCCACTGGAAGGGAAATACAAACGTTTTAGATTTGCGGCACGATGAATGCACGAACTACTTCTTCTTTCTAATTAATTTTAATTTCAAATATTTCAACACGTGTTTCAACTGACTTGCTATCATCATCTGAAGATCAGCCAGCAAGCACACATTGCTGCCGAGTTTTGAAATTAAAATTAAGGGGACAGTACAATATCCTTGAGTATCTTTTCACTACATTGTTCCACGATATCTCTCCCAAAAAAGTAGACTCCAAATTCTTCTTGTCCAAGGCTTTTATAGTCCTCAAGATTCACACTACATTAATGCCCAAGATCATAGCACTCCCTTAGGATACTGGTCCACCAGGTTAGTTAGAAAGACTTAATATAGATTCAAATAACATGCTGACCCCGAGTGTAAATTATGATAATGGGAGGAAGAGGAGGGTATTCCATTGTTTTCCTTGGCACCTTTGTGGAATGCAACACCTCCACACCTCAATGCAAAAGCATTCCCTGATGTGAGTGGACAAGTGCATTTTTAGACATTCATCAATTATTTCAAAAAGCATTTTTAGTTTTCAAAGTAGAATGAAAACTTAGATTGGAGATTGAGCCTCCTTAAATATTACCATATTTTCTATTTTTAAGGGGAAAATGGTGGAATCACCACTTATTCCACCACTGACTCCACTGCAGCACTAATGAAGAAGCGTCGATTAACATTGTCAGCCAATAGTCCACTCAACATGCGTACATAGGTGCCCCAGCAATTTTATGCCTAGTACCGAGAAGACGTATTGAAAAAAATTAAGCTGACTCTGTAAAGTTTGATACCAATAGCACTCTGAAATGGAGAAATTGCTGGGTTGAGTTACATCGAAACACATTGAATTCTATATAATAATAATAAGCATCTTTATTGGGTGATATTGGGACTAGAAAGTCCCATCTTCCATCTAACCCCTCGTCAAACATGAAATATATGCAGTTAAATACACTGTCAAGTTGCTAATGAAATTACATGCAGAGAAATTACATAAAAAGAAATAGAAGTTCCATTTTCAATCAACAATAAAATTATACGTCAACAAAGTTACCATTGACCAAGTGTAAAAAGATGTTAGTGAACGTGGGAAAAACCTAAGGATATTGACTGTCGTCCTCATTGGAAAAAATGTCCACACAAGAAGGGGGCGTGAAAAACCTGTGAAAACCTACTGAGAGAGCTAATGTAAACCTGAGTATCTATAATTACAATAAGTTTCATGGAAAATGCCACCCAGTTCCTGTAAAGAAAAAGAAAATTAGATGAAACCGGAGGAGATAAGCATTTTTGAAGGAGGCGAGTGATGATGATTCACGTGGTGCGGTAGGTCAATGTCGTTCCATTCGCGGCATGCAGTAACAATGAATGATTTATTTAATCTGACAGTCCGGTGGTGAGGTATAACGAGTTTTTCATTTCCCCTCGTATTTGAGTCTTGTACTCCACTAAGTGTTTGAAATTCGTCTCTGAGGTACGCTGGTGTATTTGTCTGTAAAATTTGATAGAGAAGACAAAGTATATGCAGCCAGCATCGTGAACTAAGTTTTATGGGTTATTAATGGAGATAACTGGAATGTAATTAAGGGCAAATTATCTTTTCCACACATTCTTTCCAGGTGCTGGAGATCACTGGCATGATTACCCTACCTCGGCAGCTCCTTCCAAAACACTATGAGTGATATTCCCAAGCGCTTCAGCTTCAGAAAACATTTTCCTAAAATTCCGCCATCAGGTGCCCATGGTCCCCTTCACTTGCAAAATAAAACACAAAGTAATGTGGGCAAAGGTGGGGGGAAAGGCAGACCTTTTTCAGGCAAAGACGCTACCTGTATTCTGGGAAGGGAGGCTGTCGAGTGATCGAGGCAAAAGAAAAAGGTGGAGAGGGGGGGCAGGGTACGGGAGAGAAAGACGATATTCGTATTGCACGTTCATGGCCTAGTGGTTGCTATTGAATTTGAAGTGTTTCATCACTAATAGAGTGCATGCTGGCACTTTCTTATGGTAAATAAAAGATAATTCATTGAATTTGTCCAACAAATCATCTTCATCGATTCATGCATTGTCAAAATATGCGTTCCAAAAACCCCAATATTAGTCATGTTTAGTATTTAATTGGCATAATTTAAGGCCATGCACAAAATATTCGTTAGACGGGAGTGCAGATTCACCTTTTGCAAATATTACATCAAAAATGGATGTAGTCCATAATAAAGCTTGGATGAATACAATATCGAATAGTGTCAGCAGTGGTGTCTTCAGGCAGCACGTTCCACACCCTTAAGACAGTGAAGCTCTCCTTAACTTGGCTACATGAAAGGCAGATTTCAATTAACGTGTTATACATTCCCATTTCTCCAAATGAAGCATGATGTTTACTTTTTTACGTCGCTTCAAAGTAGAATAAATATAAATTTGGATAAAAGAAGATGAAAAAAAAAGCTTTCGTAACATGGATTCACTAATAATGGCAGTAATATCACAGCGGATTGCTATTTACCCGCTTTCAGGGAGGCGTCACCATATTTTCATAAAATCCATGGTTCCGTTTGTGAGTATGATTTTCCAGATTTAGCATCAAAATGAGTGCCACACGGGACATGAAAGAAAGAGCTGGTGCCACCACCACTACTTATAGCGGTCCAATCCATTTAAAACAGAACAAATGTTGTTAATTTTTGTAAATTTTTTAAAAGAAAACAGACAAAAAATAACTTTAACAGCATATGTTAAAATTAACTTATTTTTTTGTATCATATATGATCAAACATATGGGAAAGTAAAAAATGTTTCATTGGTACATTCAAAATCAGTTGCTGAAAGAATGTCCAAAAATAAACAATGCAGTTTAATTGTTTAAACTAGAAATGTGCGAATAGTATCCGCGAATACTCGAATACTAGACAGTATTCGATATTCGAGGTCTCGAATAATTATGCTAAAGGTACACTCCCGAATACTTTGAATTTCGCGCCATGCACTGTCGCACGCACGTCGTTGGTAGTGGACTCGGAAAAATGTAAAGAACTCAAGTTGGTGCTAAGGCTTCTGTGGTGTGCTGGTAATGTAGGCTGCATTTTTCGGGTTTCACTGCGTCGTGGTTGCGTTGGGGACAACAGTTTCTCCTGCATTCCAGCAGGCGTCTTCAGGTCGACGTTTTAAGTTCACATGATTGACGCGCCGCAGGTGCGTATCAGCTGTTCCGGTAAATTCAATTACCCCAACCAGCCAGTGGACATTACAATATATTTTGTGCAGGTGTTTATGTTGTCGGTGTAGTGCGGTGTTTGTGTTAGCAGAAACTTACATACTACTAAAAATATGGATTATACATAAAAGAGTTTGGAAATATTAAAAGTTCACACAGTTGAGAAAAGTATTAATAAATGGATTTTTAAAAATATATTTATTATTATTATTATTTATTTTTTAATTTTTTATTTATTATTTTTTATTTGTATTTTATTTATTTTTTATTATATATATATTTTTTATTATATTATTTTATCTTTTTTTGTTTTTTATTATTGTGTTTATCTGCATGGTCGCCTTGCGGCCAATAGCATAGTGGTATGGGGCGAAGAGTCTCTTCCACGTACTGTGGAGTTGGTAGCTATCCTCTCGATTGAAATTATGAGGATGTAGGTATAGATATTTCAATCGCCTCTCGGATGATCCTCGGAAAATATCGGGATTCTCTGGCAATAACTTTTGTTTCTTCCCAGTTGATGTCGTGTCCTGGTTCAGTCAGAGTATGCTCAGCCACAGCCGACAGATGGAATTGTTTCTTTTTTACCGCTCTTCTATGTTCTTGAATGCGGCACTTCACAGCTCTCCCGGTCTGTCCGATGTATGACATACCGCAACTGCATTCAATTTCATAAACTCCTTCGTAGGCGTGAGGTGAGATACGGTCCTTAGGAGTCGGAAGAAGTTCTCCAGTCTTCTTAACACAGTTGAAGCGTGTTGTAAAGTTGAATTTTTTGATGAGTATCACGATTTTTTTCACTGGTGCCTGCCACATAGGGGATTGTAGCATAACCCGCTGCCTTGGACTTCTCCGTTTTCGGACTTGGTGTCTTAGTTTTCAGTTTCCCTTCTATTTTTGCGGTCCTTTTAAGGACTACGTTACTGTGGTATCCATTGCTGGCCAGGGCTGTCAACAAAAGTCATTTTTCCGAGGGAAGTGAGACTCTGTGCACTAATGTCGAGATTAGAGCTGCCTTCTGAGTAGGGTGGTGGTGTGAGGAGGCGTGCAAGTATCGGTTCGAATGTGTCGCCTTTGGGTAGACTCCGTGGCCGAGTTTTCCATTAGGTTCCTTCGTCACCAGTACGCCTAGAAATGGTAGGCAGCTGTCCTTTTCCACTTCCATGGTGAACTTGATTGAATCATGCTGGTTGTTGAGGTGTCGTAGAAAATTCTCCAGTTCTTGCTCTCCATGTGGCCAGACAACAAATGTGTCGCCCACGTATTGGATCCAGAGGGTAGGTTTCTTTTTGTAAGAAGTCAGCACCGAATTCTCAAATTCCTCCATGAACAGATTGGCAATCACAGGGGACAGTGGAGATCCCATAGCAGCGTCATCACTCTGTTCGTAGTAATGGCCATTCCACAAAAAGAATGAGTGAAAAAGAATGAATGAATCCTCATAATTTCAATTGAGAGGATAGCTACCAACTCCACAGTACGTGGAAGAGACTCTTCGCCCCATACCACTATGCTATTGGCCGCAAGGTGACCAATCAGGGAGAACCAACACCACTGGGCTGCCTATATAACGGCGGCCAAAACACGGCATAATCAAGAACAGAAGTAAGGACGATAGGAAGAGCAGCCTAGCAGCCTTGGAAGGAAGGAAGCCAACACCACCAGGGACAAGCGCGATGAATAGTTCGGGGCACGACTGGAGTAAGGCATCTAAGGACCCTTACGACGGCGTGTCTTGGATGAAAGTCCAGCGGAAGAAGAAAGCCATTGTGACCGGAGTCATCAATAAGAGGCCCGCCAACCCTGCTCCTGCCGCAGCCACCACGCCAACCACCACCACCGCCACCAGCTCCGTCGCCGGCCCTTCGGGGGCCATTGTCGAACCAACCCCTCTGTCTTCCCGAGCCTCCTCCCGTGCAGGATCTGTGTCCGAATCGGGCTCCTTTCCCACCCTATCCTTTGACCAATCCCCTACCCGACATCTCTCACTCTAGTTCAACCGCAGCGCCGAAGAGCTACGCCAAGGACACTTCGGTGTTCATTGGCAATCTTCCGGCCAACGTCACCCAAAAATCTTTTTTCAGGCGCTAATGTTTGCTTTCCCTCCCCTCAGGACCATTGCAGATGTGTCTGTCTTCTCGGCAGATAGGAAGGCCCGGCTCCGCATCCCAGCTCGTTTGGCTATCTGTTCGAGAAGACAGACGAAAGGGTGAAGCTTGACCACCTACTTGGCGGGCCATGCACTGCAGTAGTGCGGCGCCGGGCCGCCATGCCGGCGGCCACTAATAAGAAACTGTCTGCTTCTTTTTCAGTTGTGGTGCGAGGCGTCCACCGCGGAAGCAGAGATCCAGGAGGGCGTGGGACTGTTGTCGACTGACAAAGCCAAGGTGACGAGGATCATCGCAAGGAGGGACGGCCAGCCGACAACACTGATGAGAGTCAGGGGCGGATCCAGGATTTTTTTCTGGGAGGGGCACAAGCAAGGCCGTATCCAGGATTTTGTTCTGGGTGGGGCACAAGGATACCTCGTAATACAAAACGAACGCAATGATAATGGGACCATATTAAAAATCATGCATATTTTTGAGGGTCTGGGGGGGGGGGGGGGGGCACGTGCCCCCCCCCCCCCCCAGACCCTCCATTCCAATATTTTAAAATTAATCAGAATCAGTGCAAATTAAGCAGAAAACCTTAACTCCAATTTAAATTCACTAAAATTGAATAATAACTATACAAATTTCTAATTTTGAGGAATGAATATTCACAGCAATATTAACCTTGAACTTAAAATCAATAATCATTTGAGTAAGTTCTAAGATTTGGCCATTTAATTGCATTTTACGATTTCAAGTATCTCCTTACTCTTGCCTTTCGCATGTAAAACTCGAAGTTGTCACTCAGGCCTTTCGACTGCAATATTGCATGCTTTCACCTTCACCTGCATTTAATAATTAACTATTAATAATTAATATTATAATTCAAATCTGACATACGACCTTCCTTTCTGCCCGTAAGGCACATTGAAACCCTGTCTTCCTAAATCTTTCTTCTAGAATGTATACATAAAAATGTAAATACTTCCTGAATAACATGACGAAGAAAATCTCATATGACGTAATGCAACTTCTGCTCAGTAAAATAAGTTAATATGTATATAAATATGTAAATATCGTAGTGACAAACATTGTTGGTTGTAAATAGTACAAAAACTTGTGCTAATTTGAAGGTTGTACTATATTGTATATTAATTCACACTCTGACATTGCAGCACTACAGCCATTACTCCAATATCGGACGCACCAGCAAACCAAGGACACCGAGATAACGACGACCAACATCACCGCGAGAACATCAACAACACCAACATTACACGGCGCGGCGGTCTACGTGGGGTTTCCCTCATGTCTCGGACAAATGTCGGACCATCCCGGAAGAAAAGAGTTCCAGATTTTGATTTTTGCCATATCTGCTACATGCTCACAAATAATGTATAAATAATAACAAATTATGACATGCCCTGAAGAGGAAATATTCCTATAACGGGGACCTACTGTATATATGTATTATAATACTCTATCTCACTATGTAAATATTCATGTAAAACTTGCAGGATGGAGATAAACACATTTTGAAATTGATATTGAAAACGGCATAATCACTTCGACCTGAAGACGCCTGCTGGAATGCAGGAGAAACTGTTGTCCCCAACGCAACCACGACGCGGTGAAACCCGGAAAATGCAGCCTACGTAAAGAACTGAAGTCGTTTTGTGCATGCAGCGCCGTTATTGGCAAGTTGACGAACTACATCAAATTCGCGGATTAAAGCGGTGAAAAGAGTTCGACGCGGGGAACCGAGAATGATCGGGTGAAAAAATCCGAAAATCCCCGGTTTTCCGCGCCAGGAGAACCTCAGTGCCGTGGGATAGTAACTACGTCGCACAATTCCCAAAATCCGCTTCCCCCTCCATCCGTCAACCCTCGGCCCCTCCTCCGAAGCTTTTCTCTTCTCCGCATTCAAACAAAAGGCACCAGCTAGCGCAGGGGTCGTATTACGAAGAACCTAAATCAAAAGCTTCAAAAGAAAAATCAAGTAACAGGAGAATAATAGAATCGTTTTTTTTACCCATATCTCTTTCTCCCCCACTGACCTTTTTCTGCCTACCTGCTTCGAAGTTTCCCATTTCTGGCAACTGCTGCACGAGTCATCTATTAGCCCAAAAGATGTCTAACAATGACTTTCGGCAAATGATATTACATCTTCATTAGATTGAAATATTAGTAATGTGCGCGTAATTAAAAAAAGAATAAGACCAAACGCGACGTATTACTGACTTTATTTAAGCATTTTATGCAAGGAAATAAATGTCAAAATATGACGGAGACTTATCATTCTGGCGAAACTCGATATCCTCTCGGCTGAGCTTCTCGGAATTTGATGCGGTATTTTTTTCCGAAAACATATATCAAGTTACAATTTCTGAGTTATCCTATAAATCTCTATTGCCACCGTCACAGGCGAAGGGATATTTTCTCAGGATATTTGGTTTCTCCCTGTTAACAATAGGGTGGTTTCCTATTATTTTTGTATTGCCTAAATCGAAAGATTATTACTCCTGGAGTATGTATTTCACGCTTTTAGATTTTTAAATGACGATATCTATTTTTCGCGATTAAATGAAAAGTGAAAATTTTCAAGCGCGCGAAAACGCGACGCTTAAGTATGAATGTCGGGAAGTCTCTCCGCGTGACGTATTTCTGGTTCCCCCTCCCGCCCTGCGAGGTGACCTTGAGGCGAGGCTTAGCGCTGATACGACGCAGGCTGCTAGCGGCTAGCCTAGTACCCTGCTGGCTGGTAGCGCTTGGCTTAAATAAGGATTATTAATAACTTATCAAACGAGGAAAACTTTCCGACCTTAGCCAGTTTTAATAAGTGATTGTTAAGACATGTTTCCCTGAGCTCTGCGCCTCATGCATGCAATGGTAACCTCAGACGACGTATAACTCCTATCTTCTCGTATAGAAACTAGGTCCCTGTGACGTCACGTGGAGTGGCATCGCATGGGCGCCAATCTGGCCCTTTTCAAATGAGGATAAAAATGGACCATTGACATTCGTCTAACCCGGTATTTCTAAAACAAAATAATTTGTATATTATGAATACACTAATGGTGGGTAACGAATCGCAATCAATGCCTTTCGTTTTCTTTGATGAAGGAAACCACCCTATTCGAATTCATCAGCTATCTCGTGAGAACTTCGAAAGAAGGCCTGAAAATAATTGAAGAAAATCCGGTGGAGAAGCGCGTGAATTTTGAAAAACGCCTCGGATTGTCCGCTAGCACTTGACAGCAGGAGTGGGAGTAAAGCGAGCTACCCGTTGAAAATAATAAGTTCGATGAAGCCGAGTATGAGATGGGCGTGCCGCTGAAATGGCGTTTGGTAGATAAGACCTCTATGTACATCAGACAGAAATCCATCGTAGCAGTGTAAATGCCGAGACGACATGCAATCATTTTTTCGTGAGGTGGTGTGTCCCCTTAGGATATTTGAGAGAGATGTTAGTTGAATCAACTATATACCCATATTTCTTCCATAAAATTAAAATATTCCATCTATCAGCTAAATTACTGTTTGAATCCTTTACAGAATTACGCGCCAAAATCTTGGGTTTCCTGCTGCATAGGCAACCAAGCCAAACTTCCCGCATTCATAGGTTAGTATTCGAGGTATTCGAATATTCCAGCAATTATTTAATATTTGAATTCGATATTCGAGTTCGAGAAATCTGCCGACCCATCTCTAGTTGATGATCGACCCATCTCTAGTTTAAACAAAATGTGAAATACCAATAAAAGTACTGCGGATACTTAAAAAAATAGCAATAAATCCAGAATTAGCAGATTAAAAAAATGGGAATAGACCTTTAGGTCAAATGTATACATAATAATAACGGCGTACTTAATTAATTTTGGCATGCTTTTTCGATTTGGGACCACTGTGCGACATTGCATAAAACAGGCGAATTGTCGGATCTTTAATTTAGTTCCACTACCGACAAGCCGGCATAGGAGTCAAGATATTTTTGTCGTTGATTACGCACTGAAAATAACCAAAATTAAAAATAGTCCAATTTTTGCTGGATATATTTTCCAAGGTAATTTTTGAAAGAAACAGGGAAAAATAATCAGCCACTAACACTCTAATTGCTATTATCTTTATACATTACATCTTTTAAATTCAGAAATTGATTTTTTGGCAAACATTCTTTGTTATAGTTGCATAATTTATCGATTAGTAATTATTAAATTATATTTCAAATTTAATACTTAAGGAATACGTCAAATTTACTTCGTTTTGACAGAAGGACATGGGATAAGGCTATACCAAATATGTACCAATAGGGAAGTACACTAGTGTTTCAAATGCACCAAAGACATTTTTTAAATTAGAGTTCAGAATAACATAATGTCGTAAAACCACAGTTTAAAACCTAATAGTGAATACTTGATTCGAGATGACCGTCCGAAATATGGAAAAATTCAAAGGCCGCTAAAACGGGTGTCCATGTTGAATATTGGCCGTGACGTCACAAGGCAGTAGCAGAAGGCAGCTTCTACGCCGTTTAGTTCTACCACTATTATTGCATAGAAAAATTACTGAATTTGAGGGTATCCGTTTTTTGCTGTCATAAATTATCTTCAGAATATATATGTGGATGCTTCTCTATTGAGTAAATGACTTCAACATTGCGTAATATATTAATATTCATTTACGTGTCAACTTCAAGTTTGGAAAGAGTGGTGCGAATAGCACATTGAATCTTTAATAAATAGATGATGGTATTTATTTTTCGCTGGGTATATTTTGGCACAGTGCCGTTTATCATGCCAACAATTTTTTTGTAAGAACTGAGTCAAACTAATAAACCTATTTCAGACGTTTGCTGCAAGTCTTATTCGTTGAGTATGTATTCACGCCGGCCGGAACGTTCGCCCTTCGCAACTAGAATCATGGGATGTTAGCCTTATTTCCGTGCTGGCCTATACCTAACTCCCCCCTCCCCATACACCTCTCCCCTTACCCCTCTTTTTCCTTTTTCCAACCCTCTCCTTTCCTCACCATTCATTCTTCAGCTGACGAAGAAGCCGGAAGGGCTTCGATAGCTTCAAGTTTATTTATCCAATGTGAGTGTTTCTTTTTTGTGTCTCTGTGTGTACTGACATTAACTTAAATTATTTATATATATATATATATATATATATATATATTGAAAATATCATCGTTAAACAAATGAGTTAGTTGGGGTAGTGGTAGCGTGTATGATTCTCACCTGGAGGTTTAGGGTTCAAGACTTCGTCATTGCATTATATTTTTTTGTCTTCATTGTGATCATACGGCGTCAAGTTTATCATTAATTTTAATTGCAGTAATCATTGACATGAGACAATTTTTTATCATCATAATGGCGTTTAGGTATTTTAGCAGTGTCATTACAAACGCAGAGATACGACGACTACAAGGGTTGGTGGGCGCTAAAATGTTAATTTTTTCTTTCCTTATACTGACCAACTTTCACATTAAAAATGAAAACCACTCTTGCAAGAGCACATACCATTAAAGGCTCACGGCAAGCAACAATATGCGTACAGATATAATTAATAAGAACACAAAACGAATATAAAATGCCATATATCTCGAACACTTGTAATTCACATTACTCCAAAGGGAGTTTACTTACTCAGTACCTACCTCAGTACCTTGTACTCAGTACCTACCAGTTTACCTCAGGGGCAGTGCTAAAAGAACCATTCCGAAATATAATTTCAATGAACAAATATAGGATGAAATAAAAGTTGATAACCCTGGACCGGGCGCGCTAGCGTATAAAATACGTCAGTCTTTGAAAACCAAGGATTTCAACATTGTACGTACATTCTGGGCTAGAATGGTCTCGTGTATTCCTACAGTGCACTTTGACTGCCTATAATGCGAGTTTTCAAAGTTTTCAAAGTTTCAAAGTATTGTAGCTAATTTTTGAGATCAGCAAGATGAACCCGTCACCAGTGGAGTATAAATTACGCCGCGCGACCTGCCGTGTACCTTTATATCTGTATCACCTATAAATGTACTAATTCCAACAAATAAAGATTAACTTTAACAAAAATAGTTTGTTATCATATAGGCACATATCATGGGCAAAGTGCGCATTTTGCCCGGTCGTGTAAAATAACAGTCGCGCCATAATTCTTTAACCAATCTACTTTCAGTTTATAAATTACGTAGGTCTACGCGGAAGATGACTCAACACACTTTCTGATGTGACTGAAGTACCTATTAAGTAAATTATCTTCTATATATATATAAAAGAAAGTCGAAAATCGTGTTAGTTAGAACACTTATAACTCGAGAACGGCTGCGCCGATTTCAATGAGATTTGGTTCTTTGGATTCGTCTCAGGCGGGGTTAACATATAGGCCATTAAAAAAGGATAATTTCACAAAAAAATTCATCTCTTTCCTATGGGCATGCTTTTAGGAATTATAGTAACACAACAATTGATAAGTCGGTCAAAACTACAAATTAAATAATTTGTTTTGTTTTTACCACTTTAATAACTGAATTTAGTAACAATAATATTTTAATTACTAAATATATTCAAAATATTAATTAAATTGAAATTACATTTTTAAAATTTAATTCGAGCTGATTGTAAGCCCAGCCGTGGCCCAGCTCGAGTTGACACTTCACTACCGTGTTTGTAAACAAATCTCCAAGCAATTGTTGACAAACGGTAATGTCCGTGTTCCTGTCGATGAATCGAGTAGTTTTAACTCATTTCCTTGGAATGATTGCAAATTAGTTTCAGCGGAAGGTGAGCTCATCAACAAAGAGTTCCAGAATATGATTGATCACCAAAAGAATCAAAGATGGTTGATTTAGCGAGCAAGAACGAAGATGTGGATGACTAAAACGAGGTAAATTCAAATAGTTCTTACTCTGCATGGATTCGAATCTTTTAAATGTGTAACAAACGAAGACGAAATCACCAACTATCTATCTGAATATTTTAAGTCCTTGGACGTACCTGGCTTACCAAGGCACGATTTACAGAAAAATGTAGTTTCTGTGCTCATGATCTTTCGAAGCCTAAACCAACCATAACTATCTAACGGAACGTGTTTGATCATTAAAAAAATTGGTGATGAATGTGATTCACGCAACTTTACTCAAAGGAAAATTCAAAGGTTAGGAAGTCCTCATTCGGTAGATTCCATGATATCCACTCATATGCCGTTTTGAGCTTAAACGTATTCAATTTACAATTCGTGTTGCATTCGTGATAACGATTAAAAAATCGCATGGTCATTCTTTCAGTTTTTGTGTTGTTTGTGCTCATGTGCTAATGAAAACCCATGATTTTCTCATGGTCAATTTAGCATGCTATGTTCACGAGTCGATAAACCATCCTCTGTATTTCTTCCTTCGTTTCAAGTGCGTAGCTAGGATAGGGGGTTTTGGGCGCAGCTAATACCACGGGTCTGTAGGGTATAGAAAACTCGCTAAGGTAAGCGGGAAGTGTGGGAGCACTTCCCCCAGACATTTTTTAAGATAAATGGTTCAAAATAGTGGGTTTTGTGGCTGTGTGAATACTTAAATATGTTTTGTTTGTTAGTCATCCGTCCCCCAAATATTAATAACAAAATCTTTCATAAAAAATTCTCTAAGCATCCCCCAAAACCTCCCCTCGCTGCGTCACTGCTTTGCTTCGCTATATTTATTTAGCTTCATCCGCTTCATCTTGCGCCTGATAACAAAAAAAAACTGTTGTTTCTCAGAAGGTGCTTGACGCAAGACATTAAACCCGAATGTGTAGGGCTCACCGTGGTTCGTTTACGCATGCAGTACGTTTACGCATGCAGTACGTTTACGCAGTGCATTTTTTCCAAACAGAGATACTAAAACTGGCGCGCCTTAAGTCATTTAATGCGAATGCTGCTTCATTGGGGCTTTTCTTGCACGATTTTGAGCATCAGTCAAGCGTCGGTCTGGGGTCGTGTCAACCTGCCCCCTGAATGGGCCTAGTGTATGCAACAGACTTGGACCTAAAAACATTTTTTTTTACAGCTAATAACGCAAATAGCCAACAGCTGAATGCGTATAATTTTTATTTCATGAACTGCTTTATTAAACCACAATTCCCAAAATATCTTAAGCTAAAACGTAAAAAAATTTGTTGAAAAAAATCCGCGTAAACGTGCTCCGATCCACCCTATGTAGATTCAATAAATAAAATGTCTTTCTGACAAGCAATTTTGGTACTCATTTACGTAGTTTTATTGAATTTGTATCCTTATTTTATTATAATAAATTAAACATGATTAAAAACGATAGAGCCGCTCTTGATTTATAAATGGTGTAAGTAAACACCTGATCGACAAAACAAAAATCGACCTGAAGACGCCGGTTGGAATACCGGAGAAACTGTCGTCATAAAGAAAAATCCACGCGGTGAAGCCCAGGAACATGGAGACATCATGTAAGTTCATTGGTTGTTAGGCGGTACGAAGTTCGCCGGGTCAGCTAGTTATAATATAAATATCAATTTGATCTTACAATACCTTCGAATGATCTTCAAAACAGAATATCATCGATGTCAGGAGCAGCCTTGAACCATTTATTCCGTATGGCTTGTGCTTAAGGCACGGGAATGAATATCTTCTCCAGGCTTTTGTTTCGACGTCGAGATGAAATTTGGAACAAAAAATCCTTTTTATTTCTTTATAATTCTTTTTTGAATTCATGTTTTCCGTACTAGCCGACATTTTTAGGAAGCTAACTCCACCGATTCCCGGAAACTCTCGCCGCGTTAGAGGCGACAGAATACAGCGATACTCCACTGGTGACTACTGCCTTGTGACGTCACATCTCAATCAAGATGGAGGCACTGTGTTTCAGCGCAACATGAAATTTTCCGACTTTCAAAACGTTTTAAAGTGCATACCCCAGATGCAGGAAATAAAATTGACTGTACTAATGTTTCTCTTTTAGGCTAAACTTTCAAATTCAGCAATAAAAAAATTAGTGCACTTCCCTATTAAGGACATATATCTGTATTCGAGTCTCTTGGAAGTAGTGTCGTCTCGAGTCTCGCGGCGACACTAGCATTGGCAAATTATACAAAAATCATGAGGAATATCCATTATGATACGCACAGTGGGAATAAGTGGAATTATACGACCAAGTAATTACGTTCAAGAGTCTTGTGCAAAACTTCCAATGAAGTTTAAAACGATGAGAACTTGTCCTAACCATCTTCGAAAAGGCCAGAGTTATTTTCAATGGTGGTCTTGCAAAAGAAATGAACTCTAGAGAGCAATTATTGATTTGCTCGAGGGTAAAAATTGAAACTTAGTTCCAGGGGAAATTAGAATCTTCTTACGTTGGAATCCTATGATGCAGCGAAAGCCAATTATTCCATCACTTAGACGTGCTTAATGTTCCATGCAGTCAATATAAAATGCCAGGAAAAATCAGCAAAAGAAGTCTCAAATGACCCATACTACTATACAATACACATACCTTTAAACTTCGTGCAAATGGCAGAATCCTGATTTTCTGGTTCTTGGAACCTTACTGCGAGAGAGTTGGTGCCGGTGACGTCCACGGCCACAAGAAAAGGGGCGTCTGGGGGCCCTGGAACATAAAAAATATACAATATGCATTATTTATTCGTCAACTTCATTGTTGATGGCAGTAAAATAGTTTATGATTAAATATGTATTATATCAATCAATAAAACTCCATTCTTTTGCTTTTTTTATGCTTTGATATTAAAAACTTGGATAGAATATCAAAAGATATTACAAATGGACGGAAAAATTGATAAATTGAAGTTATGCTACCACGCCTAACAAACTTAATTAATGTCAGAAATGCGTCGTGTTTGGACACATTCTCTTACATAATTGGCGCATATTACCAATCTCGAAATAATATTGAGGTAAAAAAACTAGTTGCAGAAATGTATTCGTTGTCACCCAAGAGTGCAGGCTGGCAGCTCATAAATGTAAAAACTGTGGAGCGGGAAGTCATGTCACAATGCAACATACTGTGTAACATGATGGGAGAAATACATCACGATGGTTGGCCTCATTTTAATTTTAAATACGTGCTTACTACAAATCATTTCTATATAATAAAATGAATTGCAAACCGATAGCCTCGCTAAAAATCGAGAACTGCTGGACTGATTTGACTAATTTCGGTTTTAAAATGTTCGCGAAAGTCCAGGGAAGGTTTAAACAAGGGATGATCGGATCGGATACCTCGGATCCAAATATCCGCGGATATTGCCCTTCGTCGGATATATCGGATCCATAGTCGCGGAAGGCATCTGATCTGGATCCGAAATTTCAAATAATTGCTTCAGTGAATGCAACGCCCCATAAAGGTGGAAAGTGTTCCGATTCTCCCTTCGAATGCGCCATCGCACGCGATTCTTGTCCTACTCATCAACCGTTTTGTTTGAAAGCTCTCGCAGAGGTAACGTAGCAGAATTTAAGCAGTGGAAAATAAAAAAGGCAAAATACGACTGGCACATAGTGTGACCCTTCCCAAGAAACTGAACAATCATCGAGGGAATCTCAGCGTCGTAGGGTAATAACCACCTCAAAAGTAACTACACTGCACTCCTAATTATCCTAATGGCTAATGATGGGTAGAGGTGGCACAAATATGTAATCTGAAAACATGGATAACCCTAAATTTCTCTTAAATGTCTTGCATGTTCATAATTTACATAAAACAAACAATATGTTACATTAGCAGAATAACTGCAAAAAATTTGCAGTTATTCTGCTATTTAAGAGTGCTTCCCAGACCATTGAGAGCTTTCTTCGCCCGTTCGTGATCATTTAAGCGGCAATAACATGGTTGTACTCGTATTATTAATGCTCCATGTAAGGCCTGGTTTCGTAAACCACACATTCGTGGCTGTGTGATCACAGATACAGAAAAGAGGTTTGTCCGAATGCTTCAACACCACTGCTTGACGTCGGAAACTACACTGTCAGGCACCACACCACTTAGTCGCATCTTGCACAAGTCGCCCGAGTTGCAACTGCTGCGTGACGTGTATCCGATCAAGGATCACGGTCGCATACTGCGAGGCTTGGAAAACAGGAACACGGTGCTTCCATGAATGCAGCTAGTGCGTGATTACTTCCATATTATGAAGGGGATTCTAACGGAAATAATAACCCCGGTGTATCCTAGCATTAATGCCGTAATTCTGATGATTTTGAGTGCGATTTTTTTTATAACGATCACGGAAAAAATTGAGCGATATTGAAAATCATGCATGGATATACTGCAGCCAGATACTCGGGAGTCTACTGTATGTCGCAGATTTCAGAAAACCACCCTCGGCTGTCCATCAGCCTGTGCCTCTGTTGTTTTTTTTTGTTTCTGAAATCACACGGACCATAAATCATTGTCTTCTAAGGAAAATATCAAATTACATGAGAACAATTGAAGCATGTTTCATTCCTACCTCGTCCCACCAACTGACCTTTGTTGGCCTACCTGCTTCAATTCTCCGTTTCTAGATGACAAATGCTAGGTGAGTGACTTTCTGGGCCTTTCTGGACCTGGGTCTTTGATAGCTTCGACAATTAGATGACATGCTCGAGAATTAAAAAAATTATTAGACCATTCACGACGTATTCCTGACGATATATCTTTTTATTTTTCAGCTGTAATTGATTGCCACTAAGTTTCCTATTCACAATTAGACTATGCTGATATGCAACATTGTCCAAACAGCACAATTTTATAAGAAACAAGCGCAGCATTAACCCCTCAAACAAGTAGAGACAGATTTGAAATGCCAAATATGTATATCACGTAACTCGCCCGGCTTTGCTTTGAAAGCAACGACGTCACTGAAGCAAGATCTGACTTTGTTCGTCCTTGACTCCCTCATTTGTAGCCTCGTTGCTTGAAATACATTGGGAGCGCACTCCTTCCCCTCCACCTTTCCTTTACGTGCTTCTGCTGTCCACCTCTTCCTCATGTTGAGCAGTCGAGCACTTCGTCGCACGTGACGTTAATGCTGTGTTTAATACTGTTCATTGTGTTGCTGATTGCGCAGTTGCAATTTAATTTGATGATATACTGGTAAAAAAATCTTTCATTGTGTAGAAACATTTCTATTGAGATAAGGGGAACCAATGTATGCCATTTGCGTGCACTGAGGCATGAAATTATCGCGAGGAAGTGCTAAATCCACCTCACCTTACTGAAACATTTTTGGGTAACACAAGTCAGTATGCGATGAGAAAGTGACAAAATTTGGGGGAAACGTACGTGAGGAAAATTTGAATTCTGTCGATGGCAGTGGGGTAGCCAGGAATTTCGTTAGGGGGTCCAACACCAGGGGAGAAATTTTTTAAAACAACAGGGTACAAACTAGAGGGTTTCAAATTAATTTTAACACCCTTCATAATAAAAAAAAAAAACTTCATTTTTCAAAGAAATCTATTGTAAATTCATGATTTTTCAATATTTTGTTTCCTTTTATGAAGGAAAGTAATTGTTTTTAATGTTTCGGGGGGTCCGGACCTCCCGGGCTTCCCCCTCTCGCTACCCCAATGGTCAGTGGTTTATCCAAAGATTTATCCTATTTTCATTTCCGAACCCAAGCGTGGGAATTTAGGTCCTCAGCATGTAATGATCTTTTTAATAAACAACTTGAAAGCCTATAAAAATGATTTTTATTTTATAAAAATATTAAAATGTGTATGAAAATCTGAAAAGCATTCCTTTGATTTTATGTACCCAGAATAAACTTAAATAATTACTTCGTTTAATAGCAGGAATTTGAAAATGCATTTGGATCCGAAAATATCTGATCCGAAAGATCCGGCTCCGAAAATCAGGGATCCTATCCGAATCCGCATCCGCAAAAAATCCTGGATCTATCCATCCCTAGTTTAAACGGTGAGACTATTATGATGCAGGGCCCATGAGACCCTGGAATGGGCCCTTACCAATTTCCATACGAAATACTTAGAAAGTTCGTAACTAATGCATGCAGACCTATTTTTCTTTTCCATATTTTAATTAGTGATAATGATTATATATAGATGAAACATATACTATTGGAAAGGAAAATAAATATACATTATTATTCTTGCAATCGGTTTCGTTTTTTCACGTGATTTATGGTGAATTTTGAAATGGATTCATGAAAACGCTGATATTGTTTCGTTTTCGGCATACTGCCCCTTGACGACCGTCAGTATTGTTAGTGCAGTTTGACATATCTTTCCAATAGTCCAGGAAATGAAGCTCATAAAAGTGTAAAACCTTGAAATTTTTTCAAACCAAATCGATTGGCATAAATTTTGGGATAAGACTCATCCTAAGACCCATCACTTCAGAATCTATATAATACCG
The DNA here is from genome assembly GCF_921293095.1 of Ischnura elegans. Classification (NCBI taxonomy): domain Eukaryota; kingdom Metazoa; phylum Arthropoda; class Insecta; order Odonata; family Coenagrionidae; genus Ischnura; species Ischnura elegans. Next base: position 169,832,073 of record NC_060246.1, read on the forward strand.
ATGGGCGCTTTTTACTTTTTAGGGGTAGAAGCTACACCTAAATGCCAAAAACTAAAAAAACTACATGTTAAGGTTTTATATGGGTAAAATTTAGTTTGGATTAGTTGAATAATGATTATTTTATGCTTTGGAACATAATTTCAGAATATTTCAACCCTTAATAATCAACCCTTTATGGGGGTTAATGTAAAAAAAATTATTTACCCTGAAAAAAATTATTATACGTCACAGTGTTTTAATTTAAGAATGTTGTTCCTTTAGGTATGTACTAATTTTGTTTTGCAACTTTTCCACCCTTAAAAACTACCTCATGTAACATTGCTATGCTAAAAAACTGCTTTGATAGGTAGAAATAGAAAAAAAAACTTAAGTTACACACGCAAGAAATCAAATGGATCGACCGAGTTAGTAACGAGGAAGTCCTAAGAAGGGTAGGAGAGAAGAGAAGCCTCATGAAAACCTTAATAAGAAGACGGAACAACCTTATAGGCCACATCTTGAGACATGATGGCCTGATGAAGACAATCGTCGAAGGACAGGTGTGGAAAAGGCAAGAATGGAAAAGGAAGACCTCGAACAAAATATATGGAACAAGTAAAGTGAGATGTGAAAGAGAAGAAATACGTAGGAGTGAAAAGATTAGCTGAAAGGAGAACTGAGTGGAGAGCTGCGTCAAACCAATCCTAGGATTGTTGACCAGTGATGATGACACACGCAAGATAATTGACACAAAAATACACTAGATATTTACATCTATAGACAGAAGTAAAACTTATACAATCACAGATTAAAAAAAATATCATCTTCATTTATATAGTCATCGCCGTCGTCATCCTCGTCTTCTTCTACTACAGGACAATCCTCACCAGAGCACACAGACGAAACAGAATTGCAATTTTATACCGTTCTTCTACTATATTCTTCAGACCAAGGTAACGGCGCGCCCTTTTTGTGATTATTAAAAAAAATACTTTGAAAATTTTTTCAGGTTCCGGTGGTTTTTTCATTTTAATGGGGTCCAATAGTAACAATTGTCCAATGGTAAACAAATAAATGGATATTTATGAATACATTACAGATACTGCATGGCGTCCAGTCTTTCCGCAACACATATGCAAACACGCGTGCGATCGCACACATGCATATGTGATTATAGGCATATTACTTAAGTGTGTCTGTGTTTATTTTGGTGTAAATTTGAGTGTTTACGTCAGTGCCGAACGTTAAGCACACAAAATATATATGCCGGTAATGTGGATTATGATACTCTGAATTGTGCTTTAAAAAAAAATTATTGGCTTTTTACACATAGCTCCTTTGTTTTTTATGATAAAAATTTTATTTAAAAATATTTTGTAGGTTTCTTAAAGGACTAAGAGGCTATATAAAATTAAAACCTTTTAATACCTTAGTTTTCAGAGGTGGCCAGTATAAAGAGCCTATATAGGTAGATGCTGGCTTGTAAATGGAGACTTTAAACGGTTATCTTTCACAAAATATTTATTGTACAGGAAATCCAAACAAATAAAAATTTATGAAATTATAATAGCTAAAATTAATTAACTCAGAAAGTTTTCGTGTCTCAGTATTTGAAGTTATTTATAAAAAAGAAATTTTTTACGAAATTGCAGAAAATCGTTTTTCACTATTATATCCAATTTTTTTCAAAATTAATAATTCTAAATGATTAAAATTTTATGATTTATTGATAGTATCCAAATAATGAGAACTGCAACAGGAATACGATTAATTTTAGTTAGTATGGTAACTAGATTGCTATTTTCACTGAATTTTGCGCAGAAAAACGTAAAGACTCACTTAATTTTTATCATTACTCACTTAAATTTCATGCTAAAAATTCTTTTCTAAAGAAAGTTTGTAAAATAAATTCAAACAAATTTTTAAAAATTTTCACGAAAAATCCTTAGTTTTCCTGCTATTTGACATTGAATATCTAAAATATGGCGTTTAACAAACAAAAGCTAGACAAGCCGTATCTCGATTATTACTGGTTACCAAGGAAATATAACAAAATTATTTTATTTATCGTTAGCTACAATTTTATAACTTATAGTTTCTTTTATAAATGCATATTTTGCAAGTTATTTGCGAAAAAGCAATAAAAAACGCTATTTTTTTCAATGAAAAACTATAACTTTCAATCTTGAATAACTAGAAAAATATGAATGTTACAAAAAATACAACGAACACTTTCTGCTTATATTTACTGTCCCCATCGATTCCTATGGTCAAAATTTAAGTAAAAAATTTCCACCCCCCCGAGATGGGGTGGAAACCACCCCCAGGGTAAAAGCGCCCGTCGACGGATTCGCGGCGTCGGATTTTGATCCTTGGTCCATTCCACCTCTACTGCCGAAATTTCAAGTAAATCCATCCAGTTTGAAAAAATTGCAAACCAAAGTGTTTCATTTCCTGGACTTTAAGTTTATTCACAAAATATAACCTTCAATTTAGTCATTCAGAAGGTCATTTGTCATTATTTATTCATACATTTAGTGCGCGAAAACATTCTTCACTTTCTTTACACAAATATTGTTACTAACCATTTATTTTTTACGTTGAAAATCGTTTATGTGGTTTGACGTAGCGATACTATTTACCGCTAAGTGCACGAAAACTTTCTTTTCTTTGATTATTTACGATTCTAAGGAGATGACGACCAAAATTAAGTTGTTGAATTCAATCAAATGTGCGACGAGTCACTTCACGTGCTAACCATACTGATGACTAGCGAGACACAGACAGGGATGGGCATGATTCGTCTTCATGAATCACGAATCATGATTCGCGAATCACAAACTGTGATTTGTGATTCGTGATTCGGATCATTTTTTTTCGTGATTCGTGAACCGTGAGTCGACTCTTTTTTTACTAGTTGAGGTGATTCGTGAGTCGAATATTTGTGATGCAGCTCACGATTCACTGACGAATCACGAATTAATTTCACTGCTGTATACGTACAAGTCAGAAGTGCAACCACTCGGATAATTCAAAAATATATTTTGCACTGTAAATTCGTTCAAATGTGACTTTCAATTGTTTTGAACAAGATGACAAGATAGAAATGAAATTTGAAAATAGCAAGACACAAGTCAAAGAAAATGTCAAGAAGGCAGTCTGGAGAAATGGCCAGTACCAGTAAGTTGTTATTGCAGTTTATGCTTACCTATAATTCTTACTCTACTTTTATTAATCATTTCACTAATTCAAATTCGTAAACACAACAAAGTGATTTTTATAATAGAATTCGTGTCATTTCAGGTGAGGTAAATCATGGTCTTAGTGATAACGTTGCTGAAGGTGGTACCAATTACCGTGCCCCATCGAATTTAATTTTTGATGGAAAATTTTTCCAAATTGTAAGTCAATCTGAGAAATATATTTCTGCCCAATGTCAGCTTTGCTTGCCTGTAAACAAAGTGGTTAAAGGAGTGGTAGGCAGCACTTCAAATTTTACTCGGCATCTTAAAGTACGAAAAAATGATCAACTTTTTATTGACAACAGTATGATTGATTCCAAATTTATTAAAATAATGCATCATCATTGCTTTTTAGTTGGTTCACAACGCATTACAAAGTTATAAAAAATATAAATCACAGAAGAATGCCAAACGGACTGGTGAAATTCAGCAGAAGAAAATTACTAACTTTGTTTCTTCCAAATGCATGAGAGTGAAAATCAATAATGAAATGCTGAACAAAGATATAATGCACTACATTATTCATAGCATGAAGCCTGTCCGCACTGTGGAAGATGAAAATTTTATGCGAATGTTTCAACGTAAGTTTTCTCAGGCCAGCAAGTGGTTAAGGGAATTTATTGATAATACCTGATAATAATTTATAGATAACTCTGTGATGGTATTTCTCACATTTCTAATGACGTCCTACATCAACTTTTTTCTAATACACTCTGTTTTTACTTTATGTGCTGATGTATTTTATCCTTTGATAGATATTGATCCTTCGGTTCAGATCATGTCAAGGAGAACAATGGGTCGAAAATTAAACCTCATGTTTGAAAATGTAAACCAAAATTTGGCAAGCAAATTTACAGAAATTCAATTTATGACTTCTACTGCAGATATTTGGTCCACGAAACATAGAAGCTTCCTTGGTGTCACAGCTCATTGGGTAAATTGTAAAATAATATTATATAAAGCCTTTTGTGGCCTTAGCGTTATTTATTCATTGATCAAATATGCTAACTGATTTATGTTTCCAGATAAATGATGAAACATTGACTCGTGAAAGTGCTGTTTTATCATGTGTTCGATTTAAAGGTACACATGATTACAAGAATATAGCAGACACTCTACTCAATATTTTCATCAGTTTTGGGTTAAACAATGAGAAAGTTGCCACAATGATTACGGATAATGGGTCTAACTTCGTAAAGGCATTCAAAGAGTTTGGCTGCAGTGAAATAATAAATATAGACAGCGATGGTAATAACTTAAGACAATAATATGATACTATTATTGACGAATTTCTTACAGTACAATTTATGCATAAAAATTCAATGTCTTTGCTGAATCAGTTTTCGTATTGTTTGCAGATTTGCCCATGCATGAAGATGATAGCGACATTGAAGAGCTTTGCATTGATCTGAATTTTGGCTCAATAAATATGGCATGTGAAGATCTAGAAGAAGACAGGTTTTTACCCAAACATTTGCGGTGTTTTTCTCATACATTATCCTTAATTGCAACAACAGATTTAACAAAAATTCTCAAGAACTCTCAATCTTTGGTTAATCGCTTGCACAAATCTGTAATGGCAAAGTGTAGTTATATCTGGAATGCATCACGTAAGCCTAAATCTTCAGAAATTATTACTGAAATTCTTGATTGTAGTCTCGTATACCCTTGCCCTACTCGGTGGAATTCACTGTTTGATGCAGTTTCTCAAATTGTAAAATTGAGGCCAAAAATGAATGATGTGTTACGGAAACTGGACATGAAGCAATTATTCTCTGATACAGAATTTGACTATATGGAAGAATTCATTGCTTGCTTGCGACCAATTGCACAAGCCATTGATGTGCTTCAAAGTGGGAACAGCTGTTTCTATGGACAACTTCTACCCACATTATTTTCAATACGCAAGAAACTTGCGGATCAGCTGGAGAAGCCACTGCTCTATACCTTATATTTAATTCCTGAGTTGTTGACCGCTCTGAACACTCGTTTTGGCAAATATTATAATCTATCTCCAGAAGTGAATGATGCAATACTGGCAGCAGCATTCCACCCTCAGTTCAAAATGCTTTGGTTGCCAAATAATGTGAGTGATATTGATAGTAAGCGAATTACTAACCTGTGCCTAAATTGTTTGGAAGAAGTCAAGAATAATGGCACACCATCTATCCACAGTAATAGTGAAGAGGACTCAGATTTTTATGTTTTAGCCTCACCAAGTAAAAGCAAGACATCTCGAAGTGAGTTAGAGTTTGCTTCTTTTATGGCTGATTCAGATAAAACCTTCAAATGTTTTACTCAGGGCTATCCTAATATTCGTAAACTTTTTATTAAATACAATACCCCAATATGTTCTTCTGGTCCAGTGGAGAGACTATTTTCATGGGGTAACTTTATTTTGAAATCAGAAAGATCAAAAATGTCCGACAAGGTGTTTGAGAAGTTAATATTTCTGAAAGGCAATCAACCATATTGCTGTCTCTAATAAGTTTTTTTATATGATATTGCTTTTTCTTGGGTTTCCAGCCGAGTGAGAAAATTCGTGGCTAATGTTTTTCGTAATGTACTCGTTACTTAATGTAACACTCTTCCATCGTCCTCTGAGCAGAAATGAACTGCAGGCCTTCCCTTCTGCGCTTATATAGCTGTTCAATCCGGGGGGCATTGTTGTCATCTTCTGTCCATCATTTTTTAAATTAATGGTTTCTATGAAGAGAATGGAAACAACCATTTCCGGGCCATGTTTTTAAAATTATTTGAAGTTTTTAATTTCATATCCCGAGGCAGTATGCTGAATGCCTTGATAGCAACGTTTGTAATTTTTTTTAATAATAAAAAAATAGATGAATTGATCGCCAACCTATGATTCTAAATTCCTTTTTTCCTCTTACAATTAGGGATATTAATAGAGGTTAATATGTCCAATACGAGTGAATCAATGTATATCATAGGTAGCTCCATGTTGGTTTAAGGACGTGAAGGTAACCCAACTAACGGCATATTTTTGCATTCTTACTTTGCTAGATTTATTTTTTTAATAGTGCGGTTTAGACTAGTACATTATTGCCAACTCTTTTTCATGCATGATATGTAGTGCATGTTTGGTGAGAATTCACCCCCTACCACACACCTTTATTTTGGCTTGCAGGATGTTTATGTACAGAAATTCTGGTAATTTATGATATCCCGTTGATTCACACTGCATCTGCACAAGTTTTAATTAACAGGCGAAATAATTGGTATAGGTTCCCAATTATGGGACCAATGTTCATAATGTGACCATTACTTAGTGTTATTGTAAATCTGAAATGGCACAATGATTTTCCTTAAAATATGATTCGTGATTCGTGAACCGCACGAATCATATTTTAAGGAAAAATCACATGATTCATGATTCGAGATTTGAATCAAATTTCCAGGCGTGAATCGTGATTCGTGCGTCGAATCTAATTTCTTCCATGATTCGTGATTCGCGACTCGAATCAATATTAGGTGATTCGTGCCCAACCCTGGACACAGATAATAATAATAATAGTCATATTGGTATGGCAGAAATATATTCTAGAGTGACTGGAAATGAAGCGGAAGCGGCTCACCATGCATTGTTTTCGTGAACATCAAATACAGCAACAGCTAGCACGTCACAATGAAATTAATCAATTAAGACGCAGTGCTCCTGTGATCTTGGAGGATCTACGAGTAGCATTAAAGTACGATCGGGTTGTAGATTATTGAGCCAATAAATCAGTTTCAGTTGGGGAAACTAAAATCAGTTGCCAATATGGTAAGGTTTTAAAACAGCGTTGAAGCTACTGGATTCTGTTGTGCTGGTGGAAAAGTAAAATTTCCACCATTAGTGCCACCAGCAGATACGCTATCCTAAATAGTTTCTGGGGTGGGTAATGGTTATAAACGCTTTATGGCCAACATACAAAAATATGACAGTTGTTTGCATGATTCGGCCTCCTTGAATATAAAAAAAAAAAAAGAAAAATATAGCTTACCGGGAGATATTAAATTGATCAACTCAATTGTAATTGTATTGTACCATTTAATGTTGTTGAAGATATAATATTTATTTGAATTGTAAGGAAGTTTTTTTTTAATAACCACATTTAATAGTGATAGGCTAAAAACGGTACTGACCGAAAAAAATTGTAGGTGGGTACTTGTTTGTTGATATAATTATCTGTAACACAATGATAAGAGAAACGTGGTTGAAAGACGGGACGAGCATAAAATATTTGGACTTCTACAGATATTTCATAACCAAAATTTGCCAAATCGGTTTAGCCGTTTTCGAGTTTTAGCGAGAAGATTTATGTATACGTAAATAAATGGTGATACGAAGTTCACCGGACCATCTAATATTTCAATAAAAAAGGTAAGATACAAGTCATCGAAAGCTGAGGGCCCGATAGGTGACACATGTAACATTTGGCCTCCAGTAACGAGTATTGAAGAAAGTTAGCTGAAAAATAGAGGAAGTTGGCGAGAAAGGGGAGAGGCAAGGCACGCTTCTATTGTCCACGTGTAACTTGATACTTTCTTTCAATGATGATAGTTGATGGTCTACGCAGCATGAACCCTGTGCGAGCCATGTGTTATCCTTGGTGGTTGCGTCATGTCGAGTGGTCTGGAGAGGGGGGAATCGTGAGGGGGATAGCGGATTTTGGGAAATGTGTGAGTGTGCGGCGCTGACCTTCTCCCAATGGTAGTTCCATCTCATGGCGAAGATCCAAACTTTGTGGCTGTTGCATTTAGATAACAGTGGTAAGCATTGAGCTCACCTGCACAAATTTCCCCTACCGAGTTGTAAATATTGATCACACCAGTCATCAAATATACTCCCGTGTACTAATGGTATCAAATTAACCGAGTGAACAGATTTTATGCGATGTAGAAAGTGCAGAAACGAACAGTGGAAATTAGAAATGGTGCGAAAAGCGAAGGTAAAAGCCATGGGACTGCGGAATGGACGCGTGTGATTCGAAAAGTGATGGGTCACTTTCATCGTCCTTGAAACCCTTGAGCGGGAGCTTAAATCGTATGAGAGGGAGAGGGTAGTTTTGCTACTCACTGGCTTGGTCGAAGCCCAGCAGCATCTTCTTGATGCTCTTTGCCCTGCGCTCCCAGAGCAGCAGCTGCTTGTCCCCCGCGCCGATGCCTGCCTCGCTGGTATACTGCACGGCCGTCGGGTGGTGCTGATGGTGGTGGTGGTGGTGGTGGGTGGTGCGGTGGTGGTTCTGCTGGTGGCCGTGCGCCATCGCGGGCGCTACCGCCGCGCCGCCCGAGTGGTGGTGGTGGCCGTGGTGCAGGTGGGCGTCGTAGGGGTCGATGAGTAGAGATCCGCCCAGCGCCTCGACGCGCGACTCGGCGTCTTGCAGCAAGTGGCGCAAGTGCATCCGCAGCGCCTCCTGCGACTCATCTGCGAAGCCAACAAACAATGGGAAAGTCAGTCAGCCCCTACTCGCCACGGATCAACATCTCCCAATGGGATGGTTTCCTATTATTTTTTTATTGCCTAAATAGAAAAGATTATTACTCCTGGAGTACATATTTCACACTTTTATATTTTTAAAGGACGATATCTATTTTTCACGAGATGAAATGAAAAGTGAACATTTTCAAGCCCGCGAAAACGCGACGGCTAGTATGAATGCTTGGAAAAGCCCGTGTGACGCCTGGCTGCTGCTATGTGAGGCCACCTGGGTGCGAGGCTATGAACACCGCTAATATGCGAGCTGATTGCTGCAGATCATGCTGGTAGCGTGGAGTACCCTGCTATCAGGTAGTGCTTGGCTTAAATAAGGATTATTAATACCCTATCAAACGAAGGAAACTTTCCGACCATAGGCACTTTTAATAGGTGATTATTAAGACATGTTTCCCCGAGCTTTGTGCCTCATGCATGCATGCGAAGGAAACTACCCTATTTACATGTTCGCTTAGGAAGTGATTCTGCCTTTTAGATAGGTCATTCTGTACGGCAGGCTTATGTTTCATGCCATGCACAGTATAGACACACAAAATTCTATCTCCCTAATGCCTCACATCGCCGCTTGATTGCGACACCCGCAAACGGAAGGAAAGCAGTAGATTTTCCGTCTCGCATGGTGGAAGTAGATTGCGATCCACTGGTTGACGGTGGGAACGGCGTACCTGCCCATCTACTTCCATGCCCATCTACGCCCATGTACTTCGTCATACCCATCCATTGAGTTCTTCTTGCATGTAAGCACATACGATGCTCCTTTTATGAGCCCTTTTTCTGTCCGTGCAATTGCGAATCGTCCTTCTCGGGAAGTGGGGACTGAATGTCCAGCACTAATTGTAAGTCCAGCAAGGAAAGCCTGACGCGGAGTTTCTATTTTTTGTCGCGGCAAGTCTATTTTTTCCGCTGATTTTACTGCATTAAACCAGGTTTCGTCTCTGAATACAATGATTCTCTGTTCGCGACGGTATTTTTTAGCTGCCTAAAATAATTAGCCGCGAACGAATAATATCATTGCTGTCGATAAGGATGCTTCTTTTTCTTGTGCGTTCTTACCCGAAGCTTATGCCCTCAAGAAGACAATTGTTGTCCTTTTGAAATGTGAAAGATCACTGTCCATATTTACCGAGCTTAAGACCGATTTTAAAGTAGTAGGAGTATTTTCCATTAAATATTAAGATTATTAATATAAAAATTACCTTACAGATCTCAAACTTATAGCACACCACGAAAGACTCGTTCACTCCAAAAAATGCAACGACAAAGCCTTCGCCAATTCTTCCCTCTCCCCCCCTTTCGTCCCAGGTCGCTTCTCGTGAACATGTTAAATGGTGCACCCCATGAACGGAACTTGAGGAAAGACACGGAGCGCCCTTTGGCAAAGGCTTGCACTAGAAGGGGTTGTCCTTCGCACGGATTATGAGATATATCCTGTCTTGGTGTCCGTGTATAAACCGAAAGACCAAGGCAAAATTTGCGTCTTATCTCCAAGCCGTCAAAATTTTCTTGCTTTCATGTACCAATGTATTGAAATAAAAACATTGCTGTTACAACGTATGAGTATTCTCTGTTCAGGATATGTATCATAGGAGTACATATTTCGTGGTATGGATGGACACAAATCTCCTTTTCCACCCGAGATGTTCCCCTCCGCGTGCAAGGAGTTGTCAAGGCTAGGCGAGAAGCTCAGCGGCGCCGCAATATTTTTTCTTAAGATCAAAACCTTGTAACTCCCTTCAAAATTAACGTAAGTAAATGATTTTTTCACTAAAAATAACTTTTTGTTTTCTTCAAATTTCATACGCAGCATATAGGGATACACGACGTAATAAACGTAAGTTAGTAGGCGACTACTTCTTACCTTACAAAAATCCAAATTTTCTTATTCTAAAGGGTGTTACATCGGTATAACTACATTTTTTCACAATTATTGTAAAATTGGTGGAAACCTTCGAAGAGAAAATAGTACGAAGAATTTTAAGTAGAGGATTCAATATGTACTCCTTCGTTGAGATAGGCGAAGGAAAATTCAGACAGCGTTCCCAATGTGCGTACATGATGCCGTCGAATGCGCCTCAATTCTACGGAGTTCATCGCCAGTCCTGTTTTGGGTTGCAGGAGATTCAGTAGTCGGTCGCGTATTTGGACGACGAAGATAAGAAATGGTTTGCCTTGATTGAATTTCCCTCACTGATCAAAGAATAACAACCCACTTCAAGGGAAACCCACGAACCCGCGGAGCGATAGTGGCGGCATTAACTTTGTCGGGATACTTCTTTCCCCAATATACATCAAGCATCATTTGCTGGAACAAAACGTATATTGAACGAATCTTCTAACCTGGATAGGCTTTCCAGGAGACAAGATTTCGAGAATGCCAACACACGATTTTAAATAATTATTTCTGTTTTTTTTTAATTTTCTAAGTTCCGTGGTCAAATTCTTTATTAGGGATCTCAAAGACCTGTAAACAATCTACTTTGCTTTCAATAGGTCATCGTGGTGCACTGTTTAGCATTCTGGACCTCTGCACAGTGTTTCTCATCGCTGTTGATTCTATTTAGCTATTAAATATTTCCACTTCAGATCCCAAATGCCGTCAAATGCCGATGAAGAACAGCACCCACGTAGGATCCGTCATTTCGTCTGTTTATCGTTTAGGTAAGCTCTCCTTAGGCTGAGGAGCAATGCTTCCCCACGCTGATATTCATACGACCACAGAGTCCTGAGTGCTGAAACGTGAGATGAAGGCGCTCGCTAATCCATCGAAAATACTGCACGGGTTATAATCAGTTTAAATGAAAATACTGCACGGGTCTTGTAATATTAACCCTTCAGATCAGATAAACAGGCCGCTGGTCCAATGCTCTTTCGCTCACATTTATAAGTTTTGCAAAGATTTTCAGAAATCGATTAGAAGCGGGATTGGCGTTTTGATTCAATTAGTTTCTAATGCAACTTTAAACCGTAAAATGGTTCTTCCGACTATATGTGAAGAGACTTGGTAATGAAAGTATAACGGAGAGCTCAAATAGGAATAAATAATCACCCTTGAAATTTTTTTCGATAATGGCTGTAGAATTGGAGCACGCGGACGTTTAAACACAAGAAATCATTTCAGGCGGTACTTTGGTGAAGTTGTTAATCTTCGTATTAAAACGTAACTATACCCTTAATTTGATATAGGTCAAAAATAAATTTAATACTTAAGCCCAGAAAATGGAAACGATCGCTTGATACGGTTGTGCTTTATTAAGATCTATGATTAAAGTTAGAAAATAAATTTGTTTCTTGGCCCGATTAAGGAACAAACAAGTTGAAAAGACAAGCTGACGCATTTTTTCTAGATTTTAAGCAAGTTTTCGACACGGTACCTCACAACAAACTTTCATAAAAATTACAGTCATGCGTATTACACGAAACAGTGGTAAAGTGGATACGCGACTTTCTGAGTGATCGTAAGCAAAAATAAGTTCTTGACGGAATTAGTTCTGATGTATTTAAAGTGGCATCAGGTGTTCCGCAAGGAAGTGTAATCGGGCCCCTATTCTTCATTATATACATTAATGACCTCTGCTTCCGAATAAGCAGTGAAATACGTTTATTTGGTGACTACTTTGTCAACTTTCGCGAAATTAGTGATCACCCTGACTTTGAAATTCTATCATCTGATTTAAACAACGTTCAATTTTGGAGCCGAGTGTGGGGACTCAGAATATATGCACGGCGGTACATTTTCTGCGGAGTTAGACCAGCTATAGCCATGTTTATTGCATTGCATTGTCGATTGCATTAACATAAAGGAAACTTGAGAGTTACGATACCTTCGTAAATATCGTGAGGAGCACACATAAGGCATATTTGCGGCATAGCCCTGATGAAATTAGGATTCGTCAAGGTTATTGTGGGAGGATTTTCGAATGAGAAAGTAGAAATAAGGTGCTTTTTCGCACTCGTCCATCCACAACCTTGAAAATGCAGCGAGTGTATGGGATTCGGTGCAGAAAGACTGAATCCGTGAATTGAATAAAATATCAAGGACACCTGCGCGATTCGTCAAAAACTACTACGAGCGCACATAGAGCGTTATTCAGATGTTTAACATATTAGTGAGGCAGGCGCAAGAATACTGGAAGCTGCGCACTAGACTTAGAATGCTTGAGCTATTGAGAATGAATATCCATAAGAATGACTCGGAGAACATGATATTAGAATTCCACTATATTTCCAGGTCCGACAGAAACGAAAAATTAAGAGAGATATTTAGCCAAATGGATAGATGTGGGAATTCCCTTTTCCCCCGAACCGTAAAAGAAATTAATAAATGCTAATCGTAATAGGGTAGTTTCCTTCATCAAAGAAAACGAAATGCATTGATTGCGATTCCTTACCCTCCATTAGTATATTCATAATATACAAATTATTTCGTTTTAGAAATCCCAGTTTAGACGCATGGCAAGGGTCAATTTTATCCTCATTTGAAAAAGGCCAGATTGGCGCCCATGCGATGCCACTCCACGTGACGTCACAGGGACCTAGTTTCTACACGAGAGGATAGGAGTTTTACATCGTCTGAGGTTACGAATGCATGCATGGGGCACAGTGCTCAGGGAAAAATGCCTTATTATATTGAATTAATATTATATGTAATATTGAATTTTTCATTGACTAAAGTTTTTAAAGTAATGACCCTATCGACGTTATCACATTTATTCCTCATCGAAATGTCAGATATGGATAACACCTTTGTCATATAATTTTATATTCACACTCGGTAAAAGTATTACCCTGAAAATTTCATTTATCTAGCAGAAACGGTGCTACGATATTGAAGATTGTATGTTCCACAAAAAAATGGCGACAATGATTTTTCGCGTGCAGGATATTTTTTGGAATTTATTTTTATGAATTAACCAAGAGGGTTACGGAGAAAATAGGGTGAAACATAAGTGTGCGAAGCACCCTAAACGGTTTTTCCAGGAGATTCCAAAGTTTCACAAGACACATGTCTGAAGGCCGAAGTCTGTGATTGAACATTCGACCACCTCTACAATGGAAAATCGAAATCGTTTATTCTTCGGAATTGTTTCGACGCATGAATATTTCAAGATAGCCATAAAATCAAGCAAAAAATCTAGTATCTTGCGTTTCCAGGAATTTGTGGTGCGATGATTGCAAGTTGGTCAAAATATTCTTAAGTTGGTGCCATAAGAAAAGCATGGGGCACTTTCAAAAAATCATAAAAAATACTAAATATTAATTTATCGCAATGACAACCACACCAAAAAATTAATCAAAAATCTACCCTGACACCATTCCTGCTGCTTCATCTGTAAAATGACCTCATAAATCTGAACATGGACTCCGTTTTTCCCCATCACCCACCATTTTCGGGGGAGCTCCCCCCACCTCCAATATTTATCACTTTTCACTCATTTGGAGGAATTAGAGTGATTATTTTAGCATTAAAATTTTTCCTAAAGGTTTTGAGATGGGCAAAATTCTAAAACATTAATATTTATGGTAAGGTGGTAGATTTGAGGGGAATTAGTCTATTTACATTGTGTAAAGACGCATTAAGAATGATCAATTTTGCCATTCTTTCGCAAATTTTCACGTATTTTAAAAAATTTCCAGCTCCCATTTCACGTCTTCCTCCTCCGAATGATGAAAATATATTAAAAAAACAAGAAACAGCAGTAATAAAAAATATTTTGCTGCATAGCATAGCAACAATGATTAAAATTTGTAGCAATAGCTCGGAAGATACACTTTGCTACGCTGGCCCTCGCGACGCCTCGCCCGTTCAGGCTTGGACGGCAATTCTCTTGTTTTCGCAGCTGAAAAGGAAAAGTAATACTTTCTAATTCCACGAAAAATATAAGATTGAGATTTTATATTCTGATTGCAGTTAAAAAGTATTCCTTTTCCTTAATAATGGAGTTAAACAAAGCGTCAGGCTCTCAAATCAATTTTGTGTATTGAAGTTGTCATCGTCTTCCCTCGGTATCTCTAGCGATCGCACAGTCAACTCTTTCGGTGTTCTGGACAAGGATCCTTTTTTCCAAGCAGGTAAAATGTGCAAAACATTGGAAGTTCAGCGTGGAGGTTTTCGAGGATACTACCGCATAGATTCATCTCTGCAGACAAATCAGATAACAAATCAATCTCCAGAATCTACGCGGTAGTAACCTCGAAAACCTCCACGCTGAATCCTCACCACACCGCGAAAGCCTACCCAAGGATTACAGTAGAAGTTGTTTCACTCCGGCTTTTTCCAAGTGAATGTCAGTATGTGGGCTTGAGTTGTGATCATTTCTGTGATTAAATGTGTAATTATGTTACCATGTGTAAAAATCATCCTCATCGCTTCTGCTATGTTTGCGGTGAATTGACTTAAACATCGCAACATAAACCTCTTCTTTCAATTTTTAAAACTACTTATAAATTTTACTTTGGCTGCCAAGTTGGCGGACAGGGCTAGGATTAAGCTCCAAGTGCTTGCTGCACTACTAGTTACAGTAATTTAAACCAAGTACTTGGTCAAACTACTGTAACATATGGCACAAAGTTTCGCATACATGAATGGCAATCACTTAGAAAAGGGCTTAAAAATCTTTTCCTATAGGACAAGACGGTCAACACTGAAATTTTTGAAGAAAACTTTTATGTAAGGTGAAGGCTTGTTTTTTTCTGTAATTAAATGCATTGTTGATAGAACTGATGATGCCATGTGACCCATAAAAATGGAGACTGTTTATGAATTCGTCAAAGACAAGCTTAAAAGTGGTCCTGTTGGCCAATGAGAATGGGTTACCTTCTACCCTGTCTGCATACTCTGCTGATATGAAGGAGACGTACAGAAATATCAGCTGAATCCTTGAAAGTATTTATTATCGTGATTATAATTGGTAAGTTTGCGCTGGTCTGAAAGTTGTCGCTCTACTCATGGGACTGCGATCAGGCTTCACGAAATACTGCTACTTCCTCTGTGAATACAACAGCCGCGCCCGAGAAAAACATTACATCGTTCGGAAAACGCCTGTGCGAGAAAGCTTCACTCATGGTTATAAAAATGTTGCTTATGTTTCCCTAGTTTCGACGGAAAATATTCAATTGCCACCATTGCACGACAAATTAAGACAGATGTAATAATTCTTGAAAGCGATCGTCAAGACAGGAGCTAAATTTCAATTTTTAACTTAATTTCCTCGTCTTACGATTAGTGAGACTAAAACCAAGGAAGGAACTCGTGGGTTCCAGATTAGGAATCTTTCAACAACATGTCAACAAAATAGGTACAGAAATCAGAAAATACCGAAAAATACCAATGCTTGATCAACGTGGCTACCTGCGGTAAATGCCTAGCAACCTATGGTTCCCTCGAAGCTCTCCTTCCGAATTCGGCCGATAGGTGGCATCTCCCTTGTCTGGATTCTCGACATTTTGCTACATTTCTTGCGGAGGTCGTCCTACTATCTCCATGCATGTGGGGTGTACTCTCAGCATAAAAGTGACAGGTAAAATAAATGCAGAGTTCTGAAGAAGTTAGAATAGGGTAGTTTCCTTCATCAAATAAAACGAAAGGCATTGATTGTGATTCGTTACCCACCATTAGTGTTATCATAATATACAAATTATTTGGTTTTAGAAATACCGGTTTAGACGAATGGCAAGGGTCAATTTTATCCTCATTTGAAAAAGGCCAGATTGACGCCCATGCGATGCCACTCCACGTGACGTCACAGGGACCTAGTTTCTACACGAGAGGATAGGAGTTTTACATCGTCTGAGGTTACGAATGCATGCATGGGGCACAGTGCTCAGGGAAAAATGCCTTAATAATCACTAATTAATCCTGGATAAGGTCGGAAAGTTTTCTTCGTTTGATAAGGTATTAATAATCCTTATTTTAGCCAAGCGCTACCAGCTAGCATGGAACTCAGCTACCTGCTAGCATCCTGCGTCGTATCAGCGCTCAGAGCCTCGATCCAAGGTACCCCACTTGCGGCAGCGGGAAGCAGAACGACGTCACGCGGAGTTTTTCCCGGCATTCATACTTACTTGTCGCGTTTTCGCGCGCATGAAAATTTTCACTTTTCATTTAATCGCGAAAAATAGATATCGTCATATAAAAATCTAAGAGCGTGAAATACGTACTCCAGGAGAATTAATCTTTCGATTTAGGCAATAAAAAAATAATAGGAAACCACCCTATTGGTCAAACGTATTGTGAGAACATTTTCACCTGAAAAAGTAAGAGATAGGTGCTATTTCACACTAAAAACTGGTACGGGCGTACAGGAAGTCTTGCACATATGTCAAGCGAATTCGGTTGGGAGCCACAAGGGAAGCGGAGGCATCGCGCTAGGCTTACTTAGATTGCTTGAGCAATGGAGAATGGATATCTTGATGAGCGACGCGGAGAGCCTCACTACGTTTCCAGGTCCGATACGACAAATATGAGAGATATTTTGCCGAACGGATAGGTATGAGAATTCGTTATTCACTCGCACAGTAAAGGACCTTAATAAATGCTATGCGTAACTTAGTAAAAGCATTTCTATTTGTGTGTAAACGGCAGGTGTCCTAACACCCCCGCAAACACCTATTGAGGCGGCTTGCATTTGGGTAGTATGTAGTTATTGATGTATTAAAATGATGATGAAATACTATTAGTAATGTTACATTGACTAACGCCAATAATATCACCCATATCTTCAACTTATTTGTCGCGCCCACCCCGGAGTTTACTGTGATATATTTGGTTGGGGTGAATGAGGCCACAATGGTGTTTTCCTAAAGTTGCCAGGGGTAAAATGAGAATAAACCAATGTATTTCCACGTGGTTCTTATTCTAATTGTGTTCGTTCACCCACCGAAATGAAGGCGTCGCGTTGGTGCTTTTAATCACATCCGGCCGTATTCATAGATTTCCGCTAAAACACGCTAGTAGGGCGACTAACTTAGTCGGCTACTAAGACCTTTTAGTCGCCTACTAAGATATGGTATTCATGGATTGTATTACGTGAGCTACTAAGAGCTACTAACTTAGTATGCTACTAGCCAGCTCGGCAGCCGATACTCGGTAGCGATTTGGGTTCAACCACGACCACCGAGAGACAAGGCCTGAGCGCTGAATCGTGACGTCACGAGTCGTAGGCGGACGGAGGGAGTAGCGAAGACTGCCATTGTTAGCGCCGATTGGTGGGGAATGCGTAAGAAAACCAAACAATATGTGAACAGACATTTCTCCGGCTACAATTTTCCTTATATAATATCATATGTAATTACATTTAAATGATGTTAACAGTAAATCCCTACCTCGGGAAACATAATTGTTTCGACAGGACCAACGCCTTCGCCGAAAAATCTTCTTTGAAGAGAAACAGCTTGCTTCCAAATGTATTCGAAACCTCGAGAATATCATTAAAAGTTGTATATTCAGTAAAACATTTTTTACACACCAGTGGTACTTATAACATAGAAGTCATAGGATATTTACATCCTTCACGGGGCTTCTATTTTTTCAGCATCGCTGCATTAAACGATGATGAAATAAAAAAGTTATGTTCTTACACATGCGCAAGATTAGGATAAAACTAGATTGTGCTTCTGTTAAATTATATAGTGATTGTTTTGATTAGACCTATCTGCAAACTATAATTTCATGGCAATTTAATCACTTAATGGGGCGAATTGTAGCCTTTTAAGAAACGGTGAACTAGGATTTGCTGCTTTAAAGTACCTGGGGAAATTGTTTTGAATGGAAAAATACCATGTCCTACCTGATAACACAGAAATGTAGCATATAATGCATTCAGTTGGGAAAATAATAGTTTTTCTTATTCATCCAGTTGTCGCGAATGCATTTAAACATATGGACAGAGTCAAGCCTTTAGAATAATGGTCAAGAATGATGAGAAGGATGTGGATAAACTATACTCAGCCTTGGTGGATTGGTGAAGAGAGATACTGCCTTCTTGTTGATGGATTTGTTTTCACTTATAATACAAACCTCATACAGACCAACTTTTTCGAGACCAATGATGACTTTCTTCAGAAAATCTTTTAGAACACAGGCTGACAGAGTACTCACTGGCAAAATATGGACAACATATTTAAATGAATATAGTAAGTTCTCTACCGCGAACACATGAGCACTAGAAGCTAAACTCTTGGAGTTACATGCAGGTTCTACAATACATCTGCCCTTGTAGTCAAGAAAGGGTTTCAAATGAACTTCATCCATCATAAGGGTGATATAACACTCGTAACTCTGTAATGAGATACTCGGTGCTTCACGTAAGATAGAAACCCATGCCCATTTTGCTCATTAATTGGACCAATTTTAAAAGAAGAGCAGAGCCGTTTAATAGTAACTGGATGTGGGAAAACCAAATGACCAGAATTGCGAGCAAATTTATGAACTTCAGGAGATATTTAAAAAACATTGTAGCAAGTACAAATATGTCACAGATGAACCTTACTTACCTTCTTTTCTTGAACCTATTTACCTTCTTTTCTTGAACCTACTTACCTTTTTTTCTGGAACAAGAGACATTTGTGATTTGATAAAGTTATTCAAAGATTGATTTGCATAGTCTTTAATTTTTCATTCTTCCAGTAGAGCTACAATATCGCTATAAATATTTATATTATTTGTGGAGTTTTTAAATTCTATCCAACACATCATTGGTACTTTTCATACATGAAATAGGCTTGAAAAAGTGGAGTGAATTTGTCTATTGCTTTTAATTCCCTTTTTCAGTGGTATACTTTGATATTATTATGAATGTATACTATTAATGAGTAAGTAATAAGAGGTGGTGCACACTCTTCCAAATGCTTTAATATTATAGCACACGGCTTCACGACCACATCCCAAAATGCTGAATGCTTATTTATCTTCACCAGAGAATTTACGTTTCCGAAAGAGTCTAGCTTTTTCTAAGCCCTATATGCTTCCTGAGTTTTCAAACTCTCAGCTAAAGCATGCAGCTTCCACAGTAGCACTTTCAAGACGCTGTTCCCTCATTGATGGCGCATCTCTGGTCTGCTCTGAAGTGGTAAGGTACCCAGGGCAATCAGGGAAGATCCTTGACATGGCACCATCCCTCAGTTTTGGGCTGTTCAATGGTACAGCCAGCAGTTTTCCTGACTTCTCATCGAAGAAGGAGCTTTAATGAAGCACATCTTCAAACAGAAAATGCTGGATACACACCTTAAAAATAGAGATAATTTTATTGGTAGACGAAAAATCAACTGTATTTCAAGTGAAGAATACCTTCGTCTGATAAGGGTGTAGTAAACAAGATCTTAAGTCGACTTAAATAATTCGCTGTGCACACAATGGTAGTTAGATTAAAAATATTTGATCTAAAATGCAAACTTAGACATGGGCCATATTTATCTCGCTTGTAGGTAGCCCATTTATTCATCCCGAGCGTTTCACATATTTCCATAATTTATTAACTACTGAAGAATCATTCATTTTTAGATTTCGCTCTCCAAACAATCGTTCTCAGATTAACACGATTAGTTAGTACATATTACCTATGTAAGAGCTACTTAATGCAAAATAATCTTCTATTCTAAAACAGTATTACTAACGTATGCATGCGTAAACATACAAATAATGTAAAATGCCATCGTAGGCATGGGTCATATTTATTACACAAGTAGGTATCCCATTTATTCATCTCGAGTTTCACATGTTTCCACAATATACTAATAACAAAAACTATTCATAACACCCTCAAAAAATCAAGTTCTTCTTAATAACAACACCTTAGAACACGAGGATAAGCGCCGTATTCTATTTAGCGTTGATATTCGAGAATTGCAAAGACATTTAAGTACTATGAAATAATTAAAACCATTAATTATTCTAGCGATAACGCAAATAATATTGCAATCAACCTGCGAATACACTCGAGAGTAGAATTGTTTCAAGAAACCAATAACAATTCGTCTACCGGTCAATGCTTATATCAAATATCTTTTTAATACACTTTTAATGACAATCAACATTTACATTATACTAACATTTCCCTGAATAATCACGACACCCAAATAGAAAGAAAAAGATAGTAACTCACCTTGGAATATTTCGTCGGCTGTAAGTCTTTTCTTGGAATGGTAAGTATCCATTTCCTCTTCGTCCTTAGGAAATTTGAAAACGCACACTTTCGTTACCTCCGTGTATTCCTCTGCACAGAGGCAGACAACACTTGTACACTATTTGTTGAACACTTATATTCAATACTGTTGCCCACAAAACCATCGCAAAAGCTTTAAAACTCCAAATAACTTAGCGTTCAACAACCCAATCACCATTTTCACCGCAATGGCTTATAAATATAAACAACTGCAAGCATTGTCGGAAGGCGTGGTTGATAACCTACGGCTCGTGACGTCAGACAATTAGAAGGCATCAGCGCTCAGGCCTTGTCTCTCGGTGGTCGTGGTTCAACCCGCTAGGCTACGCTTGACAACACTGCATCTGACTCCTCCGCGGCGCGGAAAATTCGTAACACTATCAAACAAAAGAAATTGATTCAGCAAAGTGCATTGAAATTTTTACTTCATAATGGATAATTCGATGTGATATCGCATCTCAGACATATTTTTTTATTGCTGTACACAAAAATTATGCAATACCTTTGGGAAAGGGTAGATTTATGAGTAATACCGAAGCATTTGTATGTTTGAGATGCAGTTATTGCTTTACAAACGGCCGTATATTTATTGATCATATAAATTGCGTATTGCTTGCACTTCCGATATTTGTTTCCATTAGTGTATGCGTGATTAGTATGGAAAAACATAACTAGCAACGTAAGTATTATACATATCTGTATTCGGAAAGCAGAAATACACCTCAATGTCGGAGTAGAAACGAAAACTTTTGCAATGCAGATATGAAACGTTAAGAAAATAACGTTGAGATTAATGTGTGAATGACACACATTTATTACGTTACAAACACCTACGTGCGAGCAATTAGTAACATATGTTTGCAACTCCTAAAGTGTTAGTCAAGGAAACAACAATCTGCTTCGCTACATTTAAATATTTCAAATATTGACAGCGTGCGGAAATATACGGCATATAGTTTACTAGAGGTGGTTAATGTAAAAAACAAAGCATAATTAACGTAACTTGTTTTACTTATTTATTGCTGATCATATCACAAATAGGACTACAACGCACACAACATTTCACTTCACATTTCACGAGCTGTCTTTATGACACTTATAATCCGTACATTCTGAATCAACTGGTTCAATGAAAAGCTTGACTCACACTTAATTTAAAACACTTTAACGTGACTCTAGTAAACAATGATAATCAGTTTTCCAATCACTCTGCACCAGCCCCATGACACTTCCTATCCCACTCCATTGGGAACCCATGGTCTTTTATTGAAGTCGTTTCCTCAACCTGCCGCACGTTTGCCGGGGCGGCGCCACGTATTCTGAAGGGCAAGAATTAGCGGGTAAGTTAATTTCCGTATTGTTGAGCGCATACTACAGGTGAGTGGAAATAGTCATTTTTGTAATTAATTAAGATTTAGTTTTCATTTATTTTCAAATGTTAGTCTTCTGCATTATTTCCTTATTGTTCTACATTAATATTTCGTGGATATGTATCGCGGATTTACTGAAAAAAGGAAAATACCGTGGACGTGTGTGGTACCGCGTTGCACCACTGTTTATGGCCACAAGACTTCGGGGATTTCGCTTTTTAGAGTCCCCAAGGACCCTGAGAAGCGATGAAATAGCTGTACGATTCCTTTTTTTGGTGTGCTAAGCTCCAAAATGTATACATATTTTAAATTACAGGTTCTGCTGTTCCAGTGGTCAATGTCATTCACAGTGGAGGAATGAAGTAACACTGAGAAAATGCGAGATGTGCGACGGCTTTCATCAACTATTTATCATTCTCTCCTATTAAATTGAATCTCTTAGAATGATAAGTAATTAGAAATAGAAATTAGTAATAGAAAGAATTAATAGAAATGTTAAATTGTGAGTACTTAAAATTTATTTTTCATGAAATTACCTTGCATTGATTGTATAAATAATCTCAGTTTCAATAGCATTGTGTAATCATTCTAGAAATGTTGATTTTATGTGTGTGTACATTATATAAGTTGGAAAAATGTGAATCGTTTTCATTCTTAATACCTCTTTCGATGATTTCTTTTAATGCAGCTGTTATCGATGGTGCGTGCAACTCTCATGAAAAGTACATTGACCGCGTATTAGCCTGTGGTTTCTGTCGTACTACTCATCTTATTTTTGGGTGAGGGATAATATTTCAGATTTGCCAGCACCTGAAAGTGATCAGACATCCGCAAATCCCTCGGGTTATATCAATTGCACTGTTTTCGTAGAAGTTTATTCGGAAATTATTTGCAAAATCTCTTTCGTTCTTATCTTTCATATGGTATTTTACTTCCTTAAATCTCAAATTATTCCTTTGGTGAGTAGGCAAGCATCGTTATAAAATAGCCTTTAACGGTAATAATGGTACTTCCGGAAATTATTCACCCTGTTCAACGATTAAATATGCCTATTCTATACCCACAAAACGTCCCTAGGATAGAATCATTTTTATTAACATACGTCTCTTCATAAGAAGTATTGCACTTCGGCCTTGGTAAGAAGCCGTTTGCGTTTCTGATATTATATTTGTTAATAGTGTTTGAAAGCAAGGAATAACATCTATATTCTTATAAGGCCGTGGAAACATGCCGATGGGCTCAGAGGCAATGGTGCGTACGTAGCTTTTATGTATGTATGTGTAGCTTTTATGACAACTTATATTAACGTTTACCACAAGATAGCTATAAATAATTATTTCCTTAAAAATACCTTTCCTCACTACATAAGGTTTTAACTACTGACAATCTTTCGTTATAGCTGTAACTGATTTTACAAAGGTATGGAAGCAGACGAAGCTGAAATCCAACGCCTTCCATTTGATTAATACTCACGTATGAGAACGATTTCTTGGTATTTTTTGCTATAAGATGTTAAGTGCATATGAACTTGTTAACTAGCAACCACTGTCGATGTGTTTATATTCATTTTTGCCATAAATTAGTTCATAATTACTGAAGTATCGTATACAGATACGTAGGAAACTTGCCCTTCAGGATAGGTGGCGCCCCTACCGGCCTCAACGGGAAACGGCTTCATTAAATGACCATGCCTGAACGGAGAGTGTCCAGACCTTCTCATATTTTAAGACCGTGCTCTGCACACACCAAAAGAATTTGCACTCGTTGACTTTCGAAAGAATTCTTCACATCTCACTTCCCACTCATCACTAATGATTTAGAATCAGTTGATGTTATTTCACATTACCATTACGTGGACAATGAAATAAATATGCTGAAACAAATTTTGAAACCAGAAATTGTAACATCAACATACTTCCAATCTCACTCTCCACTATCACTCGTACCGTAACCAAAACAAAAACAACAGCGCAACGAAATACGCGAAATGTAAATACTGCCGAAAGCTCACGATAAAGTGACTAGAATAAGTAATATAATCAAACACAAATTATAAGCGTACAAACGAATGAAAATTTATAAGCGTTTCCTGATTCCCTAAAGAACAACTGCTTCAAATATAAAACATATCCCCTTCGCAACAGCTAGTAGATACCTTTGATCGAAATGGTTAAACCAGTATGAAATAAATAAATCATTTTGTCGAAGCTCATACACTCACAAATCACTTCACTTGTCGCTTCACTCTTTACTTCATCGTCTATATGCAATCAATTCACTTAGGGGCGCATTGAATGTACAAATTGTGTTCACTTACACTAGAGGCACAAGTTCACTGCAAGTCGTAGCTTCCTCGCAGCTACGAAAAACTTTCAATTCCTGTCAACAATTACACTACATACGTTGCCTGCCTTACTTGAAGAATGGATTCTCGTATTCCATTTTGGCACAAATGCATAAAAACTCTATAATAGTATACAAATAAAACCGGAGTTCGATCATCCACAACGGTCCGCCATATTTAGTAGCTCCCTTAAACAAGGCCGGAGGGAGACTAAGAACCAGCTACTAAGATAGTAGCATACTAGGCTTAGTAGCCCTTACTAACGATCTATGAATACCATATTGCTAGTATGCTACTACTTAGAACGCTACTTAGGCGTTAGTAGCTTACTAAGGAAACTATGAATACGGCCGATCATTTCCAACATTTTTGTGACCAAGACCTAGAAATTTAAAAACTATGATTGTCGAAATAATTACAATTATTTTTCTTTCTCTAGGGTAACCATATTGATTTCAAATATGAGTGTATCTGATTATTTTGTGAGAATTTTAATAGCTATGAGTAGGAATTACACTCAACAGAGATTTGACAGTAATTAGCCGAAAGGACACGAAGATACAATGACCCTCACCTCCCCTGATTATTTCTTCTCCGTGAATGAATCCGTTTAGAAATGTGCTAGTGTAGACAAAGTCATCATTTTAACAAATTTAGTCGTTTAAAAAAATCAGTACTAACTTTTTCTCGAGTCATCTGCATAGGTAAGGTTAAGGCTCAGGATGTCTCTTTTAAAAAGTGAAAAAAGTATGATTATGTCAGATTCGAACTCTCCCTGAACTTTTCCGCAACTACCGCGCACAGCATACACCTACTCGGCCACGGAGCCACGTATTAGTAAGAGATACACGGCCAGTGCAAATATGAATCTAAAGATAGGAAATACCTCGCCACGGAGTCCGAAAGAAAACACACCCACAGTCCAACGTGATCGTAGAAGTGAGTTACCTCAGTACATACCATCCTCTAAACTTATTTCCTATTGGGCTTATGTTCCTGGAGTTTGACTAATGCTTCGGTAGCTGGTCTCGTCCGCCTCCGTCCTCGTCGGCTTTTGGTGGCATACGAGTGAGGGATGCAGGCCGCTCTATGTGCCAACCTCACAAGTTTTCACCGACCCATCAGTTAAGTGGGATTCCTGAGTGTCTACATACTTTTGAAAACAACAGTGCGATAATATTTTTGTTTTCGTCACCTCTGTTATTTACTATCTGTATCGTTGGCGGAAATTTAATGTGATCACTTATAACGTCAATAATATCGATTTGTTTTATCAACTCAGGATGGCTTACTGCTAAAAGGTCTAATATCATTATTTCCTCTCGTAGGCTTGTCAACGACTTCGGCGAGAGAGTGATTTGCAAGCACGTTGAGTAAATTCTCGCTGATTTATCTATTCCTTGAATTCGTTTTTACAGTCTAAGTATCCCAATCTATAGGCGGAAGATTAAAATCGCCCCCAATAACTATTACACTTTTACTTTCTCTCCGAGTAAATGCGGACATTTGATTTTCTAGTTGGTATATAATATCAACTTCGGAGTTCTGAGGTCTATAAAGAGAGCAAACATGAATATTCCTTTTGTTTCGTAGTTTAGTTGTACACCATACGCTTTATATTTCCTTCTCCATTATTTCATGGGCGGCGCTGTGTGAATGTGATTTAACTGCTATAAAAACTCCGCCACCTGTTCTATTGTGTCGATCGCATTTGTAAATTTTACATACTGTAGGAAAAACTTCGCTGTCGCATATATCTTCCGTGAGCCAGTTCTCTGTCCCCACGACCACGTCTGCGTCCTGAAATATATGCTCGATTTCGGGCGCTTGTTTTATATGCTACGTCAATTGACCACAACAAGGTTAAGGGTATAATGTGATATATCGCTCAAGGGGATAGGGCAGTGAAGCGGGGGTGGATAGCACAGAAAAGGAGGCCAAATGTTACTCATAAGGTCAACTGCGCAAATGGTCATGCAACGCAGGAGTGGAATTTCAACAAAAAAAGAAGCTATTTTGAATTCAATGGTCACGTGACATCCTTCAAACCTCTTACTGAATTCTACAAAGTTTGAGATCAGAAAAACGTCCACATTGAATGAGGAACACCTTTTCATCCGACACCATGATTTGATCCATGGAGACCACGGCCCATAGAATTCAATTTCATTTTAACCATAACACCAGCGGAAACGTTGTGGTCTCCAGCATTTTCTACGCTCAAAATTTCGGCTACGTCGACGGATGTCTCTACGAGAGTAATCGCCACCAGGCAAGACGAAGGCGAAACATGTTTCGGAAAAATTCTCACTTGGGTCTGTTGTCCAGCTGAGACGCATATGATCGGATTTCCCGCTGGTACGTCAAGGCATGTATTTTGGAAATTCCCTCCTGCATGAGAAAATTTAAAGGGAGAATAGATGTGTACGTATTCAAACACGGGGCAATGGCAAGTGCATTGGCTACGTTCGTAGATACCCCGACGACGTGCAACCACAGTCCGTTGGAAACAAAGTAAAGCCTGAAGTTATTAGTCATATTTTCGAAGCCGGCACGGCAGAGCAGGCAAGATTGTATTTCAAACTTTTGATCAAACTTCGCATTGCATCCTTAAACATCTTTTTCAACAACAAGAGCATCCTCACCGTCACTTGTGTACTTTATGTATAAATGTATGATGCATGCAAGATCAGTCACCTGACGATGTAACCAAGTTACGAAACCCGGGTCGTGCCCATAATTAAATAACAGTGAACCTTACAAATTTTTATTTCCTTACTTCCAATATGGAGAGGTTTCACAAAGTAAAGCCTGAAGTTATTAGTTATACAAAACATTGAAATTCGGTAAATCAAATATTTAAACTGAAATGTCCGGAGAAAAAGATGACACGCATGCGCAATAAACTACACCGGATAAGCAGTATAGTTTTAAAGGTGGACCGAAACTAACAAATAGGCGAATGAACAACTTTAACTCATGAATTCCTGAACACGACATTGCAGTTTCAGAAAACCTTGTGTTACAATATTAGCAAGCAATATATATTGTACATGTAAAAAAATTTGAGTGGTGGCTGGTATCAGTGGCGTAACTATGGGGGGTGGGATAGTTGCTCCCAAAGTGGGCGGTCGCCTACCCAGGCCATCCCATCCCACAAAAGCATATTTCTAGTTAGGCGACTGGCTGGTATGATATTTACGAGAACATAAGGGTTTCTTTTCGATTGATGTCAGTGAAGACAAATATCGACCTATACCGAACTTACGATAAGGATATGGTACGCTTTAATATAACTAGACACCCTTATTAAGAGCAGTTTACAATTTCTGTGATCAAACGGTGTACACACTACTAATTTGAATGTCCAAAAAATTAGGAGTTGATAGATTTTTATCGAGAGGCTATTATTTAACGGAAATAAGGGCGAATTCAGACATCAGGGATTGCTCATTCTGAACTAATTTTTAAAACGTTTTTATATAGGTCACGAAAAGATTGAATCCATTTTAAGTGAACTAGGCTAGATAAGGTGTATGATGTGGAGAGGTGACGTAAACAAAAAAATGAGCTTTAAAAATTGATGGTTTGCAGCGTGACTTTGTGAAAGCGATTCATTATGAAGAATGAAAACTGAGAAACTTTGTTCTTACACATGAAATATTCATGGAGCTTTAAAGAATTACCGTGTTTCTATCAATATTTACTGCTTGCTATTTCGTAAACTCTATAGATAGCTAAGGCTTTTACGAGACCAGAAATGTTCCGTTTTTCCTGACGTTAGTGTACCTGCGTCACGACCTATCCCCTCACCCCCTCAACCCAGTGTGCCTATTGGAGCACTCCCCCGCAGGAGAGTGCAGAGCAACGACCCAATTCTGCCCCAGCGTGTGAGAACCGGGGACTCGGTTAGCCAGGCCACGCCATTGTCTGTGTGGGACGGTGTTCTGAAGTCGAAGCCCTGACCTGCCTTAAGAGTGCAAAAGGCGTGCAATGGTCAGGGGTGTGTGCTTTTCGGGGCCCTCAGCCAGGCCGAACCACTGGTCGGTGGCGACTGAGGGGGTCTTTGTGTACCAGCCGAAGTCTTCTCGACTTCCGATCTCCTGATCGGTAAGCCATTCTCTCCGGGTCGGAACAGCGAGTCTTGATTCCCCGGGCGAGGAGACTCCTTCGGAAAGTGGGTGCGAATGATCGGCTGCCGTGGGTTAGACCCAGTCGGACCTCTCAATCGTTCCAAATCCCTGTCCCTATCACGTCGTTAGCCGTTGATTCTGCGAAAACTCGTCGGTGTCCTGACTGGAACGTGATGAAACCGCGGAATTCGCGGCTTTATATAGAAGGCTAGGGGGCACCGCTGTGATTTGATTGGTTCTCCCATCAATCTCTGGTGTAACGTATTGTATCGTCCAATCACGAAGCTGCTATTTGAAAAATCAATTTCCGGGTTTTTCCCAACGGAGAGCTTCCAAAATCATTGATGTTTTTGGAATGTTCCCAATTCTACGGTAATTGAAAATTGTTTTAAAGGGAAACAAATTGTGTAACTGCAGAATATTTTCTAATTTTAAAGTATACAGTTAGTATTCGTTATAGCCTAACCAATTATATACAGTTGTTTAGTAACTTAGAATACGGTATTTCAAAAACTTCTTTTATTTAGCAAGGTTACAAAGTTTGAGTATAAAATCTAATTCTAATTGATTATAATGACATGTTCATATTGTTATCCATAATATCATTCCTCTTGTCCTGTTAATTATGCATTTAATTTTTTTTAAGGTGATATATTCATTTGCATTATCCCAGTCACAACTTTCTCTACCATTAACTTCGAGTCACTTTAGTGCCGTCTTTTAGGTTTTTCAAGTTTTAATAATTGTAATTAAATTGGACACCGATAATATCGGCAAAATGGACAATATAAGAAGCAAATATCGCTCGACCGCGAGAGAAATAATGAGGTGATGATGAGATTGGGCGAAAGGAGAAGTCCTCTAAAGACCAGAAGAAGCAGAAGGCGGGAAAAGTTAGTCGGCCACATTCAGAGACATAATGGCCAGATGAAATAATCGCATAGGTACAGATAGTAGGAAAGAAGGGCAAGGGACGGACTCAAAAGTGTTACATTAGTCTGGTTGTAATGTATGTTAAAGAGAAGAAATTCGCCGTGATGAAATGGCTACTGGATAGGGGGGAGGAAAGGAGAGCTGCATCAAAGCAATCTTAGGATTGTTGACTAATGATGGTGTCTTTTATTCCTATAGTACGCAGATAAGAAGGACGCCGGAGGTTTAGAAGTATATCGGTCGCTCAAGGAGATGACATCCGAAAGATGAGATAACGCATATCCTGTACTAGAGGATTAACTTATCGAAATAGAGTCACCAGGAAGAGGCTAGCGAATAGGAGAGCGGAAATGATAGCTGCGACAAGCCAATCTTAGGATTGTGGACTTATGATGATGGGCAATAAACTCAGCACTACTTTTTGGGAAAAGAATGACTCACCCGATGAATCATATTCCATCATTCAAGCATATAAAATTAACACAAGTTTTTTAAATGTAGAGTCAGTTAAGTAAGTATTCAGGAGTAATTTTAGAATATTCACTTTTGAAAAATTCATGCATAGTAGAATTCAGAACACTCCAAAACATTAATCTTTTTGGATGCTTTCCGTTAGGAAAAACTTGGAAAAAGATTTTTGAAATAGCAGCTTCGTGATTGGACGATACAATACGTTACACCAGAGATTGATGGGAGAACCAATCAAATCACAGCGGCGCCCCCTAGCCTTCTATATAAAGCCGCGAATTCCGCGGTTTCATCACGTTCCAGTCAGGACACCGACGAGTTTTCGCAGAATCAACGGCTGACGACGTGATAGGGACAGGTATTTGGAACGATTGAGAGGTCCGACCCACGGCAGCCGATCATTCGCACCCACTTTCCGAAGGAGTCTCCTCGCCCGGGGAATCAAGACTCGCTGTTCCGACCCGGAGAGAATGGCTTACCGATCAGGAGATCGGAAGTCGAGAAGACTTCGGCTGGTACACAAAGACCCCCTCAGTCGCCACCGACCAGTGGTTCGGCCTGGCTGAGGGCCCCGAAAAGCACACACCCCTGACCATTGCACGCCTTTTGCACTCTTAAGGCAGGTCAGGGCTTCGACTTCAGAACACCGTCCCACACAGACAATGGCGTGGCCTGGCTAACCGAGTCCCCGGTTCTCACACGCTGGGGCAGAATTGGGTCGTTGCTCTGCACTCTCCTGCGGGGGAGTGCTCCAATAGGCACACTGGGTTGAGGGGATAGGTCGTGACGCAGGTACACTAACGTCTGGAGAAACGGAACATTTCTGGTATCGTAAAAGCCATAGCTATCCATAGAGTTTACGAAAAAGCAAGCAGTAAATATTGATAGAACCACGGTAATTTTAAAAGCTCATGAATATTTCATGTGTAAGTACAGAGTTTCTCATTTTTCATTCTTCATAATGATTCGCTTTCACAAAGTCACGCTGCAAACCATCAATTTTTAAAGCTCATATTTTTTGTTTACGTCACCTTTCCACTTCATACACCATATCTAGCCTAGTTCACTTAAAATGGATTCAATATTTTGGTGACCTATCTAAAAACGTTTTAAAAATTAGTTCAGAATGAGCAATGCCCTGTGTCCGAATTCGCACTCTATTTCTGTTAAATAATAGCCACTCGATAAAAAAACTATCAACTCCTGAATTGTTTGACATTCAAATTTGTTATCTGAACACCGATTCATCACAGCAGATGAAAACGGATCCGTATCGAATAGAGATATCTAATTACCTTAAACATACGCAATCTTTGCCATTAGGCATTAATCTAACAAAAATATTTATTCGATGTCGAGGTTGACAATGAATTAAGCGGTAAACGCGTGTAATGGTTGTCTGTTTCTTGTAGTACTGCTATTAAAAGAATGCTTGATATTGCTGACGATGTTATCCATCAAATTTCACGCACAGACATGTAATCGTAGAGTAACAGTGTATTTTAACCATCTTTACATCGGTAAACACTCGTCTGCTTATGGCGACACGTACAAAATTGTGAAGTGCCTATCCGTTCAGAATGGAAGTAAGGCCCAAATCTTGCGCGAACGGCATTCATACCTACATTGGAAATCTACAGTGGTATTGTTCTGAAAAATGTTAAATTGGATGCATATATTTTACCATAGCCGCAATGCGTTAAGAAATTTAGATTTGTTTGACATTATGCGTAAAGTCAATGCAATGGTTTTCCAATAAATAACTTCTCGCAATCAGATAAAAAGTAGTTTTCACATGCTATGAAACTATGACCTGAATTATTACCTTTTAAATGCGGCAATTTTCTCACTTTCCAAGGGCACGAAGCTTTATTCTAAGGGTCGTGGACCGTAGGGTGCGTTACTCCTCTTCTGTAACTCACACGGTAGGAAGAAACTCGTCATCACAGCATTTGCACAACGGGCTTCCACACTTAGACACCATCGAATGCACTTTCAACACTATGCCGCGAACTACCCCAGCGATTTCAATAGTGAAACTATTACCGAGTGCTTATAGAGCAATGCACTTCTTCACGGTGCACAGCGAACAATTGGCGCGCATTTCCTGCACTAATCACTTTCCTCGAGGTACAGAATATCGGAAGCAGGCAATAGCACTTCACTTGCTGGCAAAGGTACACCACTCCCTAGTATCAAGAATCAACAGTCGCCTCGCCTGGTCACCGAGCACCTGAGCTCACTCCGGCTGCTTGGGGATGATCAAAAAATTATTTATTCACCCTGACTTCTGAATTGCGTCACGCCTGTAGGAACAACTCGACCTCTCCCGGCTAGGCCATGATGTGAGTTAGCGATATCTTTAACATGACAGAATGACTTAGTCTGATTTAGACTCCTTCAATCTCGACAGCCTGGCGTTTCAACACGTAAGGCCACTTTCAATGTAAACGATTGTTGGATGACAGCCATTCTTTGGGCCAGTGGATAGCCGGGGGTAGAGTTTTGGGGAAGGAGGTTTCTGGATTTGTGAGGTGAAGAAGAATGGTGGAGGGTATTCGTAGATACGAGGAGAATGAGGGAAGTGACTCACGATGACGTAAACTGGGGATGGGAGGTAGGTCGGGTAATGTGCTCAATGGAATGGGGATTTATTTTTTCATCCCCTAAAAGCAGATTGCTTTGAAATGTCTCACAAGGTCTTAAGGTTCGCTTCGACTCTCCATATTCCAACCGCAGAAGTTGTATTGGACGATTCAATTTACTCCCTTCCCTTGTTGAGGTTCTAACATATCACGGACCCCTGTTCCGCGTGCACTCCATTGTATAGTATTCTCGCTTTTGATGATTGAGTATAAAGTTGGTAAGTTAGTCGAGTCAACGACTTAGAAAAACACGTAATTAATCGAAATAGTTCCTTTCCAAGTGTGCAATGCATACACCGTGGAAGACTTAATGATGGAATGATTTATTAGAAAGATAAAAATATCCTGAATGAATAATCTGAACGAACTGAAGCCAAGAGCAGCGAGTGGGGGATAGGAAGTCGTATGGAAATTCATAGTAGCATAAGAATTCTCGAGTGCATCGAGCATATATCTTTTCGTCTTGATTCCACCTATGACAAATAAAGAAATCGGAAAGTTGGAAAGTATTTTGCCATTAATAGTTGAGTAGGATACCACAATATAACCTCTCCAATAAGAGCATGGGAACCACGGAGACATAATACGTGACAGAAAAGCTAAGCTGCAAAATTTATTTGGAGAAAAAATTGGATGGATCCTTCTTGGTGTTGTAGTACATTTTGAGTATTTGAAGTATTGCAGTGCCCCGCGATTACATAATAAGTGTCCTTAGTAGGAAATTGTATTAATTTCACCTTATGCTGCCTTTTTTCTATTCATATTATATCGATAATGGAGATAGAAAAGTGGAAGGGGCCATATCGCATGCACACGCTTACCGCATCGCCGTGCCCTCCGCTGCCGTTGGCCAGAACCAGAGTCGACCGCACATTTCAAATATAAATACAGAAATGGAGTAAACGAACTGGGGTGTGGGAGAGAGAGAGAGTTGCCCCATTTTAAAGCCGTTACAAAATAATAAAAACAGACAATGTTAGCAATTTCAAGGCGTATCGGCCCGCTCTCGACAGGTAGTCTAGTCGTGGGGTAGGAGGAGATGTTTGTCACTCACAGCTTTGGCCTTCTTTGGCTCCGAAAGCGAGGAGCGTCTTGGCCAGCGGTCGGTCGTTGTGCAACACCGCGATGTCCAGGGGCGAGAGGCCGTCTCCGTTGACACTGGAAGCGAACAAGACAAGTTAGAGACAATTGAGGGAAACGTGACGCGAAAGATAAAGACAACTCTCTCACTCATGATCGCTGCACCTATCGGCTCTTTTGTTTTTATTAAAACGGGTCATGATACGCGAACAGAAGGAAAGGGGATGCGTAGGGCTTCAAGGTGCTCTCGCCAAATACGCTTCGCTCTGTAACATTTCAGTCCGCTGATCTTGCCCTGCTTAGGTCACATGTGAAGGTAAGCATTCCCGACACGATTTCCCCGAGTGGGTAATCTAAATTATTGCCCGGTGACGAAAGGCACTCCCAGTGAATACTAATTCAGGCCGTAAATGAAGAGGATGGTGCTCCAAGATTGGATTCTCACGAGAAATTAGAAGTGGTGGCTTTTTGCTCGGGAAACAAAGCAGTCGCCTACGAATGAATCACACATTTTTATACACATCCCGAAGTTCACTCTGAGAAAATGGCTTGGTGATGGAACTGGTTAGCACGCCTGACCGGCAATCGGAAGGTCCGGGCTCAAATCCCGGCTAAGTCAAATATATATTTGCATGGCGAACTTCATCCTTTGGTGTATTTATCTCAACAGTACCATTTTGTTCATAGATGACTGTTCATGAATAGGAAAAAGTTTACAATGCAAGTTGGCAACATTTATGGCACTTCATAAAACCGTTCAGGAACACAACTCATTACGGGACTGGGCTATAATTCATTCCAGGGCTTCAATAACTTCAGAATTGCAGAAGACTTAAGCGGTAGACAAAATTCAAACCCAACGGTTTAAAGAGGACGAAAAATATCCCCTCATACCTTGAATATACGAAATGACAGACTGGTCGAGAAAGCCAAAATTTATCGTATAAATCGTGGCGTAAAAACTGTCGAAATTAAGTTTTTTATAATTTAAATCTTAAATTTTATTTAGATTTTCCTTGCAACGACTTGCTAACGTTGGCACTGCGTCGGAAACTTCAATATTGTTGCTTCCATGATCAATTAAAAACTCTTTTTTAAGAGGAGCTTTAGCACAATCTATGCAGTCGCGACAAGTGGGACCCTTTCTGAGCTGAGCTGGTTAGCAGCGCTTCAAGCAGTGAGCGAATGTAACTAAAGTAATTTATTTTAATTTAATGTCGTAATCGATTGATAATAAGTAAGAGGAATCATCATTTGATTAACAATATAATAATAAATAGTTTTAAGCAAATATTCGAGGTAGATGGTTTGTACACTTTTGAAATGTGTAGCCCCACGCATCAATCCTCCTGTGGCTGTTGAAAAATTGGAGATCCACACGCGAAGTACACAATTAAAAGATGAAAACTACGACATGACAAAAAGCGATAGTCAGCAAAAATCTAACTTTGGAAAGGTTCAACATTTTTTTGCATTCGTACGTACACAAATAAGACTACGGTACTAAATGGTTTCATTGAAGTTCTTGCAATTTAAAATTCGAGGAATCAAGCGAGATGGAGTGGAATTGATTCATAATGAAACACTGACTTGCAATTTTCCACAAAAATAAAATTTAATTCGACTCGAGTTTCGATGTTACTACATCATTTTCAAGGTACAACTGAGGTACTCAGTACTCAGCACAACAAGGTACTCAGTAGTACCTTGAAAATGATGTAGTAACATCGAAACTCGAGTCGAATTGAATTTTATTTTTGTGGAAAATTGCAAGTCAGTGTTTCATTCTTGCAATTTCACGGAATACCCAGGTACTTGATTGTATTCAACTACCTACGTATTGCTTGAGAGTTTCCAGCATTGGAATCATTTGATAATAACTTCATGTTTCAAAAATTCAGGTCACACACACAGACACTCCTCACCTGTTGACGTCGACGTCCGTAGACTCGAGGATGGTTCGCGCTTTGTCCACGTGGCCATGTTCCACGGCAGCAAAGAGAGCTGAAAGGAGACAAAGACACATGCATAAATGAACTTCGAAGACATTTGGACAGGCGTTGCTACTGGTGATCCTCAACTGCTTGGCAGTTTTTTTAGCGCTCCTTCTTTATCGTTTCAAACTGACGCAATAATAAAGTGAACTGTACCTATCAATTGCTATTTTTTATCTCCATCAATGAAAACCATTGCTAATCCATGAATTTATCTCATATTATACCAATAAAAAGAATTCACAGTTAATAATACCAGCGGTGGAAGGTATTTGAAAAACTTCTGGAATGACACGAGGCCCATTGCTTATCTGCGACCGCAATTTCCGCCCCTTTCATGGAAGCCTTCCTCCGCGGTATTTTCCCTCTTACAGAGCCTTTCATTTGTATGGTCGGCAAACGAAAATGTCAACATTTCCTTCTCCTACCTTCGAATATTGCTCCGCCGCACAAGTGCCCGAAATAGTTGTGCCAGCAGTTAACACGGACTCGAGAATTACTGAATGGCATACGATACAACAAAAGTGATGATTCTGTTCCCATGAAGAACACGCTAAGATCATTCGGACACTTAAACTGCGCCAACATCAGCCATGAAAAAAATCACAGCAACGGTAATACAAAGTATTTATGCACAAAGCAAAACATAAGTGACTAGTGAATTAATGTCCTAAGTTGACCCAGATTTAGGAATACTTACAGTTATCCAAATACCCCGAAGAGAATTGAATATCTCTTCCAAGGTCAAGGAGTGATAAGGTTTTGCTGGTAATTGGAGAGCTTTGATGGGGATCGCAGAGAATTTGGATTTCAAGTCTCGTGAAATATCACCAATATAATATTTTTAAAAACAATCTGCTGGTTCATGAATTGATAAATTAGGAGCGGCTTCTGAGACACCAATGGCCGAAAAACGGAAGCCACATCCGAAATTTGTTCGAATTATTTATTTTCTCCCTGACTTAAATGGAAAGTAATAGATTACTGCATATCGCGAGATAACGCAGAAGAAGTGATTAACTTATTATAAGATTCCCTCTTAATGAATATTTTCAAAACTGTTGGATCAAGAGGGAATGAAGGCGAAATGAAATATCCACCTACTATTTCTCTTTCAAAAATGCTTAAATTTGTGATAATGGCGCAAAAATAGTATTACCTTCAATTTTTAGGGTCCAGCTAAGAGATAATTATAAATTTTCTAAGAGCAATTTCCTTCTGATCACCAAACCACTTATTTTTGAACAGATTTTTCTACATTCTGGTTGTTAAGTATTGGTATAACTGTCTATCAAGGATAAGGTCTTGGTCTTTTTTACAAACACTCGAGGAGGAAGCGAATGGGCCCCGGTCGCCCTAAGTGCGGCGAAATCTCCTTGCTAATAGCTACTAAACACACACACACACACACTTAACATATGAGATTCATGTATTTTCCGGTAAAATTAAACTTGCATGAGGGTGTATAGTAAATGGTTAGTCACCGTTTTTATATTTCATCAATGACTACCAGGTCGCTATCTCAGCCCCTATCAGCGGTTTATGTTGAAGAATAACTTGGCTAAATTCTTGGTTGGTTGTAGAGAATAATAGGCGATAATTTGGCGTGAAATTTGTAGCTTTGAGCGGATCGAATAAGGATAAGGACTTGGTCGGGAGTCGGCCGCGTGCATTCCAGTCGCTCTAAGCTTGTCCTTCATCATTCGTGGCTCCCATAACAGCCGAGACGGGACGCAGCTGGGACGACAAGGACAGACCGAGGACTCGGCGACAAATATGAAACGTGGGAAAGATATTGTTTATCGCCACCTAACAAATTAGCTCAAGAGAAGTGAGTTCACTACATTTCCAACCGTTAGCATCCGTTTCACGATGATCAGCCGGTAAAATCTACGGGCGGTATGGTTCAGAATAGTAATTAGAGCAAAATACCCAATAAAAGAGAGCAGTACAGCAACTAAAAAATAAAATTAGCCATAATCATTTTAATTTATAAAGCGCAAATGACACGTGAGCCACCATTTGAAGCTCGTAGAGGATTCTCAAGGAACTAAATAGTAAGAGCTTGAGAGACGTGGCGGCTTGCTATATGAATATGATAGGCAAGGGGTACTCGAGGAGAATAGAGAAGGAGAGAGATAAATTCGCAGGATAGGAGCTACGAATGCAATAAAAGAAGGAAATTCATATATGGAAATGAGGAGGTTGAGATGCGAGGGAAAGAAGTATCGAAATTTGAAATATGGAGGCAAGGATAGAAGAGGCAAAGCATTGGAATTTGACGTCGGCTGATACACTCTCAGGAATACAGATAGAGTATTTCGCAAATGTTTGTTGATATTCACCCTTAACTGATATTTTCAAAATTTTAAAATTCTAATTGCATCTCCCGAGGTGAATGGTTTCGTATTTCAAATGAATATTTAGGTACACAGTAAAAAGACGTATACTTACAGACACATCTCCCATAAGTGTGCCGCTCATTTCGAAACAAGAATAAAGGTTAGGCAGTTTAAAGTTAGTTCTACTTTCTAGCGAAGCTTATTTCTACGACCATTACTGACAAATTAAACAGGAATAACTGGCACATAAATTGTGAGAATATTACATACTTTGAAATGTTCCTCGACGA
Organism: Ischnura elegans; assembly: GCF_921293095.1. Lineage (NCBI taxonomy): Eukaryota > Metazoa > Arthropoda > Insecta > Odonata > Coenagrionidae > Ischnura > Ischnura elegans. The sequence goes on from NC_060246.1 coordinate 169,870,548, forward strand.
GGTAAATAACATAAAAATCTCCCAGGCAGGGCAGAAGCACAGGACACAAAAAGATAAAACACACTGACATGTATACCACCGAAAATTTAGTACCGAGTTTTTTAAAATCTTATATATATATATATATATATATATATATACACACAATGTATTGGAAAATCCGAAATGCACGTGGCACGTAATATAAATAGTTTAAGTTAATGTCGATACACACAGAGACACAAAAAAGAAACACTCACATTGAATAAATAAACTTGAAGCTATCGAAGCACTTCAGGCTTCTTCGTCAGCTGAAGAATGAATGGTGAGGAAAGGAGAGGGTTGGAAAAGGGAAAAGAGGGGTAAGGGGAGAGGTGTATGGGGAGGGGGAGTTAGGAATAGGGGTTAGGATGCAACGTTCAGACCCGGAGAGCTATTGGCTTGAAAGTGCCAAATGCACGCCAATTCGAGGGTGTGGAGGTTGAGGGCGGAGTCGGTGGGAGGGAGGGAGGCAATAATGGATACTTTGTAGCAATGATTGAAAATGGAATCATGTGAAAGACAATGTGTAGGAACTGGTAGAGAGGAGTGGGGGGAAGATGGACAACAGGAGGCGCGATGATAGTTAATTCTGAGATTGAGAGGGGTAGTGCATAGGCCAATATAAAAAGCAGGGCAGAAATTACAATGAAGAAGGTAGATGATGTTGGTGGAAGTACAAGTAGTGGAGGGGAAAATCGGTAGGCATTTAAGCTTGGGGAGAAACGAAAAATAAAATAAAAGTGAGGAACTTACGGGGAAAGGTTGTTTTCACAAATTTTCGATGGGACGCAGCCCATCTTTCTCAAGTGAGAAGAGGAGGGAAAGTGAGGAAAGGGCATAAGGAAGGGTGCAAGGCAGAGGGCAAATATGGAGGGAGGAAAAACGGTGGACGGGGATTGGTTGTTTTTTCTAGTGGGCGCGGTTGATTCCTGGACCAGAAAACGCACGGAAAGCCCATATGCATGCTTGTCCCAAGTCCTTCAGTTCTAGGGGGGTGGTAGACGGGGGGAGGGAGGCTAATATTCCCACTTTATAGCATTGGTCAAACAGAGCTTTGTGGGAGGAAGCATGAACGGCGACTGGAAGGGAAGCAGAAACAGAAGAAACACTATTGCATGAAGAGCGATGCCCGTTCATTCGGATGCAAAGGGGAGTGGTGGATAAGCCGATATAAAAAGCGGGGCATTTCTGGCACAACAGTATATATACAATGTTTTTTGTTGTGCAAGAAATTTCCGACACAGAGGGGAGAGGGAAGGCAAGGAATTAATCGGGAAGGGGTTCGGTGATGAGGATGGGACAAGTTTTGCATCTTGCACGGTTGCATATATATATATACCTTTGCTGGTGAAGTAGCTACAACTACGAAAGTCTTCAGTTATATTTTTCGTGTGAGTGTTTCCTTTTTTTTGTGTCTATATATATATAAATAATGTAAAGGAACTTCTTCTTGCCCTGGAGTGGGCACACAAAAAAACTTAGAAATTGACAGAAAAACGAAAAAAAATAAAAGTGAGGAACTTAAGGGGAAAGGTTGTTTTTACAAATTTTCGATGGGACGCAGCCCGTCTTTCTCAAGTGAGGAGAGGAGGGAAAGTGAGGAAAGGGCATAAGGAAGGGTGCAAGGCAGAGGGCAAAGATGGAGGGAGGAAACACGGTGGACGGGGATTTTACATTGGAATGACCGCGCCGTAGGCGCGAACTTGTCACCTGTGCCGGTGAGATATTTCTCACCCTAACCAGCCAGTTAACAAATGAAGACAGTAAATGGCGTGCGTGTATCGTTGTCGGAGTAGTGATTTGTTCGTGAGAAAGAGAAACTTAAAATTAGACTAAACCTTGACAATTACACTATAATCTAAACAATAATATTTGACATGGCGTTGCTTTGAGAAATCGATGAGTACAATGTTACATAGATTTTTTTCCCTGCAGTGGTTTAATTCTTTTCATTATAATTTTATATATATATATTTTTTTTTCGATTTTTTATAGTACAATATGTACTATCTTTTGTCATTTTTTTTGATTGGATATAATTTTTTTATTTATATTGTTAGTTTTTTTAAATGCTTTTTTTGTATAATAATTTATATACATATTTTTTTTTCATGATTATTTTTTTTGCCACTGCGGTATATATATTTTCTTTTGGACATATGCATACTTGAATTTTATGAAAGAGAGCCAGTTAAGGACACTTGGCTGTAGAACAAATAGATTTAAATGCAGTTAAGGAATGAGTTCATAATTAATTAAAGTACTTAAAAAGTAGTAATAGATATCGGGCTAAAGCTATAAGATTTGCAAGAAGATTGGTAAGACTCATAGAAGAGTGATTTGGTGAGGCAGTGTATACTTTGTCGGGATACTTGGGTCGTAATCCCATATGTCTGTAAGTAGTGTGTTATTCGTGCTCTTCAGCCTGGACTTGAAATTATTTACAAGGGCGGAGATGAAGTCGTTCATAGTGGGAATGTTGTGAGCGGAGAGGACGTCGGACATACGAATGAGTCGACTGATATGGAGAAGGTGCCGGAGAGACTTATTTTGGAAAGTTTCCAGTTTCTGACGGATGCTCTTATTTTTCGCATAGATCTCGCACGCGTACAGTACAATTGGGCGAACGATTGATTTATACAATCTGGCTTTTGACTGATGGGAAAGGGGAGAGGTGGGGGAGCAGAGGCAAGAGATTGCCCGCCGGACTCCGATGGCTTTGGAGATAACGGATTTTAGGTGTTTGGTAAAGGTAAGCTTGCCGTCAAGAATGACGCCGAGAAATTTGTGCGTGGTAGCTCTTGGAATCTTTAGCTTGTTGATGTGTAGTGTGGTTTGCTGGAAGTGTTTTCGTCGACGTGAGAAGTGTAGATGTGTGCTTTTTGTCGCGTTAATTGTGATTTTCCAGGTTTTTGTCCAAGTATGAATAAGGTTTAAGTGTCTGTTGAGTTTCCTGATGTTTTCGTCTCCTGTACGTGACGACGCTGCGATGGCAGTGTCGTCAGCGTACATGTGTAGTGAGGTTCTGGGTGTACTTGGCATGTCGTTGACGTATAGTGTAAAGAGCAGCGGACTCAGCAATGAGCCCTGAGGAACACCTGCTTCCATAGGCCGGAGGGAAGAGTTGACCATACCTTCGGCGACGCAGAATTTTCTATTGTGGAGGTAGTCGGCAAGGAAATGAATGTCGGAGGGAGGGAATTGGAGAAGGTTTAGTTTGTAGAGAAGTCCCTTGTGCCATACTCGATCAAATGCGCGCGCAACATCGAGAAATACCGCGTCTGTCGTGAGTCCGCGATTGAATGCATGACTTACTTTCTCCACCAATCTCAGGATTTGGTGAGTAGCCGACATTTTTCGTCGGAAACCAAGTTGGTCTGGACGAATGATTTTTTTCTGTGTGACAAAGGATTCCAGTCTTGCCAGAATAAGAGCTTCAAATACTTTAGATAAATTGGACAGCAGGGAAATAGGTCGGCTGGAATTTTGGGATCTTTACCAGTTTTTGGAATTAGAATTACTCTCGCGTGTTTCCATTTCGAGGGGAAATGGGAGAGAGAGCAGATGTTATTGAAGAGATCAGAAAGGAGAGCATTGAAATGGTTGCTGCGGCTGGCGAATCTTAACTGAAGGTTATTTATTTGATCTAGGCACGGGGCCTTTTTGGCAGTGAGAGAGGCAAGAATAGTATGGACGTATGAAGGGGAGGAAATTAAAATATTATCGTTAATTACTGGGAGGCGATCACAAAACCAATTTACTTTGAATTCAATGGGGGAACGTGTGGAATCTATTGATGTGACTGTTTGAAAGTGATCGGCTTGGATTTCTACTTTTACTACAGGATCAAAAATTAGGCCTTGGTCTGTGGAGATCGGCGCGTGTGCATTTCTTTGTTTATTTTTTAAGCCTTTGATAGTTCTCCAGATTGGGATAGAATCGTGAAATGAGTTATCAGAGTTTTCTGGTTTTTTATTTTCAAAAGTTAGTTTGGAAATATGATTTTCCCAGTAGTGTTGATTGATTTAGCTATGGAGTTTTTTTTACGGAGTTGGCAAGTTTGTTATATGCTGCTTTGTCGATTTTGCTTCGGGACATTTGCCAGACACGACGAGCGGAGTTGCGGCGCTTGATAAGTGACACTAGGTACTCAGGGAATCTGCGGGATTTATGAACACGGACACTCGGACAGGGAAGGACTTGGTGGCGCGCTCTTTGGCAGAGGTGAGAGCGGAAGTAATGAATTCAGTTCGTTTCTCGATTACCTCGGGGGAGGGGTCGGAGATGAATGGTTGGTTTTCGAGAGATTGGTCTAGAACTGAGAGGAATTTATCCCAGTCAGTAACAGCAACAGAACGAGGCGGAGAATTTAATTTAGAGAGAGAGAGAGAGAGAGAGAGTGAGAAGAGTAGAGGCATATGATCAGCAGTGAAAGAATAAACAATTGACGGATGGAAAAGAAAAGGAAGATTGAAAGAAATACCGAAATCTATTACGTCACACGAGCGTGGGGCGTAATGAATTGCTTGTAAAGGAGCGAGAATTGCAAAATCCTTTTTACGGATGAAAGAATAGAGAGTTTTACCGTTCGCGTTCGTTTTGTTGCTGTTCCAACTGGGATGTTCCCAATTCCAGTCGCCGAAGAACAGCCCATTAGGACTAGTAGAAAGCAGGCGCTCAAGAGACTCAATGCTGATTCTTTTGCTGGGCATATGGTAGACAGAGTAGATGTTTAAGGGACCGGCTTTGGTGTTAATTTTGACTCCAAGAGCTTCGAAGACTTCGGGATTGGGGGAGTTGAGAAGGGAATGGGTTAGGTTTTTGCTGACTAGAACTGACACTCCGCCGCCCCTGGTGATGCGGTCCAATCTGTAGATGTGATAGTGTGGTGAATAAAAGGAATTATGCGGTTTCAAGTGAGTTTCTTGTAAAAGGATTATGTCGATGTTGTTGTCGACGGCATATTGAAAGAGCTCGTGTTTTTTATTCAATATGCCGTTACAGTTCCATGAAATGACTTTAAGCTCGTTGGGATGCGTGGTCTGTGTGTTCATTGTGAGGTTTGGAGAAGCATCATTTCTTTGAGAAGAAATATTTTCTTCTCATTGTCAGTGGTGAAGGAGGAAAGGGAAGACATGATTCCAGTGAACCACGTGAGTAGATCACTGTTGTCATTGGCGGCTGGAATGGTAGGAGCGGAAGTTTGAGGCTGGGAAGAGAGAGGAGGATATTCTGCGTTGGAGTTGACAGTGGCGGCGAACGAACGGGGAAGAGGCGGAGGAGGGATGGAAGTTTGGTTGTTGGCAGTCTTGCGGCGCGCGAAGAAGGCAGCCTTGGCTTCCTTGTATTTCTCACAGCCGCGGTAAGTGGCAGGATGCGGACCTTCACATAAAGCGCATTTGGCCGGTTCTGAAGTTGGCTTGGTGCATTCGCGCCAGAAGTGAGTGAGCCCGCATTTGTGGCATCGGGCTGGCATTGAACAGTGGTTTTTAGAATGTCCAAATCCCTGACAGCGATGGCATTGCAGAGGCTGAGCCGGCTTTTTGTAATCACTGATGGTGACACTAAGGCCAGTGACGTATTTTACTTCCATAAAAAGGGTGACATCGATTGCGGGATTTGTGGTGATGTGGCAGACATTGGTTCTGTAGCGGGCCACGGCGTTGAGTCCGTTTTTCCGCTGAGCGGGGGAAGGTCGGGTGGAGGTAATGCGGGTCACGGATAGCACAGGAAAGCCTTGATTCTGAAGGTCTTTTAATATTCGTTCGTCCGCCACTGACGGGAAGACGCCACGCAAGGCGAATTCTCGGCGCTTGTTTTCGGCAAGCTGGCAGGTGGAGAAAGGGATGTTTAGTTCAGTCAGAGCCGATTTAGTTTGGACAAAGTCGTCGATGGATTGACATTTGATGATCGCCGAATTGAAACCGGTCGCGTGAGAGATCGGCGGCGAGGAGCAAATTGAGTTAATTTTTTAATGTATTTCCGGCCATCTTTCCGTATCAGCAACCTTGATCGGAGGTATCTTAGGAAGCCTAGGAGCGGTAGGTGAAGCAGGTTGGGCAGTTGATGGACTCGGCTCTGAAGGAGCGTTGTCAGAAGTAGGTTCGGTGGAAAGAATTTCATATTGATTCGAGATCGGAACGGTTGCAGAATAATTTTTGTTGTTGAAATCAGTGGCGTAACAATGCGTGATTTGCTGGCCTGTTTTGTCCAAATGTACACAGGGGGGACTTTAGGTACAGAATCGTCCAGGCTGTTACAATTAGCAGAATGCTGGCTGGCAGGGGGAGATTTGCCCAATGGGACTGACGAGACTGAGAGGTTGTCATCGGCGTCTGATGAAGGACCGTCTTTGATGGAGTACTTTGTGATTCGCGGAAGGGCTCTGGTGAGCACTCCTGCAGCTCTCGCTGATCTCGCCGCGAGCTTCTCGGAAAGGGAACGGAGTTCGGCGATTATCCGCGCTGTCTCTGGATCTTCCGGCGCCTCGGGTTCCGAGAGGGAGCCCTTGGCGACGGAGTTGGCCGCCATTGCGGCCACTTTGACGTTGGAGGGCAGGGGAGGGGCCTATTTCCCTAACGTGGGGACCCGGCCGTTTCCCCCGGACTGTGCAATGAGCGATGCTAACGGCTCAGAAGGGTGTCCGGGGTAGCGGCCGAGAGCGACCGGGGATGGTTGCCGTGCACAGGAGACGACACCCGAGGGTGAGAACCGCAGTGACCGAGCTTGAAAGTAGGTACAAACTCGGCCAACCGCGGCCCCCCGGTTGACCCCTGATGGCAACGGGAAGGGATTGAAGTTCTCTCCGAAGATTTCCGTTGAAGTCCGAAAATGGCCCTCTTAGCGACCGCGAAGTGCAGATCGCATTCAGTGAAGAATCAGTGGAGTCCAAAAAAGGTCCTCTTTAGGTCCTAGGTCCTGTCCTGATGACGCCTCTCTCGCCGTTGACGCGGCAGGACAACGCGCAGAGCGTGCCCGAATGCCGGCCGAAGTCTCGTATGCGCCGGGTGCGGCCTCAATGGCCCGGTCGCGTCAGCGCCGGTTGACGCGGCTCCCACGATGCGCTCACTCCCTCGTTGGCGGCGTGCCGTGTCTAAGTGACCAAGCCGGACCAAGCAGATGAGAATAACCAAGCAAGCTATGGAGCAACCCAACAAGTAAGCATTGGATAATCATTCAGAATAAATGTGGACGGAGATTGGTGGTGTTCTTTCTAATGGGCGCGGTTGATTCCTGGTCCAGAAAACGCACGGAAAGCCCATATGCATGCCTGTTCCAAGTTCTTCAGCTCTAGGGGGGTGGTAGACGGGGGGAGGGAGGCCAATATTCCCACTTTATAGCAATGGTCAAACATAGCTTTGTGGGAGGAAGCATGAACGGCGACTGGAAGGGAGGCAGAAACAGAAGAAACGCTATTGCAAGAAGAGCGATGCCCGTTCATACGTATGCACAGGGGAGTGGTGGATAAGCCGATATAAAAAGCCGGGCATTTCTGGCACAACAGTATATATACAATGTTTTTTGTTGTGCAGGAAATGTCCGACACTGAGGGGAGAGGGAAGGCAAGGAATTGATCGGGAAGGGGTTCGGTTATGAGGATGTGACAAGTTTTGCATCTTGCACGGTTGCAGGGCGAGGGCTGGGGTTTAATAGGGGTATTTTGTTTGGATAGCGGTTTTGTTATTTTTAAAATGCTGGCCAGATTTGGTGGTCTTTTAAAGACGAGGGAAGGGCATCGCGGGAAAAATCTGGAAGTGGTTGTGTTGTCTGAGAGGATGGGGAAAAGGTCTTTTAAGGTCCTACGTAGTACGTCCACGCCCCAAAAAAAAAGGTCGTGCACAGGGAAAGAAAATGCGACGAATTGTCCCCGCCTAATTGTTTCGGGACATATGGTTTTTTACGGATCTTATTCCGGAGGAGGGATTCTGGGTAACCCCTTTTCCGGAGAGCATGGTGTAAATTGGACAGAAATCTATTATCTCTTACACCAACATCACTTTCCTAGATTTGGACATTCTTCTTTCTGAAAATAACAAATTCAAGACATCGGTCCACACCAAAGCCACCAACAGACAGCAATACCTCCACTATCACAGTTGCCAACCACCACATACCAAACGTTCAATCCCTTTTTCTCTCTCCGTCCGTGGTCACAAAATCTGCAACAACCCCGAAGACCTTGAGAAGTTCCTTTCCAATCTACACACTCCTCTTCTCCGCCGCGGGTACCCTGATAAACTGTTAGTCAAAAAAATTAGAAAAAAACCTTACAGGTCCAATAAACCCCGTGCCGAAAAGAATTGCTCTCCATCTCTTCTCACCACTTACTTCCCCGGTGCTCATGCCTTACAGGACATCCTGAAGGACTTGTACCCTATTCTCTCCAACCACAAATCGACCTCACAAATTTTCCCCTCTCTTCCACGGATCACGTATAAGAGACCACCTAACCTCAGCACCATCTTCAAAGCCACCCACCCCCTTCAAAAATTGAATTCAGTCCCCACTACCCCACCCTCGCCTTGCAACCGTCCCAGATGTAAAATTTTACCTGTAAAAACATTTTTAATTAAAAAAAACCTGTAAAATTTTCTCTCCACCCCCAGCCTCTTTCCTCCCCAAACTTAAATTCCTCCCGATATCTCCATCCACCACCTGTGCCTCTACAAACATCATATACCTCCTTCAATGCAACTTCTGCCCCGCTTTTTATATAGGCCAATGCACCACCCCTCTCAACCTTAGAATAAATAATCACCGTGCATCCTGTTGTCCGTCATCCCCACACGCATCTCTCCCGGTCCCCACACATTGTTTATCGCATGATTCCATCTTTAATCAATGTTTCAAAGTTTCAATCATTGCCTCCCTGTTACCCACTGACTCGCCCCTCAATCTCCACACCCTCGAATTGGCATGCATCTGGCGTCTACAAGCCAACAAGCACCCGGGTTTGAATGTATCTTTATATATATATATATATATGAATGTTCAAAAACACAGTCACTAAACATAGAACCGAAAAAAAAGAAGAAAACACTCACACGAAAGTGAGTGTTTTCTTCTTTTTTTCGGTTCTATGTTTAGTGACTGTGTTTTTGAACATTCATATTATGTGCTACTTAATGTCGATACACACAGAGACACAAAAAAGAAACACTCACATTGAATAAATAAACTTGAAGCTATCGAAGCACTTCAGGCTTCTTCGTCAGCTGAAGAATGAATGGTGAGGAAAGGAGAGGGTTGGAAAAGGGAAAATAGGGGTAAGGGGATATCCGGCTGCGCCATGGGAAGTAGGTTTAGCCCTTCTTATGCAAATCTTTTCCTTGGCCTGTTTGAAGAAAATTTCCTCACTAATTACCCCCTAAAACCTATTCTTTGGCTCAGATACATTGATGACATTTTCATTCTCTGGCCTCATGACATCGACTCTCTCAATACCTTTGTTTCTTCACTTAACGCTTCTGCCTCAGTCTCTTTCACCTCTTCCATCTCCAAAACCAATATCAACTTCTTAGATGTGGACATACACCTTTCAGATAATAACAAATTCAAAACATCGGTTCACATCAAAGCTACTAACAAACAACAATACCTTCACTACAGCAGTTGCCATCCACCACACACCAAACGTTCCATCCCTTATTCCCTCTCTGTCCGGCGACACAGAATCTGTAATAACCCCGAAGACCTTCAAAAATTCCTCTCCAAACTCCACACCTCTCTTCTTCACCGCGGCTACCCCGAAAAACTCTTGATGAACAAAATAAGAAAAAACCGGCTATTCACAATAAACCCCGCGCAGACAAACATTGCTCTCCTTCTCTGCTCACAACCTACTTCCCTGGTGCTCATTTGCTACAAAACTTATTGAAGGACCTGTACCCCATCCTTTCCAAACACAAGTCCACCTCTCAGATTTTCCCGTCCACTCCTCGGATAACATTTAAGAGACCACCGAATTTAAACACCATATTTAAAGCCACCCGCCCTCTCCAAAAGTCGCAGTCAGGCACTATCTCCACACCCTCACCTTGCAATCGTCCCAGGTGTAAAACCTGCAAGATATTCTCTCCACCCCCTGCCTCTTTTCTCCCCAAGCTTAAATGCCTACCGATTTTCCCCTCCACTACTTGTACTTCCACCAACATCATCTACCTTCTTCATTGTAATTTCTGCCCTGCTTTCTATATTGGCCTATGCACTACCCCTCTCAATCTCAGAATTAACTATCATCGCGCCTCCTGTTGTCCATCTTCCCCCCACTCCTCTCTACCAGTTCCTACACATTGTCTTTCACATGATTCCATTTTCAATCATTGCTACAAAGTGTCCATTATTGCCTCCCTCCCTCCCACCGACTCCGCCCTCAACCTCCACACCCTCGAATTGGCGTGCATTTGGCACTTTCAAGCCAATAGCTCTCCGGGTCTGAACGTTGCATCCTAACCCCTATTCCTAACTCCCCCTCCCCATACACCTCTCCCCTTACCCCTCTTTTCCCTTTTCCAACCCTCTCCTTTCCTCACCATTCATTCTTCAGCTGACGAAGAAGCCTGAAGTGCTTCGATAGCTTCAAGTTTATTTATTCAATGTGAGTGTTTCTTTTTTGTGTCTCTGTGTGTATCGACATTAACTTAAACTATTTATATTACGTGCCACGTGCATTTCGGATTTTCCAATACATTGTGTATTTGTGCCTGGATCGGCGCATCATCTTCTTCTTCGTCCGTCCATCGGCTGCCTCTTCGGTTCTTGTACTGTGAGTTGTAGCTGACTTCCCTCAATGTCCTGTCTCTCCTTTCATTTCCTTTAATCCATCCTTCCTCTCTTCATTTCTTTTTCATCTCCTATTCCCACTTCCCTTGCAATGGATCACGTTCAACCCACTACATTTTGGATTAAACGAATCAAAAAATTCGCCTTCAAATTAGCCCAATACACCTGCCACACAGAATTTCTCTCATCCTGCATTTCACTAGGTACTTTTCCGAATGGCCTTCGAGTAAAATTCGCTGTCTCTGGCATTCCACCTATTCTGCGTCCCTCCTTCCACATTCTTTCTTTTCAATACTCGCTTTCCCTATGCCAATTCACTCTCACGCAATACCAAGGGTTAGTTGATCAATATTATAACTCTCTGCTCTCTCTCATAAAATTAATTTCACTCTGTTCTCCTCACCTTCTTAAGGAAGTTAACACGATTCTAGTTTCGGCGCACCTCTTACTCGAGAAGAAACGCGAGAATTCACTGCACAAACTCTCTTCCCTATGCATTTCACATTTCCGAGATGGCCTTTCCCTCCCACTGCGTCTCTCAACCCCCGCACAAGCCCCCCCTCCTCTCATAGGCGTCAAACCAGACCTGGCCACACTTTTTAAACTCCCCCCTCCACCCCCACCTCCGCCGCGACCCATAGCAGCCCCGGAGCGCTCAACCCGGCCTCCTCGGCGCGATCCTATGCCAATTGACCCTAACGACCAGGACCCAGTGGAACCCACCGACCAGCAAGTGGTAAACCTTTCTTCCGCTAAGCTCAGCCCCGCCGAGGTTTCTGTCCTCAACCGCGGACTCTCTTTCTCCCCAACGCCTAGGATTAACCCCACCACTCTTCTCACGGACATTTTGCATTTTTGCCGAAACCTTCGGTGGAAGGTTTTCTGGAATTCCCACACAAGACAACAGGCGCCGGAGGGTATTCACAATGCCCTCCTCAAATTCCGCTCCCCTTCCTCTCACCAGCCCAAACCTCTTCCTCCCCACCACCCGCTTGAAATTTTTATCAACTGTCTCCTCTCTAGGGCTTCGAGTGAATCTTTCCTACGCTCCCTCCACCCGCCGCCAAACCTTTCCCCCTCGGAGTCCGCCGCCATCAGAAAACTCCAAAAAAACCCCAACATAGTGATTACCTCGGCCGACAAAGGCTCCACTGTCGTTGTACTTGACACCAGCGACTACATATCAGAGTGCAACCGACTACTAGGAGACCCTTCCTCCTACTCCCCTCTCTCATCAGATCCTACCTCTGATTTTCACACAGAATTGAATGCCCTACTAAAAACAAAAGCTCCCTCCGAGGGCCTAAGCCAGTCAGACATTTCCCTTCTCTTACCAGATCACCCCACTTCGCCATCTTTCTACATCCTTCCAAAAATTCATAAAGCGAATAACCCAGGCCGCCCCATAGTTTCCTCTCAAAACTCTCCTACGGAGCGCATTTCGGCCTTTGTTGATTTCTATCTCCAACCCTTCGTTCAGTCCCTTCCATCATACATCAAAGATTCCCATGACTTCCTTTCTAGACTCAATTCCATTTCCCTCCCCCCCAATCAGCCCATTATCATGGCCACTATTGATGTAACCTCACTTTACACTTCAATCCCTCATTCTGAGGGACTCGCTGCTCTCCGCCACTATCTTTCATTACGACCCACTCCTCAAAACCCTAGCACTGATTTTCTTCTTGATCTTTCCCATTTCATTCTCACCCACAATGCCTTCTCTTTTAACAATAATTACTATCTGCAAATATCCGGCTGCGCCATGGGAAGTAGGTTTAGCCCTTCTTATGCAAATCTTTTCCTTGGCCTGTTTGAAGAAAATTTCCTCACTAATTACCCCCTAAAACCTATTCTTTGGCTCAGATACATTGATGACATTTTCATTCTCTGGCCTCATGACATCGACTCTCAATACCTTTGTTTCTTCACTTAACGCTTCTGCCTCAGTCTCTTTCACCTCTTCCATCTCCAAAACCAATATCAACTTCTTAGATGTGGACATACACCTTTCAGATAATAACAAATTCAAAACATCGGTTCACATCAAAGCTACTAACAAACAACAATACCTTCACTACAGCAGTTGCCATCCACCACACACCAAACGTTCCATCCCTTATTCCCTCTCTGTCCGGCGACACAGAATCTGTAATAACCCCGAAGACCTTCAAAAATTCCTCTCCAAACTCCACACCTCTCTTCTTCACCGCGGCTACCCCGAAAAACTCTTGATGAACAAAATAAGAAAAAACCGGCTATTCACAATAAACCCCGCGCAGACAAACATTGCTCTCCTTCTCTGCTCACAACCTACTTCCCTGGTGCTCATTTGCTACAAAACTTATTGAAGGACCTGTACCCCATCCTTTCCAAACACAGGTCCACCTCTCAGATTTTCCCGTCCACTCCTCGGATAACATTTAAGAGACCACCGAATTTAAACACCATATTTAAAGCCACCCGCCCTCTCCAAAAGTCGCAGTCAGGCACTATCTCCACACCCTCACCTTGCAATCGTCCCAGGTGTAAAACCTGCAAGATATTCTCTCCACCCCCTGCCTCTTTTCTCCCCAAGCTTAAATGCCTACCGATTTTCCCCTCCACTACTTGTACTTCCACCAACATCATCTACCTTCTTCATTGTAATTTCTGCCCTGCTTTCTATATTGGCCTATGCACTACCCCTCTCAATCTCAGAATTATATATATATATATATAAGTATGTGGCCGATCGAGGCGAACGAACAAAAATTGTACTAATAAAAACATAGACACACGTAAAAAAAGGGACACTCACAAAAAAACTCTCGTCGTCTCATCAGTGCTTCAAGCTGCTGTGACATCATTCTTGTGAGTGTTCCTCCTCTCCTTTCAATCACTTTCACCCCCTTACTTATTTCCTTTCCTAACTATTCCAAATGTGCACTCCCTCACCCACCCGTATTTGGCTCAAACATGCTCGTACCAACGCGCACAAAATCGCCCAGTACACCAGCCACACCGAGTTTCTCACCTCATGCTTATCCTTAAATATTCCCCCAATGGCTTCACCATCAAGTTCCCTCTCACAGGTATCCCCCCTTAGTATGCACCCTCATCTACGCATATCAATCTTTCATCAATCTCTTCTGTTCACCAATTTAATATTATCCCGCTATCAATCCCTCCTCCACAAACACACCAGCAATCTCATATCCCTCACAAAAACCATTGCCATGTCCCAGCCACATTTACTAACCGAGCTTAATCAAATTCTTTCTTCCGCCCGGCGACATCTTGCCCGTAGACGCGCCAAACATCTACATAAATTGTCGAATCTGTGTGTTTCATTTCTTCGCGCCGGTCTTCACCTCCCCCTCACTGGTCTCATACCCCCACCCCACCTACTCCTCCGCCTCTCTTCCTTTACAAACCTGACCTGGCCACTATACTCAAACTCCCCCCCCCACCAATGGACTTTCCGGCACCACCCAACGCGACCGCCTCCACACACTCAAGCCGTGTCCCAACTCGTTAGCCATTAGGCATCATGTATTTAGCCAGCCAGATTCTGGGCAGCCAACCACAAGGGAGCATGAATTGGGACATCCTTGCGCAGGTGCTGCCATCTACTGGGCACTAGGCCAATGCAAAACAAGAGCATTAATCGGAATGATTTGAACAAATGATGAACAAAACCCACCCTAAATTGTTAAAATGTGATGTGTCAAGTGATTTTGAGTATTAGATGTCGGAGAAGAGTATTTAATCATAATTTTAGTATCTTAGACAAACTTTTTGTAATAGTAAAGTAGGGGTATTGTGACGAACGGGTTTGCGTCCGTTATAAAATAGAGCAAGAAACACCTCAGAGCGGGGGCGACGTAAAAAACGAGTAATTTTGAGGATGCGAAACGTACGGGATAATTGGAAGGGGAGGTTGAGGGTGAAAGACCACACGTATTCCTGGGTTGCAAACACAAGAAATGCATTTATTGACAAAGATCGCAATAATTAAATTTAACATACAAAAATATGGGGAGTAGCACTTGAAAAAATGTTAGTAGGGCCGGATTGTCAAGGATCAAATACAAAATACAAAGAAACCAAAAATCAACTTGATAACATAAAAGTAAACTTGAAATGAACTGCATTTAAATCTTTTCGCAAGGTTTAAAAAGTCCTCTGCTGCACTTTTGAGATTGAAGATTCACTAATCGTTCCAGCGCTTTCTTGCAATGGGAAAAGATAGGGATAGGAGGGAGAAACGTTCTCGACGCTGCTTCGACCGGGGACAGTGGTGGGGACACGGTTGATTACTGCACCTTATTCGGGAACACGAGGTGATGACGTGGCCGAGTAGACTTCTCATGCGCTCGTGATGGTTCCTCGTTGCATTTTCCAAGCCGACGACTGGGGAGTTGCCAAGGTGCTTCCTCTCTATCTCCAGTAGCCTGTGGCTCCAATGCTCCACCGCCTCTCTCCAACGTTGGTGGCTCGATCAATCTCGACCGTCCTCTCCACCGTCTATCTCCGATGTTGAGTGGTTCAATGACTCTTCGACCGACTCCTCTCCACCGTCTCTCTCCGATGTTGAGTGGTTCAAAGACTGGCTGTCTCTCCTCGATGTTGAGTGTTTCAAAGACTCTTCGACCGACTCCTCTCCACCGTCTCTCTCCGATGTTGAGTGTCCCATCACTGACTGTCTCGTGAGAGGGGAAGGGAGGGGAGGGCAGTGGTTCCACTAGCGCGCTCTGTCGGGTCGCGATTCACCTTGTTTGCGCGGTATTTAAAAAAAATGCTATTCACACGCACACACGAAACAATTACATTTATACCGAATACACTCAAATAGTAACAAAAAGGAAGGGGTAGGAATTGTGACAAGTGCTACTCTTAAATGATAATTAGCGCTGCCTTTACAGGTATACTTTCAAATTCGTATTTTTAGTTCCGTATGGTTTTGTTAAAGAGGTTTTAGCTAAGTTTGTGGCGAAATGTTAGCGTATATTCCTTTTAATTGGTTAGTAATATTTCAATCGTCTCTCAACTAAGTACTTTTTCGAATACCTTATATTTTAGCAATTTAATTTCTAGTTTTGTATTATTAAGAACAGGTCTATTTAGTCTATTCAAACGGTTACCGTCTGACTTCGGAATTATTTTCAAAATTTATTTTAAGTATGGTTACGTACATAAATCAGGTTTCGGTATCATATCTTATAATCACTATAGATTTTAAATGTTGTTACTTATTCCGATTCCAATTTCGGGACTTTGTCCAATAACATATAATAATAATTGTTTATTCTTACGGGTGTTATCCTAATGTACAAAAAGTGTTAAATAAGAATTTAGACATAGAGTTACATAATTAAGCATTATTTAACACGCTAAAAAAGTAAACGGTAGCAAAAGATAGCATGTGATCGGTATAAAAAGTAATAAAATAACATATACATATAGATGAAGCATACAAACATTAATTATGGCATTAATATTAACGCCGCCTTCTTATTAACTAATTTCTCCGTAATAGGGAAGTGCACTAATTTTTTTTTATTGCTGAATTTGAAAGTTTAGCCTAAAAAAGAAACATTAGTATAGTCACTTTTATTTTCTGCATCTGGGGTATGCACTTTAAAACGTTTTGAAAGTCGGAAAATTTCATGTTGCGCTGAAACACAGTGCCTCCATCTTGATTGAAATGTGACGTCACAAGGCAGTAGTCACCAGTGGAGATCGCTGTATTCCGTCTCCTTCTTTAGCGCGGCGAGAGTTTCCGGGAATCGGTGGAGTTTGGTTCCTAAAACTGTCGGCTATCACGGAAAACATGAATTCAAAAAAGAATTATAAATGATTTTTTGTTCCAAATTTCATCTCGACGTCGAAACAAAAGCCTGGAGAAGATATTCATTCCCGTGCCTTAAGCACAAGCCATACGGAATAAATGGTTCAAGGCTGCTCCTGACTCTTACCTATCGATGATATTCTGTTTTAAAGATCATTTGAAGGTATTGTAAGATCAAATTGATATTTCTATTATAATAATTTACTTAATAGGTACCTCAGTCATATAAGAAAGTGTGTTGAGTCAAAATATAGCATCTTCCGCGTAGACCTATGTAATGTATAAACTGAAAGTAGTTTGGTTAAAAAATAATGGCGCGACTGTTATTTTACACGACCGGGCAAAATGCGTACTTTGCCCATGATATGTGCATATATGATAACAAACAATTTTTGTTAAAGTTAATCTTTATTTGTTGAAATTAGTACATTTATAGGTGATACAGATATAAAGGTACACGGCAGGTCGCGCGGCGTAATTTATACTCCACTGGTGACGGGTTCATCTTGCTGATCTAAAAAATTAGCTACAATACCTCGAACTTTGAAAACTCGCAATATAGGCAGTCAAAGTACATTGTAGGAATACACGAGACCATTCTAGCCCAGAATGTACGTACGATGTTGAGATCCTTGGTTTTCAAAGATTGACTATTTTATACACCAGCGCGCCCGGTCCAGGGTTATCAACTTTTATTTCATCCTATTTGTTAATTGAAATTATATTTCGGAATGTTTCTTTTAGCACTGCTACTGAGATAAACTGGTAGGTACTGAGTACTAGGTACTGAGGTAGGTACTGAGTAAGTAAACTCCCTTTGGAGTAATGTGAATTACAAGTGTTCGAGATATATGACATTTTATATTCGTCTTGTGTTCTTATTAATTATGTGTGTACGCATATTGTTGCTTGCCGCGAGCCTTTAATCGTATGTGCTCTTGTAAGAGTGCTTTTCATTTTTAATGTGGAAGTTGGTCAGTATAAGCAAAGAAAAAATTAACATTTTAGCGCACACCAACTCTTGTAGTCGTCGTATCTCTGCGTTTGTAACGACACTGCTAAAATACCTAAACGCCATAATGATGATAAAAAAATTGTCTCATGTCTATTATTGCTGCAATAAAAATTAATGATAAACTTGACGCCGTATGATCACAATGAAGACAACAAAATTTACTACTGTAACGAAGATTTGAACCCTGAAAACTCTAAGGGTGAGTGTCGTACACGCTACCACTACCCCAACTACGAGGAGCAAGATATGTGGTCTCCCCTTGTTAGCCTTAACGCCTCGCATTTCTATGGAGCGTTGAACCTGTCCTCCTTTTTCAAAAGTTCAGTGACCATAAATACATGAAGTTTTGGTACCTATACCATTTATAAATCGTTGGAATTTTCCTTCTCCCAAACAAGATTAACTTTTCTTGAACCCATCCTGAACAGCGAACCATTGCAACAACCAGCCAGCACGGAAATACGGCTAACATCCCATGATTCTAGTTGCGAAGGGCGAAGGTTCCGGCCGGCGTGAATACATACGCAACGAATAAGTCTTGCAGCAAACGTCTGAAATAGGTTTATTAGTTTGACTCAGTTCTTACAAAAAAAGTTTTGGCATGATAAACGGCATTGTGCCAAAATATACCCAGCGAAAAATAAATACCATTATCTATTTATCAAAGATTCAATTTGCTATTCGCACTACTCTCTCCAAACTTGAAGTTGACACGTAAATGAATATTAATATATTACGCAATGAGGAAGTCATGTACTTAAAAGAGAAGCAGCCACATATATATTCTGAAGATATTTCATGACAGCAAAACACGGATACCCTCAAATTCAGTAATTTTTCTATGCAATAATAGTGGTAGAACTAAACGGCGTAGAAGCTGCCTTCTGCTACTGCCTTGTGACGTCACGGCCAATATTCAACATGGACACCCGTTTTAGCGGCCTTTGAATTTTTCCATATTTCGGACGGTTATCTCGAATCAAGTATTCACTATTAGGATTTAAACTGTGGTTTTACGACATTATGTTATTCTGAACTCTAATTTAAAAAATGTGTTTGGTGCATTTGAAACACTAGTGTACTTCCCTATTCTTACACTTCCATTAACGCAATTTCATTATTATAAACAAAATAAAAATTAATAATTATTCGAACAAGTCTCAAAATATCAACACTACTTGCAAACAAGTACTATCCCTTGTTGACAGCCATGATGCCCTTTCTCCTGAAGACGCTTTGCACGCTTTGAATCATGGGAAAAGTCGGGCGAAGGATGCACTCCTCGATGCCTAAATCTGGTGGCCACGTTAGCTGCCTAAATTCCCTCCCTTATGCTGGCTAACGAGTTGGGACATCCTTCCAAGATGGCGTCATGGCTAAATCCTGGAATTGGCATAGCCAAATGGCCAATTGGGACACGGCTTCAGAGTGAGAACGAGGGAGACAATGTTGCGAACCCTTCCCCCCAAGACAATGTAGTGAACCTTTCCTCGCATGTCCTCAACGCCAACGAGCGGGCAGTCCTCGGCAAAGGATTATCTTTTTCACCCACGCCGAGAGTTAACCACGTGAGCCTTGTGACTGACGCCCTGAATTTTTGCCGGAACCTGCGATGGAAAGCATTCTGGCAGTCTCAACAAAATACATCTTCCAACCATGACACTCTTCACCCATTGGCTCAATTCGCCCCACCGTCTGTACGAGAGCCTAAACCACTCCATGCAAACCATTCCGTAGAAATACTCATCAAACTTTTTCTCAACGGAATCAGTGATCACAATTTCGTCCATTCTCTCACCACACCTAAAAATCTCACACGACTGGAATTTCAGGCCTTAAGAAATCTCTCCGCCAACAAAGACATCATCATAACCTCAGCGGATAAAGGCTCAACGGTAGTCGTTCTCGACAAAGAGAAATATGTGGCGGAAGGTTTAAGGCAACTGAACGACCCGACTTCCTACTCTCCCCTCCCCAATGATCCCAATCCGCAATTTCAAAAAGAAATCTTCTCCTTTCTTAAAAATTTTGGCCCCGCAGAAGGACTAAGCCCCTCCGATGTTAATCTTCTATCACCTGCCGATTTCAACACTCCACAATTCTATTTCTCCCCAAAATACACAAACCCAATAACCCTGGCCGTCCCATTGTGTCTAGCCGCAATTCCCCAACCGAAAGAATATCAGCCCTTCTAGATCACTACTTGCAACCTCTTGTCACCACTCTCCCATCTTTCATAAAAGACTCCTATCATTTCCTAAGCATACTTAACTCAACCCCTATCCCTACCGGTACCAATCTCCTAATGGCGACAATTGACGTCGTTTCACTTTATACTTCCATTCCCCACCACGAAGGCCTCAATACCCTCAACTACTTTCTTGCCCAACGCCCTCAGCCTCACTCTCCCTCCACCAACTTCATCACCCAATTAGCTGAACTGATTCTCAACAAAAACGCTTTCAACTTCAACGACACCATCTACTTACAGAAGCGAGGAGTCCCGATGGGAACCAGAATGGCCCAAGCCTACGCAAACCTCTAAATGGGTCACCTGGAAAACTCTTATTTAAATTCCCAAACCCTTAAGCCTCTCCTGTGGGTCCGCTTCATCGACGAGATTTTTTTACTATGGGCCCATGGGCGTGATTCGCTAGAAACATTCATTGCATCCCTCAACTCCACCTCATCCGTTTCTTTCACTTAATCAATTTCTGCTTCCTCCCTTACCTTCCTTGACATAAACATCCGCCTTGAAAACAATACCTTCAGCACCTCCATCCACAAAAAACCCACCAACCATGAACAATACCTGCACTACACCAGTTGCCATCCACCTCACACCAAACACGCAATCCCCTACTCCCTATCAGTCCGTGCCCATCGCATCTGCAACAATTCACCATCTCTTCAAAGAGCCACACAGAACCTCCATCATGCTCTCCTCAAACGAGAGTATCCAGAACCCCTGCTTAAAAAGAAAATACTCTCTCCCTCCGAACAGTACACCCCACGCACCAAAATTGAACAAACCAGGAAACTTAATCTCACCACCACATTCTTCCCGGACACTCGAAAATTTAAAAAAATATTAAAAGATCTGTACCCTATCATCATGGGGACTACTACGGATCATGTGATTTTTCACTTTTTCCCTAATCCATTCTTCCCAAAGACTCCAGTTCCGTAGCGAAACCCGATATCCTAGCCGGTGCTTCTGGGTTTTCTATTTTCCCTCACACAGATCGCAAAATCCTTAGTAGTTCAGTGAATGCTAGTTTGGTTAGAGAGAGATTTTCACTCTCTTTGAGGAGTTATTATGAAACGTATTTACAAAAGCGGTGCACAGAAAAGAAACGAAAAGACGAAAAACTCTTTTATGTTAACAGGATGTCAAAAAAATTCAGTGCTTGGCAGAACAAGAACAGTGGTTCCTGTATGGATTTACTACACAATGAGAGTTTAAATACAGATTCAGGTACGTTGGAATATTCGTATTTTCCTTTTAGTAGTTTAAAAAATACCGTCTTGTGACGCGCTTCGTGTGAGCTTTCCGTGCGGGTCTTTCATCTCTCCCTAATTGCGTTTCTTTTTCAGTTCGTTTTGTACAGTCACTTTCAAAAGTCGGTCCCCACGGCAAGCGCGAGCATCTACGTTTTCCTCGGAGGTCGAACTTCGGTTATTGCCTATGCCTTCTGTGCGTTGAATGATATATTCTGTCATGGGATTCCCACCCAGATAGTATTCTGAGATGGATATTTCGACTAGTTTGGCTTGTACTTAAAAATAACGAGACGTATCTGCGTCGCAACGCACATATGAGGAAGAAATGAAAATTATTTATTTTTTTATCCTCTTATCTTGACCTTGTTCAATATACGTTATAATATTTCCTGGAGTTTAGGTCAATGTAAAACAAGTTATAGCCAACGTTTCGATTTATTTTAAATCATCATCAGGGCTATGATAGAAAAAACATGTGCAATATAAAATACAAAGATAACAACGATATACAATATTTTTACATAAAAATGTAACGATCGCGTTTTTTATACAATAATATAACTTAAAAAAATATTTATATATACATATATATAAATAAAGCTCTCTTTGACCAATGCTATAAAGTGGGAATATTGGCCTCCCTCCCCCGTCTACCACCCCCCTAGAGCTGAAGGACTTGGAGCAGGCATGCATATGGGCTTTCCGTGCGTTTTCTGGACCAGGAATCAACCGCGCCCACTAGAACACAACCAATCCCCGTCAACCGTTTTTTTTTCTTCCCTCCATCTTTACCCTCTGCTTTGCACCCTTCCTTCTACCCTCACTTTTCCTCCTCTTCTCACTTGAGAAAGATGAGCTGCGTCCCATCGAAAATTTGAAACAACCTTTCCCCGTAAGTTCCCTACTTTTATTTTTTTATTTTTCATTTATCTACATCGCTAAATTTTTCTATGTGCCCACCCTAGGGCAAGAAGAAGTTAATCCATATTATTTATAATGCTCGTGTGAGTTTATTTCAAACGTGTGTATCTATATATATTGTGACATACCGACCATATGTCACGTATTTTCTTTCGCTGTGTAATGACCCGAGTAGGGGATGATCACATATGTGTGGATGAGCGTGCGTATGTCTGAGTGTGTGCGTGGATAGTTTGTCATGCCCCGGGCATGAGGTACAAGTGACTCACAAGTGTTTAGTGTTTGGTCAGCACGGACCGGTGGTTGCCCCACTCAACAGTGAGGCCCAAGTGTAACCCCTCTTGTCCCAAAAAACCCCATCCCCTGTGTATCATCCCCCTCCACATCACTATAAATCCGCGGACGGAGAGAGCCTCGAGGCGCGAGAAATGCTAGTTTGGTCGACGGGGCGAGAAACACTATCCTGATCGACAGAGAACGGGATTGGTGACGTGCCAGATAGGTCGTCATTTTTCTGGGTGTAACCAGAGAGTGCTGTTTAGCGGGACGAGATTGTCTACGGAGGTAGCCAGCAGCGGAAAGCAAGATTGCAGACGAGCGACAGACAGGACCAACGCCCAGAGGTCGGGAGGAAGACAGCCCTCGATCCCACGGACATTTGGGGTCCAACGTGTCGCATCATCGACGGCTCCTACTGCTCAAGGCTCCGACGAAACCGTAAGAACGTCGCAGTTAGCGACCCGTCCCCTTGCTCGTTCGCCCAGACCCGATTTAATCCCCAAACTGTGTAGCCAAAATATTTGGGTTCTTTCTCTCTATCCCGGTGCGCCGTATCTAATCACCAAACTGTTGACTCCTTGTCAGAAATCTCATTCAGTGTTACCACGAAAGCAGCCTAAAAACTTAATTTGGGCAAATTGTAAACTCAGCCCACGAATTCTACAAATCACAAATTGTTTCTTATTGAATCATATCATCTTGTGCATTTTTCGTTCACCTCATTTTCATCAGGGTATTTAAGTTCGATAAATGTGTGTGTATGCTATGTCTGAAGTGGAAAGTATATTTTTTTGTGTCTCAAAGTACTCAATAATTGTTCGATCATTCCGTACTCGGGACCATTGATGCCCTCCCCACCAAATAAAATATGTGGCGTTTTCATGTTCCGTCACAAATAAATGGCGCCCAACTCGCGGCTCGATTGGTAATGCGTATAGTACGCAAAATAAATAAAAGGCGTCTTAACCCTGGCAAGGAACACCTTCACAAGGTTGGCATTGTTTTGTATTTTTAAGGGATATTTTGTTTTATTGAAGTTATTTTTCGCATGCCACTATGGCAGAACCGGGGAATAAAGAATCGGCATTTTCAAAGTATCGGGAGAAGGAAAGCGAAGATGACGAGTCTGATGTGGGCAGCGGTCAGTCGGAAACCAATTGCATAACAACTGGTTTAGCAGGCATGGTGTTGCGTACCACAAACGAGCGTGAGGTAGCATCATCGACCGCCCGTATTAGTGACCATATGGGTCAGTTTGTACCGGAAGATTCAAGGGATGACCACAAAAACATAGACACAAATAAAAGGGAATTCACACGTTAGTTTCTAATTTTCGACCCCTTATGGTCTTCGTCGGGAAGGAGACAAGGAGAGACTCAGTATATATATAAAATCTTGATGAAAGCGCACTAAGCGATAATATAAGTATGTGGCCAATCGAGGTGAACGAACAAAAATTGTACTAATAAAAACATAGACACACGTAAAAAAGGGACACTCACAAAAAAAAAGTTCAGACGTTTCAGCGGGTTGATCCGCTATCCTCAGTGCTGAAGGTGAACTGCTAAAAACCCTAGGATGGGCAGTATCACAGAACACACAAGATAAAGATTAAAAACTCACATTAATAACTGAATTTTCGGTGGCATTACCACCTTCCTCGGAGTTAGTTGAAAGACTTCAGGTAAAGGGTAAAGGATAGCTGAGGGAAGGGGAAATAGAGGGGGGTAGGGTCCAAAGAGGGGGGGAAAAGAGTGCGCTCAGGCAATTAAGGGATTATTGGTGGATGTTTAACCCGGGAGGAAGAAATGCTTTGAATAGCCAAATGTAACTTAATTCAATGGAATTAAATTTGAGTGGGTGATCTGTGGGGGGAAGGGAGGTTAAAGCTGAAACATTGTAGCAATCATTGAATTGACGCCGATGAGTGGCTGCATGTTTCGCCACCGGGAAGGATGTAAAGTCAGAGGAAGAGCATGATGCTCTGTGGTTATTGATTCTAAGGTTAAGGGGAGTTGATGATTTGCCTGTATAAAAGGAGGGACAGTTTTTGCATTAAATTAGGTAAACTACATTTTTGAAGTACAGGAGGCCGCAGGAGGTGGTGGTAGACAAGAGACGAGATGACTAGGGATAGAAGGAGGGGTAAAAATTGGGCAGGTCTTACATCTAGGACGATCGCAGGGCGAAGGTGTTCTATTGGGAGTAGTGGGTGACTTCTGTAAGGGGTTAGTTGAGCGGAATAAATTTGAAAGGTTTGCAGGTCGTCTGAATGTGACAGTAGGGGCTTTGGCAAAAAGATTGGCTGTCGACTTATTGCATTTTAGAATAGGGAAGAGGTCTTTTAGGATAGATTGCAGGGATTGTATTCCAGGAAAGTAAGTGGTGCAGAGGGAAAGGTCTCGTGGTTTGTTTCTATTGCACGGTTCTGGGGGGCATTTGTGTTTGAGAATTTTTTTACGTAGGAGGGACTCTGGGTAGCCTCTCTGGAGGAGGGAACGGTGAAGGTTGTGAAGAAAATTATTTAAGGCATCAGGATTATTACAAATACGGTGGCCTCGAATGGAAAGGGAATAGGGAAGGGAGCGTTTAGTGTGGGATGGATGACAACTGCTAAAATGAAGGTACTGCTGCTTATTCGTGGGTTTTACATGGACAGAGGTGAGAAATTTGTTGTTGACAAGAGAGATATTGACATCAAGGAAGGTAATCTGGGATTGAGGTGAAAGAAAGAGAGGATGAGGAATTGAGAGTAGCAATAAAATTTTCGAGGGAATCATTACCATGTGGCCATAGGAGGAATATGTCATCAATAAATCTGAGCCAAAGGAGGGGTTTCAATGGATATTGGGAAAGGAAAATTTGTTCAAAGTGGCCTAGGTAGAGGTTTGCGTAGGAGGGACTGAATCTACAACCCATTGAGCAACCTTTGATCTGTAAATAATGCTTATTATTAAATGAGAACGAATTGTGCGTTAGGACGATATTAGTTAGGTCTAAGAGGAAGTCGGTGCTAGGGGTATGAGGAGTTGGGCGTTGGGAAAGGAAGTGGCGGAGGGAGGAAAGACCTTCGGAATGAGGAATTGATGTGTAGAGGGAAGTGACATCTATGGTGGCCATGGTAATTTGGGTGTCAGGAGGAATTTCGGAGGATTGGAGACGGTCTAGGAATTTATATGTATCTTTGATATAGGATGGTAGAGACCAAACTAGTGATTGGAGGTAATAGTCAATGAATGCGGATATTATTTCCGTGGGTGAGTTGCAAGATGAGACAATAGGACGGCCAGGGTGGTTGGGTATTTTTGGCAAAATGTAAAAATGTGGAGTACGTGGGTTTGGGAGGAAAGATGGAGATGTCAGACGAAGAGAGAGGCCTTCCGGTTGGGCATGTTCCTTGAGAAAAGACTTGATATTTTCCTGGAAGGTGAGGTTAGGGTAATGAGGCATGAGTGTGTATGAGGAGTGTTGTGAAATCCTATTTTTTAAATATTGTGATGTTTGTCCTATATAGCATGTGTTACAATCGAGACATGAAATTTTATATATTATATTACTTTTCAGAGTTGTAGGGGTTTCAGATTTTATTTTTGTGTATAGGAACTTATTTAGAGTGTTATGATTTTTGTGCGCAATTTTATAGCTTATTTTTTGAAGTGAAAACTTCTTTAGCGGCGTTAAGCACTTTTGTGGGATGGGCAAAAAGCATAGAATTCGCGTGAGCGTCACCGACCCGACACCGCGATCGCTACAGCGAGATATACATACGTATAGTGTATACAATGGTATAGGTTGCGTCACCGCTATACTTTTACATACTGAATACTGGCATCTCGCTACCTTGGTTTGACAAGGTTCTAACTGACCATCAGCTGGTTTTGAGAAAAACCTTGTCAAAGTTTTAAACTGCTCTATTTCTTTTATTAATAGGAATTTATTTTTGATTTTTGGCACATACACCAGTGATCCACTAGATACACTAGTAATTATTACTTTAAGAAAGTATGTTATTTATTTTATTTTTTTACATGTTTATATGAGTAATAAAATAAGTAAAATGCAGTTAGAACCTTGTCACACCAAATATTAGTTTTTTCTCCTCGCAGTTGGAACTTTGTCACTGTTCTAAATCTGTTATTATTTTACATAGAGAAATAAAAACCGGTGCACACATAGAGAAACATAAACTTAGTTATCTTGAGTGAAAACACCAATTTTGCAAAAATGTCACTTAGAACCTTGTCAAACCAAGGTAGCGATCTGTCTGCTTCTAGTTCTATACTGTACATATGTACTTTTTCTATACAGTGCGTATTATTTTGTAGAACTTCTGATATCGGCGATACGTGTATATGCCGTTGCCACTCTGGTGATAGTTCATCATTATGGTTGCCGTTTACATTTCTCCGGATAATTCATTACGTGCCATACGAGACTTTTTGTATGAAAATTTATTTATATATTCTCGTGAAGCATCTGTATTGCTTAAAAAAAAATGGAAAAAGATTTGATGATTTGCCAATTTTTTTTTGAGTGGAGATTTCAACATAAAGTTTGAAGACGATAAAAATATATCATTAATTGAATTTTTAAATAATGAATTGGGTTTAAAAATGTCAAATGATCGCAATCTTAGTATTACGAAATATAAAAATACAATAGTTGCGGTCTTTACAAGACATTTAAATTGATTTGAATCAAAATTGTTCATTTCTTATTTTAGCTTCCATAACCCTATTGTATGCAACAGACTTGGACCTAAAAACATTTTTTTACAGCTAATAACGCAAATAGCCAACAACTGAATGCGCATAATTTTTATTTCATGAACTGCTTTATTAAACCACAATGCCCAAAATTTCTTAAGCTAAAACGTAAGAAAATTTGTTGAAAAAATCCGCGTAAACGTGCTCCGATTCACCCTATGTAGATTCAATAAAGAAAATGTCTTTCTGACAAGCAATTTTGGTACTCATTTACGTAGTTTTATTGAATCTGTACCCTTATTTTATTATAATAAATTTAACATGATTAAAAACGATACAGCCGCTCCTGATTTATAAATGGTGTAAGTAAACTGTAAGTTCATTGATTGTTAGGCGGTACGAAGTTCGCCGGGTCAGCTAGTTGTAGCATAAATTATAGATGTAAAAATTTTGTACGGTAAAGAAATAAAAGCATATTCTATTTTTATATGTAAATGATGTTACTTTCTGTTCATACACATCGTATTTTTAATATTTATTTAATAATAAACAGTTTGCTGAAAAAAATAATTTTAATTTTTGTTGAAAAATTAGTATTACTGGAAAAATTAGTTCTTTAATAATATTAAATCTATATAAGAAATAAATCGATAATAATGATTTCAGTTTTCACTTCCGTCGGCCAGTCCCACGACTGCCCCGTTTTTTTATTTGAATACCTTCGTAATTTGTTCAGCTAATTTACCAATATATGTAGATGATATAGATGGATGTTTGTGATGGTTAAATGTTATCAACCCCGATGTAAAGGCCGAGCTGTGCTGTTTTCGATGGTGTGTGAAATAAATAAAATAAAAAAATAAAATTCCACGGTATGGGGATGTTGTATTTGATGAATCTTTTTTGTTCAGTGAATTTTGAGCATGTGAAAATATAGCGTTGTTTTTGTGAAGTATAGAATGTATTAGTTTTTTGGAAAATGATTTTTCTTCAGAATATTCTCGATTATTATAAGATTTTTTTTCGTGAAATATGTTATCGCTCAAATTCAGAGCTCTAAATTTTAGAGCAAGTGCTACATTTATTTTTATATGTTTAAGAAGGTGTGACTGAATTGATTGATTGATTGAATTGATTGATTGAAATGTGATTGAAAATTTAGAAATCTGTCCGATTTGTGTGGCTTCTTCTACCAATCTATATGAATCGATCCATCGTGATTCCTAATAGTTAGCATATAAAGAAATGGCAGTGTAATTTTTTTCATATTCTATTGTAAATTGTAATTTAGGGAGGAAACTATTAAAATAATTTAAAATAGTATCTTCTTGAATATCATTGGGAAGTGCTAAACAGAATTCATCAACAAACGTGTAAATGAAAGGAATATTGAAAGGCAATCAGTGATTATATTGTCTAAGAGATGGATCATCGTCAGATCAGCTAAAATGGTCGCTACTGAGGAACCCATGGGATCTCAATTTTTTATTTGATATTGACGGTCCTTATATTGTAAATAGCCTTGATTGACAGAAATATCATAGAATTCAAAGAATTCTTCCTTGTTTAATACTGTATGATCAGATATTAAAAGCCAATTTTCTATAATAATGTTGTTTAATAAGTCCAGTGGGATGTTTGTAAATAGAGATTTAACATCTAGAGAGCACAGTTTATGATTTAAGGGTTAGCATATAATTTATTGCATTGCATAGCTTGTTGTTTAATTTTTTTTATAAAAATGAAATGAATCTTTTACGTCATACTTGTCTGAGGATAGATTCTTAAGAATGCTTGCAAGGAATTTGGCATCTGAAACGAAAATTGGAATTCACGTCTGAAAGAGTATTAAAAACGTTTCCTACAAAATAACCTTCTAGATTATACCTCTAACACATTATTACCAACACCATCTATACATATTGCTCTATGAAGTATTTTAACACTGTTTAGCGCATTCATTATACCTAAGCATTTTCTTAGGATACATAGGTTTACTATGGTTTATACTACAGTTTTCTACGTGTCTCATCACACGAGAAATCAAAAATACTAATGTGCGCTAAAT
This sequence comes from Ischnura elegans, assembly GCF_921293095.1. Classification (NCBI taxonomy): domain Eukaryota; kingdom Metazoa; phylum Arthropoda; class Insecta; order Odonata; family Coenagrionidae; genus Ischnura; species Ischnura elegans. The sequence continues at coordinate 169,899,677 of NC_060246.1, forward strand.
TGTGATGTTTAATTCTGTATTACATTTATTCCAGTCGTTACTAACATATCCATGAACAAATGTTTAGATGATGCTTTATATATTCCTGGTATCAGTAAGTAATTAACCCACATCTTCATGTTCATCGAAAGTTCGAATGTCTTAATAGTTACCATAAATATATTTTCTATAATGGAAATACCAAAGGAAGCATTAATTATATGATTTGTTTGCCTATTTCTAACCATTTTAAGGCACAGTAATACTATATGTTTTATCTTTGCCTCTTCATTGAGAGGTTAGCCTAAGTCTTCCCCCTTTTTCCTTTTCTTCTCCTAAAATCAGTCGTAATTGGCGCCTGGTGATATTATGCACGGCAATGTCCTTCACATTATTATGTATAAGTGGTTTTATAGCATAAATAAAACTTACACTCATATAATGAATACCTTGCGTCAGTCTTACGTGCGAACAAATAATGATCATATTCCTACTGACACAAAACTACGCATGCATAATATTCATCCGATAAAATATACCGTGTTGGGTACCTGATGACTAATTCTACATTATTAATACATATCAAACTTATGAGCTGCCAAATATACTGCTCGGGATGTAGCGTTTGACGGTGTGGAAACTTAAGCGACGACGAAAGAGGGACAAGAAAAGAATGAAGGCATCCGAGATGTGAGTATAAAAAATAACGGAAAAGGTGAGAAGGATGGAGAGAAAAAAATGAAAAAGTGCTATCCATGGTGGAGACATTTGAGGTAAGGGGGGAGGGGAAGGATGAAAGTAAGGATATGGTTAGAATGAAAGGGCTCCAATGCGAATGGGCGTTACTTTTAATTAAAGGGGTGTGTTCAAGTTGGGAGGGGCGCAGGCAGGGTGGTACGTAAAATCTTCATTTCAGAAGGGTAGGTAAATGATATTTTTCTACGACCACCATAACTAGTTGACTCACCATCATAATTTCACGCTCATGTTGTACTATTTTTCTTAAAAGAAACACTGAACAATACTAATGTAAGTGTATTCCCCAGAAATAAAAGGACTACACTTCCTATGACGCATTATGGTCTAAAAGCTTGCGATTTTACTCGATGCCAATTAATATTTTGCTGCTTCTTTCAGAAAAAATTTATATTTATCTTAAAAGCAGTTCAATAAAATTTAAAGAAAATCCAATAACTCATCCGAAAAAATAATGCAAAATTATCTTCTCCCATAAAAAAGTTGCCATACCGGTAGTTTAAACCGGTAAAAAAGTTAAAATTCTTCTTCTGATTTTCTATTCACCGTATGGAAATAAGTTGCGGTATTAAAAATGTACTTGTAGTCCGAATAACCCGCAATTTGCGGAGTAGCTGCTATTTCACTTGTAAACATTGAAAAAATGACTGAAAATCCTTAACCGCCGACACGGATGAACGCGATCACGGATGGTTACCGTGACGCAAATGACAATATTTACATTGGCGTATATATTTACGCATTTTTCACAAGGCGATGGGGAGAAAAAATATTGGAGTGATATGCTCGAAATGCTCCAAAAATTTTATTTGTACTATATGTTTTGTATAAGTTTACCAAACGACTCAGATGTTTCTCTCTCTTCCTCGCGCGATGGGTTACTTGCCGTAAAAATCCTTATATTCTTCTCCGCTTTCTTCGATGGTGGAATAGGGTAGTTTCCTTCATCAAAGAAAACGAAAGGCATTGATTGCGATTCGTTACCCACCATTACTGTATTCATAATATAAAAATTATTTCGTTTTAGAAATACCGGTTTAGACGAATGGCAATGGTCCATTTTTATCCTCATTTGAAAAGGGCCAGATTGGCGCCCATGCGATGCCACTCCACGTGACGTCACAGAGACCTAGTTTCTATACGAGAAGATAGGAGTTATACATCGTCTGAGGTTACCAATGCATACATGAGGCGCAGAGCTCAGGGAAACATGTCTTAATAATCACTTATTAAAACTGGCTAAGGTCGGAAAGTTATCTTCATTTGATAAGGTATTAATAATCCTTATTTAAGCCAAGCGCTACCAGCCAGCAGGGTACTCAGCTACCCGCTAGCAGCCTGCGTCGTATCAGCGCTCAACTCGCCTCAAGTCACCTAACAGGGCGGCAGCGGGAACCAGAAATACGTCCCACGGAGAGATTTCCCGGCATTCATACTTACGCGTCGCGTTTTCGCGCGCTTGAAAATTTTCACTTTTCATTTATTCGCGAAAAATAGATATCGTCATGTAAAAATCTAAAAGCGTGAAATACGTACTCCAGGAGTAATAATCTTTCGATTTAGGCAATAAAAAAATAGTAGGAAACCACTCTATTGTTTGGCTGTGTGGGGCGGAAGGTTCACTGGGCTTTCCTACCTCTGAAATATTCTTGGGGCTCTTGACGACGGTTAAAGTAGTCAAGTTGCACCATTTGTACTACCTGATCAAGTCGAATCGATCCCCAGTGGACAAGGAACGCGTAAACAGTACGCAAAGGTCGACTCCGGAGAATAACGGAGACGGCTGCGCTGGGCATGGGGACCGACTTTTGAAAGTAACTGTAGGTGTATTATAATTTTTTGTGCACTGAATTTCTATTTTCAACACACGTATTGCGCCAAGCGCTAACAAAGGAATGAAACGATCTACTATTTCACTACCTACAGTGATACGCCTGATACCAAAGGGCGGGGGACTGGGGGTCTGGTCTTTTATATTAATAGGATCTCAAAACACTTGCGTGCTCGGCTGAACGTTTTATACCACTCGATCTACCGCTTTTTATAATATGTACTCGCTTTGCTCGCTGGGGGGCTTCCCCCCAGACCCCCCAGAAAGAGGCCTGCGGCCTATTATGGTCACTGTGGGAGGTCTTACACTTTTTGTTTGCCACTTGTTACTTAAGGATCGTTTACTTTTAAGTTGGCTACCTTAGGTATAACCAATATTTCCACTTTCACGTAAAACGAGCGCGTTGTACGTGGGCCACAATATGAAAATAAATATTTGTAGAAGAGAAACGTTTTTCTGGGGAACTAAAAAAGTAAAATAAATTTCTACGAGTCTGAGAGAGTCTCTAAATCATTCAATTAAAATACAAAAAACCTTGAGACCATGTTCCACTGTAGCACCAAATTCATACGTAATATCATAACATAACGACTTGACGTATTGCAATGAAAACACGTTCATTAATTATTTTTCACATAACTCAACCAAATTCTTGATATATGAATAAGATGTGACAGATGTTTCCCTTCGTAAGCTTTAGAGAGAGATGGTACACACAATAGAATTACGTAGGAAATGAATATCAATATCTAGTGCAAATGCGCTAGAGATCCTTATCATGAATTGGGGCTACTGTCTTTAAAAAAAAGCAAGATACTTGAGTTTGAGGAGCTCTAGCGTCTAAATGAAGCAATCGATTTCAATGCAATAAAAAGCATACGAAAGAGAATTTAGTTCTACGTTATATCATGTACTTTAAATTCTTCGGCTTAATAGTATTTCCTGTACTTAATTTTTTCTCGAAAAAGTACCCGTTTTTTGCGCGTAAAATCAAGGTGCCCAACTTTGAGCGCTTGGCATTCCCGTAGTTTTCGTTTCTATAACTTGCAATTTTGATATAAAGAAGCCACATCTATTACTAGCAGTTTGCCTAAAACAAATTGTTTATACTACAAAAATTAACGGAGTTGTTGTAAACAACGCAAACCTCTGCTAACTTCGAAATAAGTGAGTCAATTGAAAATTGATTGGTACTGTTGTTTTCCGTAGAATGTTCGTAATGTATATACGTAGATCATAAACGTTAAATGTAAGCAGTATATTCAATATCTTTTTATATTTATTTATGTTTTTAGCTCTTGTTGTCGCCTTCTCCCTGCCTGACGGGGATGGGCTAAACAAAGCAACAGAAAAGAGAAAGTCTCTCGAAGTCGTGCGCAGTTGCCACATAGCGCATCGTGACTCACAGTACCCTAGCAGTTAATGAATCATTCGCTGGTTGCTTTAAAACGCTTACCTAAAGGTAAACGTTTTAAAGCAACCAGCCAACGTTTTAAGCCAACCAACAAAATTCGACTATTGTTAGTGCAGATTCCCTCGGTGAATCAAGCGTCCAAGAATGGGTTTTTCGGAGACGGAAGTCCAAATGGTATTGAGTGCAATTTGCTTTTTTCGCTCCGAAGCAGAAAAAAAGTATGGACAAAAGATATCCTGTGTATCAAACAGTGTCTGATTGTCTTGGTATCAGCTTGATATCAGTGAAAAGAGTCGCGGCTAAACAGAAGGATTATGAATTTTTACCATCCGATAAAATTTACGCTATTATGGCTTAGAATTTACGTCGTAGAAGAGCATTTTGATGAAAGCTCAGCCCAACCTGACCTTAAGTTTACCTGAAGGGTGCAACAACGATACTTTCATTGTGCGAGTCGGTCATTTAAAGGAAGCGCGCCCTCTGCTGAGTCGGTGGCAACCACGCGCCTCTTTTCGCCTCCCCCTCCCACGACGGAGCTGCCGGTACGCGCATAGAAACATCTAGATAAATAATAAGTGATATTGACGTTATTATTGATATTTAGTATACATTTCATATGTGCTTGCATTACTAACATTCTACGGAAGACAACAGTACCAATCAATTTTCAATTGACTCACTTGTTTCGAAGTTAGCAGAGGTTTGCGTTGTTTACAACAACTCCGTTAATTTTTGTAGTATAAACAATTTGTTTTAGGCAAACTGCTAGTAATAGATGTGGCTTCTTTATATCAAAATTGCAAGTTATAGAAACGAAAACTACGGGAATGCCAAGCGCTCAAAGTTGGGCACCTTGATTTTACGCGCAAAAAACGGGTACTTTTTCTAGAAAAAATTAAGTACAGGAAATACTATTGAGCCGAAGAATTTTTAAAGTACATGATATAACGTAGAACTAAATTCTCTTTCGTATGCTTTTTATTTCATTGAAAACGATTGCTTCATTTAGACGCTAGAGCTCCTCTAACTCGAGTATCTTGCTTTTTTTTACAGTAGTACGACGAATTTTATCGAAATGTTCTTTATCATGATCGCAAATGAAATCACTTCAAAAATACCTCTATTTAAAGTTTTAACTAATCGGGATACACAAATATCTCCAAAAAGCTTTGATATCCAACGCATTGTGCAATAAAATCATCTGGTGAGTAGCAGATGAGAGCCAGGGGTGAACAAGACATTGCCTATGTGAAGATTTCGATAGTTTTTACAGCTAAATACCTTAGTCACTCAACGAAACGTGATTTTCGTTAGACAAATAATTGAATAAGAAATACCTTTAATTGCACTTATCCTCCATATCGTATTATTCACTGCCTTTGATGCACCAGGTGACGGATATCATTGTACATTATAAAGGGCATTAACGGAAATAAGAACGTAAACAAAAATAAAAAGTTATCTCCATCACAAACAATGAAAATAAAATCATTTTTACCCACCTATATTTTATGGAAGTCTTCTTTAAAAGTCTTTCTACTACAATCGTGTATCGCCAACATGACACGAACTACAGTCAACAGCACGATTCATATTTTAAATGGCATTATGTGCACTTGTAAACAATGAAATTAATAAAAACCACACTTTCGATGCAATATACTAAAAACAATAAGTAATTCTCTACCTTATATTTCTCCGCTTTTGGTTTGAATACGATTTGATGTAAAAAAATGTTTGTTCATGTGGAAATAAGACGTAAAGAAATAGACATTTCAAAAATTACTTTCTAAAGTTCCTACCTTATCTTTACCAGTTCTCCGTTTTAATTCCTTGATCTTCTTTTCCAATTTAGATTCTCTTTCTTGCATAAACAAAGGTGTTGCTATGATTTATTGTTTGTATGATCGCTACGCCGCCACTGGATTTTGGTGGCAATTTTTTTAACTAATCCCAATACTCAATTTTAATTGAATAGACAGATAAATAATTGGAAATTTATTGTTTTCATAATTTTTCCTGGGGTTTCAGACAATTTTGGAAAGGATCTTCATAAGACCTTTTGCCGTATCTTTGTCTCGTTCACCCCAAACATTTGTATGAGTGAGTGAATGAATGAATGAATGAGTGGTCGTTAAGGGGCTTTATAGAATATAGATGAACAATTCTACGATCATTGTATAGCACTACGATTTATTCGACAAATGCTATGAAAGTCGGTTTGTTTTTCTCCATTCTCTTCTCTATGAGCAGCCTAAGAGCCAAAATTTCTTCCCTTGTGCCCCTGCTTTTCCTAATTCCGAATTGCCCTCATCCAGGGGCGGAATTCTGTACACCGTACCGACGATTGTCGGTGTCGGTAAGCTGGTCCTACCGATAAGTCTCGGTACGAGCGATTCCGGTGACACGTTCTACCGACGATTGTTGGTAATCCCACCGACAGCTGTCGGTAAACCCGTCGGTACGTACCGACGATTTCGAAACGCTCGGTAGGACCTACCGACAAATTTTTAGCAACATGGCGGACTTTTGTTCACACTTTTCGGCCTAAGCTGACGATTTTAAATCATAATCTACGACGCTAGATCCGTGGAAGCGCTCTAGTTGTATGTTATTTATAATAAAAATGATTGATTAAACACTTGAAACGAAAAATTTACGTAGTGGGAGCAGTATTTAACTTTGCCAATGTTACACGTATATTGAATAGGGAAGTGCACTAGTGTTTCAAATGCACCAAACACATTTTTAAAATTAGAGTTCAGAATAACATAATGTCGTAAAACCTCAGTTTAAATCCTAATAGTGAATACTTGATTCGAGATGACCGTCTGAAATATGGAAAAATTCAAAGGCCGCGAAAACGGGTGTCCATGTTGAATATTGGCCGTGACGTCACAAGGCGGTAGCAGAAGGCAGCTTCTACACCGTTTAGTTCTACCACTATTATTGCATAGAAAAATTACAGAATTTGAGGGTATCCGTTTTTTGCTGTCATACAATATCTTCAGAATATATATGCGGCTGCTTCTCTTTTGAGTAAATTACTTCATCATTGCGTAATATATTAATATTCATTTACGTGTCAACTTCAAGTTTGGAAAAAGTAGTACGAATGGCACATTGAATCTTTAATAAATAGGTAATGGTATTTATTTTCGCTGGGTATATTTTGGCACAATGCCGTTTATCATGCCAAAACTTTTTTTGTAAGAACCGAGTCAAACTAATAAACCTATTTCAGACGTTTGCTGCAAGACTTATTCGTTACGTATGTATTCACGCCGGCCGGAACGTTCGCCCTTCGCTACTAGAATCATGGGATGTTAGCCTTATTTCCGAGCTGGCTGGTTGTTGCAATGGTTCGCTCTCCAGGATGGGTTCAATAAAAGTTAATCTTGGTTGGGAGAAGGAAAATTCCAACGATTTATAAATGGTATACCAAACTTTGATGTATTTATGGTTACTGAATTTTTTATTAAGGAGGACAGGTTCAACGCTCCATAGAAATGCGAGTCGTTAAGGCTAACAAGGGGAGACCGCGTACCTTGCTGCATATTTTTCAATTAGGGCGTTAGTTGGGCTATAATTAATTAATTTTCATGCGTTACTTTTTACAAGTTATATATATAAATCCAAAATATCCATTTTTCCCAATGGGATGGTTGGGGTAGTGGTAGAATGCACGACGAGTCAAAGGAAAGATGTTACCCGAAGGCCCGTGGTTCAAGTCTACGTCACGGCATTATTTTTTGTTGCCTTCATTGTGATCATACGGCGTCTAGTTTATCATTAATTATAATTGCAGCAATCATTGACATGAGACAATTTTTTTATCGTCATTATGGCGTTTTGGTATTTTAGCAGTGTCATTACAAACGCCGAGATACGATGACTACAAGGGTTGGTGTGCGCTAAATTGTTAATTTTTTCTTTGCTTATATACTGACCAACTTCCACATTAAAAATGAAAACCACTCTTGCAAGAGCACATACGATTAAAGGCTCGCGGCAAGCAACAATATGCGTACAGACATAATTAATAAGAACAAAAAGCGAATATAAAATGCCATATATCTCGAACACTTGTAATTCACATTACTCCAAAGGGAGTTTACTTACTCAGTACATACCTCAGTACCTTGTACTCAGTACCTACCAGTTTACCTCAGTAGCAGTGCTAAAAGAACCATTCTGAAATATAATTTCAACTAACAAATAGGATGAAATAAAAGTTGATAACCCTGGACCGGGCGCGCTGGCGTATAAAATACGTCAATCTTTGAAAACCAAGGATTTCGACATTGTACGTACATTCTGGGCTATAATGGTCTCGTGTATTCTTACAATGTACTTTGACTGCCTATATTGCGAGTTTTCAAAGTTCGAGGTATTGTAGCTAATTTTTTAGATCAGCATGATGAACCCGTCACCAGTGGAGTACAAATTACGCCGCGCGACCTGCCGTGTACCTTTATATCCGTATCACCTATAAATGTACTAATTTCAACAAATAAAGATTAACTTTAACAAAAATCGTTTGTTATCATATATGCACATATCATGGGCAAAGTACGCATTTTGCCCGGTCGTGTAAAAAAAACAGTCGCGCCATAATTCTTTAACCAAACTACTTTCAGTTTATAAATTACGTAGGTCTACGCGGAAGATGCTATATTTTGACTCAACACACTTTCTGATGTGACTGAGGTACCTATTAAGTAAATTATTATAATATAAATATCAATTTGATCTTACAATACCTTCAAATGATCTTCAAAATAGAATATCATCGATAGGTAAGAGTCAGGAGCAGCCTTGAACCATTTATTCCGTATAGCTTGTGCTTAAGGCACGGGAATGAGTATCTTCTCCAGGCTTTTGTTTCGACGTCGAGATGAAATTTGGAACAAAAAATCATTTATAATTCTATTTTGAATTCATGTTTTCGGTACTAGACGACATTTTTAGGAAGCAAACTCCACCGATTCCCAGAAACTCTCGCCGCGCTAAAGAAGGCAACGGAATACAGCGATACTCCATTGGTGACTACTGCCTTGTGACGTCACATCTCAATCAAGATGGAGGCACTGTGTTTCAGCGCAACATGAAATTTTCCGACTTTCAAAACGTTTTAATGTGCATACCCCAGATGCAGAAAATAAAAGTGACTATACTAATGTTTCTTTTTTAAGCTAAACTTTCAAATTCAGCAATAAAAAAAAATTAGTGCACTTCCCTATTATGCGTTCCAATAGCGTAACGTATTTTACATTATAAATATTCCGTCATTTTACGAATGTAATGTATTGCTTTGATTTTAAATTACTTACAACAAGACAAGATGTTGTTTATTGTTGATTCGTAAACTTTGGATCCGAAATTAATTTATATTTTCAACAAAAGAGAATGGGCTGCTATGATCGGGATTGACGCACCTTTAATGAAATATTTCCGTGGGCATTTCGTTCACTTCCTTACTAACTTCAATACCCTTTGTGAGCATCTGAGAATGGGGTTTACAATGAAAATAACTCTACTACCTTCGCAAGTACCCTAGAGAGCATCAGACAGCAACGACGAAATAGAAAAAGCATATTCCTACCACGCTTTAAAAGAATGCAAATGGCATCACTCAGCTCCTCACACTCTTTGACGTCGTTACCGGGGCATAAAACTTCCCGTCAAATTAATGCTGAATTTACTTCACCATACCAACCAAACACCGTACGGGACTTCAATATAGGTTTTATTATAACTATAAGAGCACTGAGTAGGTACGCACCGTGTATTCCATCGGAAGAAAGGGGCAAATAAAAAGAATGATTGCATGAAACAAGGAAAAATTTAATGAATTATTCATCATAAAACTACAAACATTTCATTTCAACACGAGAAAACCTTCATACCTTGAACGGTACATCACAAATGAACACTGATCCGGCATATTAAGTCCAAGTCATATCAACGCAAAGTTGTTTGAAGTAACACACAAATGGTATAAAAATGCAAACGTTAACACTTCCAAATAGATAGCGTAAAGTATGTCACTCAAGTTCACAATCACAACACTTGATGCGATGATACCTTCCGTGACATCCGCGCAATCTCGGTGTTTTCCACAGCGAATGTATTTTAAATAGCCCAAAATGTGATTTCAAGCGACAAAAATGTTTTCTAATTAAATAATTACCCTTGTGGAAGTATCGGACTTACGGCGAACAATGAGGCAAACGATGTAAACAAGCCGTGGCTGAAGAAGAAGGTACATTGATACAATACTAATAAAAATAATTTCGTCACTGCTAATCCCAAGAATACAATTATAATAAGCGTTGGTGAACAATTATGTAGCAGACAAAGTCCTCTTCAAGACAATTACACTTGAAAACTCCGATACATTGAGCACAAAATTTTGCCGATATTCTTCTATCAACGACCGTTGAATCCTTGAATATAAAGGCTTTTTTACTTGGGCTAGAAAAAATCCGATGGTATATACGGCAAAATCTCCGAATAAAAGCCACATTGAACCAACGGGAGTAAGACATATCTGTTCATTTTATCTCTGCGGGTCAGCTTTCGTGAGATCCCGGACACTATCGGAGGGCCTCGCTGAAGGGGGAGGGGCCTCGCTGAAGGGAAAGGGGTTGTACCGAGAGAGAGAGAGAGAGAGAGAGAGAGAGAGAGCAGGAGCGACCTTAACGTTGCCAAATGTACACAGGCGCCCTAGTGTCCCACTGAAAAGGTGTGACTCATACTTGGCCACAGATATTTTGGGCCCGGCGGCGAAACAATGCATACAATGTATAGCTACTTACTTAAAGGGGATTGAGGATAATCCCATCTCAGAAGCCAGGATATTGTCCGCTAAATGCGAGACCGCTGGTGAAAGGCATACATAAGCGTAACATTCTGATAAACGGGGATTGCAAGGGAATTTGTGTGGATGAGGATGCAAAAAGAATGGAGAAAAGTAGCACGATGGGTATTTTATTAAATAATTTATTTTATAACTTATTGCTGGAGTGGTGTGGCTAATAAATCAACCTCCTCGTCTTCCCTCCCGTCAGTGTCTTAATTTTCGGAGTCACTTTCGGAGCCTTCAATAAACACGCTCGGATGTTACTCTTTTAAATCAGAGGTATACAAAACTATATAGGTTGTAATACCCAAAAGTAAATACGGAGTTGAGGAAAAGGGTTAGGGTTTGGTGATAAAGGGATCGGAAAAGTACTGGGAGGGAATAGGTGGAGGGAGGGAGTCGGTGCTGATGGGAATGCAAAAGGTGAATACAAATTTTCTAGAAAGGCGATGGAAAAGGATTGAAAAGGAAGAATAAGGAACAGTAAGTTATAAGTTGGATTTAAATGGAAGAATCGGAGAGCACCAAGAGAACGCGCGAGATTTGGCAACACAGCTAGCAGATTCACGAAGTTGACCCGACGGAGGCCTGAGAGCGACTGAAATTCCGAAGTACTAGGCCACGCCTACTGTCTGCTGATTGGAAGAGGGAAAGTCACGTGTAGATAAACTTTCCCTCCTCTCACCCCAACTCGGTTAAGCCACACCAGCTCACCCGCAAAGATAAAGTGAACAGACCTTAAACGTCGTAAATATCTCACAAGGCAGTGATCAACTCTTTTAAACTTCTTCGCGGGCTGCCGAATAACAGATGGCGTTTTCGGAGCCTCATTTGTTTAATGCAAATTAACGAGAAATATAATTGGTCGAGACGCCTAGCCTCGCATGTGGGTGCCACATTCGTACCGACAAAGGCATTATGTCACGAATTTTTCGATTGCACCGACGATTGTCGGTAGCGGCGTTTTGTGAATCGCATTTCTATCGGTGCAACCGACGATCGTCGGTATCCGCGAGGAATTCTTCTGCTCTTCGCTCTATTCTCCTGTGAATGATTCTTGTTAGAGTCTTCGACGCATGTGTCGTCAGGCTTATGGTCCTAAAGTTTTCACACTTCTCTGCTCTCTTCTTTTAGGGTATGGGAATGATGATGTTCTTCTCTAAGTCACTAGGTAAATCTCCTGTTGAGAACATATTGCAGATAGTTTTATACAGTTGATTTAAGACCTTTTCCCCTGCATTTTTGATTAACTCTGCAGGAATGTCATCTATTCCTGGGGCCTTATTATTTCGCATGTCTCTTATTGCAGAGTCAAATTCCGATCTTACGATGTTGGCTCCCAGGTCATCATTTTCTACTTCACTTTCCTCTTCCATAATTTTTGAGCTGCGATTGCTTCCGTTGTGTAACTCCTCAAGGTATTCTTCTATCTCCTGGCTTTTTATTCGTTTTCAGATAAAAAATTTCTATTCATGTCCCTTATGGTATTACATCTTGTGCTTCGTTCCTTGAAATGGTTCCTTGCTATAAAAATTACTTTAATTTTTCATTAAAATAATCGATAGCATTCCCAAAAATATTGCCTTTGGCTTTAGATTTCTTTGGGACTCTATCTTAGGAGCATTTGTCTCTAGTGCATATACTCTTTGAAAAATAGGCAGGTTATCGCATTCAAGAATGTCATGACAAGATGGAATAATATATTAAGCTAGTTTTCATTGATTCCTAAATAAAACAAAAAACCTTTCAATGGCTTCACAAAAACTATACCATCAATATTATTTCTAATGGTCCTGGTATTCGGTCCTGCAGAGGAAGTTTTTCATAATTGGTTTAGCAAATACAAATGGATGCATTTACAATTGTTTTTACAAAAAACTGCGGAAAAAAGTTTTAGCTTCTAAAGAAAAATCTTACATTTATAGCAATCAATACCATCAAGTTGGACATTATTACGTAAATTAAGGTTACAATGATAGTGCGAACATGTAACCAGTCACCCCTTAAGAGTCCCTTCCGATAGAGCAGTCCAGTAAGAATTTTCTAGCTTTCTTGAGAAATTGCATCATATTCATCAACCATTCTCGAAAAAAAAATAATGTGCCGTCAACAAGTTTCATTCAAAGATGAAACAAAATATTTCAGTTCTTATTTTCCGTCACGGACACACATAATATTTATATCGGCTGCATACAATCCCCAATAGCCCACATCAAAGCAATTAAGGCTGGCGTTATTTTGAGAAAGTGAGATAAAGTAATTAAACGTGAGACTGAGAAGTTACTATGCTCGAAGTCATGATTTATTCAGAGCATTTAAAATAACCCTCATTTTCTACGGATAGGTAATGGCAGGATATGAATGAAAGACAGGAATAAAACTTAAAGAGATGTGGTTGAAAGGCAGTGAATGGAGATGATTATAAAAAAAAAGCATGGGTTTCAAGCAAGAGCAATTCATCGCTATTATACTCTCGCGGTTCAAGCACTTTCTTGGTGATGTTTATCGACGTGGCTGCGATAAATGACAGAAATAATTCAAGTGGGAATGATATTACACGTGAGCAAGGGTTGGCTCTGAGGAGAGAGAGTCTTTGAAGGGAGGTGTGGGCTGAGGAAAGGCTTAGTTTCGCACTGCATGAATCCTTGGAATAAATGGATCCTTGGATCTAAGAAGAAGGATCTTGACGAGAGGAGGTGGATTTAATTAGATTGAATTCGACAGGAATCTCTGCCGAGAGCAGCGGGGAGTTCTAGGCAAACAGGAACAGCTCCCTCAAGAGTTCTATCCAGCTATGTTCATGATCCACCGTTAAAATGACAACACAAGCGATGCAAACAAACCTTCAGTGACCTAATTTTTAAACAGTGATTCATTCACTAGCGGGAACATATGGCGAAATTTTGGTAAAACTAACAATGCATTCTCTTTTTTCGAGAATTGAAAATAATGTACTGAAACTTTTATTTTTCATGATTTTCACTCGAGGGCAAATGGGAAAATGTTGTTCTGAAATTGCTCCTCTTTTAGACACAAATTTTTACTGAAAGGGAAGCTGCAAAGTGTTTATAGATTTAATAAAAAGTTGGTCAGTGATACTTTACTTTCCACTCATAATATACAAGCTTAAATTGAGTATATTGCAGTACATATTCGAAGTGTGGTAGTTTCTTGTGTGGAATGGTGGTAGGTTTAAATTAAAATCATTGATACATTTTCCTCGTTTGTTTGTCAGCTAAATCAGCCATTCGCAAAGGAAAGAAAGACTTTTAATGCAAAAATATTGAAAGGCAGCACCAAAATTATTGTTGAATACGCTTAGCTAGAGACTGCTTAAAACACAGACACTATTATACTGCCGAGATAAAAGCTGACGAAAAGAGAAAAGTATCAATTAGAAGCGAGTTTAAAAATCGAGATAGGGGATGCACATGACAAATATTTGGATGATTACGTGGAATACGGGGCTCGAGGTATTGGGCTAATTCAGGGAATTACCATCGGAAGATTACAGTTTCAATGGAACATGGACAAGAAGCTTCCATGGGAGATGAGAAAAATGAAATTAACTGCGAAATAAGATTGTAAGAAATAGTAATAATGTAATAATACGCAATAATAATGGAAAATAAAAATGAGTCAAACAAATGATGAGCGAGCACGTGCAGTGTTCATGTAAAGGAAAGTGATTGCTAACGCGACTGAGAGAGTATATAGGAAACATGCATTTTATGCCTATTATTTTACTTAATGCCATTTTTTAAAATCAACTTTAGTGAATGCGACAGCGTGGAATGGCAACACGAGCAATTCTTCCATTAATGACCCCGCTGCCTTAGCGATACGTCCAAACTTTCCTTCTCTTAGTGGATGGATGGAAAACGACTCATACAAAGTTTTCATCAATAAATTAAGTTTCGAGGCTCCATAGAAATTATCATATTACATACTTTAAAAAAATTCCAATAGTATTGGTCTTTGTCCTTCTAACTAAGCTGTCATATCCCGGTACATAACCACACAGTAATACTTCGTAACTCATTCTAACGTGACTATCGGTTGTTCTAGCTTCTATAGCTCTCGCCGTGGTTGCTCTAAGGACGGATTTTGCCCACAAACGACTCTATTTTACACCATAGAGAATTCCTCATTGCCGACATGTTTTGATTTAGGGATGCAATTGAAACTAATAAATTAAAAGAGCAATGAGGTTGCTTTGCTATCATGAAATATGCCGCTGTATTCCCCGGCTGTTTAAACCTAATTTGCGTGATCTATTCATAAATTTTATAATAGCTTACAGCCTCACGATTAAGTCGTTAACTAGAAGGGTTTGGTCACATAATTCGATCACTGCATATGTATAGTCTATGATTCCTGTCACATCTTTTCGAGTCCTTGCAAGAAAAGGACCTCCGCATATCATACAGAAGTTATCACAAGAATCGATCTTGCAAAACATACTAAATGGTACTACTCAACATTGATAAACAATAGGACGAGAAAAGGCCTTAAGCATTAGAGGGCTGCATTCTGCTGCGCTGCTGGGAAGCCCGTGGTTGTAAATTTATGGTACATATGGCGATTAATAAAGTGCGGCAATCGTGGTTAGAATTTATGGCCAACTACCTAGATGTGGCGACAGGCATCAAATGAGGTATGTATGTGAAGGTTACAGAGACTGGTGGCCAGTAATACATTTTTCAGCGTCTCGGCAACCAACTATTTTCTAGCTAGGCTGGGGAAATAGGGAACTGCGATGAAGAATCTGCTCAGCGTGCACGATTCCCTGATTTTTGGCTTTGTTTACATTGATCTGTTATGTATTATACAGTAGTAGAACCCAATTAGAGCGTCGGAGTGATTTCACATTTATCTTACTGGTCAATAATAATATCGCTGAAATATTACTTCTGGGACATTCAAAATAGCAATCAAAAGTGTATCATCGTCAATAGAAGTGGGCCAACTCTTGCGAAGTCAAACAAAGACACGTACAAGGTGTGATCAAAGCAAGACCGGACTGATTTTATAACTTATTTTTTCAGCGCCATCGAACTTGTCACCCTCAAAGTACCTACAAAGTGCCTTGGCTCACGACACACCATTGCCGACGTTTCTTCCAGCCCACGAATCCTGTCTCCTGCCGCTTTAGGGATCCTCTTCAGGTCCGCCGTACAATTAGTTTTAATTTCCGCAATATAGCTGAATCGGTGCCATTTCAAGGTTCATTTGGCCTACGGAAACGAGAAGAGGTCAAATCTGGAGCCACTTCTGGAGAGTAAGGTGTCCGCAGGACCTCGGAAGTTCTGGTTTCGGTGAAAAACTGTCACTGTCAGCGTGTGACCGTTACCGTGGTGGAAACACCATCACGAGAGACAAATTTTGATGCGTCATGCCCAAAATGTCAATTAAACATGTCTCCATAGTATCCAAAACTAATGTTCACTTCTTCGGCGACATCCCCAACATTTAAACAGCGATGTTCGCGCACCAAATGGTGCACCAATTTCATATGATTGGGTTGTGTCGATGTCGAACGCCTTTTCTCTTTTATTTGCATACACCAACGGATGAAGTTCTCCATGAAAAATATTTGACTTAGCCGGTTATATTTACGACGCTTGCTATTTTCAAAAGAAATCTGCAACGAAAATATGAGTCGGCAGGAGTCGGTGACGCCATCAACTGCTCAGCGAAAGGTTTAAGGGTGTCGATCATTCATCGCAAATTTCTCGAGACGGAGGCGAAGGAAAGGAAAAATGGGGTATTTTTATTCTAAGTCCATTCATCTAAGCCCATCGTAAACGAGAGTGGAAATCAAAGGACAAAAAAAATGGTTGAAAGAGGCCACGATGCAGGCGCCTGGTGTCATAAAATTCACGAGCTTCCGAACTCACCGTGGAGGTGAATGTTGATCTTGTTCAGCTTGTCCACTTTCTTCTTGCCCGCCTTGGTCCGACTGAGGCCGTCGGACAGGAACTCCATTCCAGCCGGCTGCGAGCGCTCTGCAAAACAAATGAAAATCCATCGGTAATGAGATAAGTACGAAATAAAAGGGAAGCGAAAGACAATGCCATAACCAGCTGAAGCGCACCAAGTGCAACGCCTTCCGATATTTCCACTCTGTATTCCGGCGTTGATTAGGCTTGAACAGATTGCATTCAGTGTCAAGAGAAGCTCAGCCCAACGTTACACCCTCAAAGTGGATGTTCTAAAGAGATTAAATAGACGAATGAAAACAGAAACAGGAGCTCACTTAGGTCTTTAGTAGGCCTATCTCTGCTCTGCCACGTAAATGGAGCTCATGTTCAAAATTTGAATTCACGTTGGAATAATTGGTCGCTAACAGTTAAGTCGGGGGAATTAAGAGTGCGCCAGAGCAGCTGTTATCTTATGTTATCTTGACTAGACAAACCATTTGAAACACCTTTGAAACACGTTTAGTTAGGACATTAAAACAACTGTCGACTGAATAAAAAATTTGATTGTATTCGGAATCCTGTTCTACGTTATCTAGCCAAATACAGATAAATAATTATTGAATATTCACCGAGAATCTAAAAATGAAAGTAATATTTTAAAACCGCACAAGAAACCAAAAATTGCGCATACAGTCCAGTTTATATAGTTTTCGCTTACAATGACATCAATAGACTTATCATAACTTTTACATAAAATTAGAGATTTTCAAAGAAGAGTAACGAAAATACGTCAGTTTGCGGAGGAGGGAGGGTCACCCTGATCACTCTGCATAATTCCACTGATGCGCACCAGGGGGCAGAGCGGTAGGATCACTTCTAACTGAACAGCTATTCGCATAACAAGCTAAATTCAGCTCTGCCACCATCGCTATCTTTTATATCCGTGTATTTAATTTGATCAAAATTTGAAATTTCATAGATACTACGCGATGCTTCTCATGAATAACTTTCTCCATCAGAATGAGTATGCAACGATGCCGAGGAAGTACTTGCAGCTACAACGTTCTCTCGGTTTTCCATCGCTCTCTCTGCTGAGTACGCCTATGCACCCGAGGAACGCCCAAAATGAGTTCTTTCAACCACATGAACATAAGCGCAACAGCATTCGTAGCAACTCTTGGATTTGTTACACAGCGATTCCAATTACAATATGCATATACAAGGTGCATGCTGAGGTAGCTAAACGGATCGATAGTAAAATCATATTGCCACCTTAATACGAAAGTAAAAATTTCCATTTCCTGGCGTTAGAAGTTGAAAATCGCAACAGTAATAGATTTCAAAACAAAGGGCAACAGCAATCTGTAAGTAAAAGGATTAAATCTTAGCATCTACATATATAAATTCTCAAAACATCTGGAGGCCCAATTAAGAATCCCGCGATGACTAGTTGTTAAATAATACATTCACTTGATTATTAGGAAATATGGGAAAATTGAGACGGCATGCAATCATCATCAGCGAAGCAACGTCCTCCTTTCAGAATTTCAACATCTCAGACAACAATCGATCGCGTTTGAGACATACCGCCGAGGCAATGACATAAAAATAACGCCGAGTACTTGAAAAACTATCTTTTGGAGCTAATTAAAGGGTTTGATATAGTCAGAAGTATCCGAGAAGAAAATAATGACAAAACGCGATGGTACACGGGTCCAAAAAACAAAAGGCCATCACCGATATGAATTGGCTGCATACGCCATCTTCCCAAAGAAAATTAATGCTTAGTGAACTTCCCTTATTTTCCTCAAATTCTAAAACGATATCTCAACCTACTGAGTGAAAGGTGCATGTTGGAGACGTTGAATTCCATGCCTCCTGCAAAACGAGCCACCTTGGCAAGAGCATCAGAGAGCAGCCCAAGTCTCAAGATAGCAGCTCCGGCATCAGGATTATGCGCGCACGGCATGTCTTAGGAAAATCGATATCCTTAGCCGTTCCTATTCAAAAGTCCACTCGCTCATATCCAGCGTGCACAACACACAACTCTCCGCAGAATGCGAGCGCTCACTTGAAAGTTTCCAGAAGTCCGAATAGGTAATCAGCAGGAGAAGCACACACACTTGCAGGCTTAATGCGGAAAGGACCGCCACGGTTGTCAGCTGCCTAAAACTGGTCGCGTCATTTTTACGGGCACTATACGTATATATGATTCATTTACGTTTTTAGATCATACCCACTGGAAATATTGTTTTATTTCACTCTGACCTGCATTTGAATTTGATTTGAAATAATTATTTTTTTACTTTAAATATGGGGAATGGAGTATTTGCACTTTTATGGTGAGGCCTGTTAAAAATATCAGATCGGTTTAATTAAGCAAAATTCCAATTCCTACAGTCGTACGACCATGGGTGAATTTTTTATTAACAAATAAACATTCCAAAATGATTGTTGCGCTTAAAACACTCTGCCGCCATGTCAGAGGGCTTGTGACGTCAATCCCCATACTCAACCGTGAAGAGTGATTGCAGTTCCTGCTGGTGCCTGCGATTGATGGAAATTTTGTTTACTGTTGTTTACGACCACTGAGGTGAATCTAATGGAATAAACCATTTGTCCTAGCATAAATTAGTGGTATATTTCGTACAATAACTCTTTAAGTTCGTAGCCATGAGCGAAGATAGATTAATGGCTTGCAGGACAAAATTCCGGAATGAATATTGTTTTGTTCCGAAATGTGGGAGCACCCGTGTTTCTGCACCGAACAAGATTTTTGTGAATCTTCCCGATAAACCTGAACTTCGACGGAAAGGGTTGTTATAGGCAGCCCGGAGAGATCTTAAGTCGATGCCATCATCCGTTAAATCTCATTTGCGGTGCTGTGAGGATCACTTCAATGTAAGTGCTAAATCTTCAATGCTATCATTATCTCGGTACCACGGTCATTACAAAAATGATTTGTTTTAGTACTTAGCTTTATGTGAGAATTATTCATGATGTACCTTCATTATTAATGCATGAGTTGACGAAAATATTAACAAAATTCACAAGACTTGGACCTGATATAACACTGAAAATGCGTCAAATATATACATTGACGTAGAATTAATGTCTTCTTATAAATAAACACTTAAAATATTGCAGTTTTCATTCGAAATGTATTCATCAACGTAGTAAAAATTATAATTAGGTATCGCGTGGTATAATATTGAGTGCTACTCATATGATGTATTAATTTTGGTATAGTGTGTATTCATTTCGTCCCCTTCGAAAAATGGTCATCGATAGGTTGGATGGGGAGGATGAATAAGGAATACTTATACCTACTCAATATTAATTACGTAATTTTATATCGATATCATAGAAAGTATGACGCAGATGTAATATCGAGTCACCATTGTTTGTTGATCGACATTTCATTTCATGGATTGCCATTTGACGTGTCTTTTGTCTTTTTCCTTGAGGGATATTGACCAGATTTGCGGTCCTAATGAAGCTAACCCCGAGAAATTCTTAAATATAAAAATAATAGCAAATATGGACCAAAATAGTCACGTACTTTAAGTATAGAAGCAGAAAGAAAGCATAATGGATACACGTTAAAACGAATTAGAATTAAATATGCTTAACATCAAACATACTAATTCAAGGGCGGATAGCAGAAATAAATAGAGATCTCGCTCAACTATCAAGGATATGGTGATACATTACAACAAGGATATAAGCGTATTTAGCACCAAAAAAGTTTTTAAATGCTGGTCTTATGAGCAATTTAGACTTTCACACACGGCTAAATATTCTTTATAAATATTTTTAGAATAAACGTCATTTGTGAATCCCACTCTTAAGACTCCTCGGTAAGATGTCGATTTTTTCTTCTGTGATGTCGACAGCCTGTGTCAGGTATCTACCACTCTAACAATGCAATTAACCATCAATAATAGCATTCGTCAGACGGTGACAAATGATCAGTTTCATTGCTAAATTAATACTTTTGGTGGAATGTAAAAAAATAGTCGAATCTGTAACACCCATGGAAATCTGTAGCATATTTAAATGTCAAACATAGAAAGGAAAGAAAGAGCTAGCCCTTTTGAGGTGTATTTATGTTCAATTAAGCTAAGTGGTCAAAATAAAATGCCTAAAATATGGCGACGTGAAAAACCTAATATCATAAAATAAAATCTCCGTAGGTAACGTATTGTTTTTATTCCTTCGAAAATGATCGATATATGCCTCCATGGACTTTCTCCGGAAGACTACAAAGTCCTTCCCCTTCGATGTCTAATTACACTGCAAACAAATAATTTGAGGAAATTTGAAGCCTTTTTGTTTCCCAAATCATAAGTTCAGACTTAGCACCTCACGGTAAAATATAGATTAACCGAGTTAAAACTTAATTTCATGACGAATAATTTCATAGCAAAATATATAGTGGGTATAACATGGTTAAATAATTTATGTTTAACTTTTCCGTTTGCTGAAATAGATTTCTGAATCAATATAACTAATCAAAATAAAGTTTTAACTTAACGTTTACATTAAATTTGAACCATAGCACAAATTACGAACAGATAACCGACCCGTAAATTGACCGCGAACCGGAACCATCGCATCCTGTTCATCGAACGCAAATGTTCAACTGAACATGAAATCAAAATGAACGCGAGATCCCAAATAAACTGCCAGAGGAAACGAATGGCCTGCAAAAAAGAACGGCCTTCAAGAAATGAACACCCTGAGAAAACGAACGGCTAAAACGAACCTAATATTTTGAACACCCGTTCCAAATATTAGGGCGTTCGAATCGTTCAGCAGCTACCCTGTTCGTTTTCGTGGACGGAGGAGAGTGGTAGAGAAGGAATGGTAGGGAAAGAAGGCTCTGTCGTCTATGTCGCACTTCGGTGGCCTTGGATGGTCTGCATCTCACCTGCCATCTGCTGTAGCCACCACGCACTTGATGGAGTAAGCTGCAGTTCAAAATACCTCTTCGTGAGCATACCTGTTGGACCGAATACGCCGCAAGTATGCAGTGCAGGCATGAACAGTGAACAGGGAGTTTTATAGAACTGTTCATTTTATAACCGGTTCATTTCGGTGAACAGTTCGTTTTGGCAGTTTGGTTCTTTTTGACTCATCTCTGTTCTCGACTGAAATACGGATAGCAAGAATCGAGGGACCTTTTCTGCGGATGGGTGTCCGCATTCCAGTAAAGTCTCAGCCTGGTCCGTGAGCCATACAATGCAACTGAGCGAGCGACGCGGTCCAGAACAAGGCGAGAAACATCGGCGTTCCTCCCCCATGGGGACATTTTTAGCGGTCCAAAGTCAACCGCACTCGTGGTCTCGGTGCACGCTATAAGGCCTTGGTCGTTATGAATCGCATAAGCGGTGAGGGAATGACGACAACAAAACCCAACTGACGCAGATCAACCCGAAAAAAGAAGGTGTGGCAAAACAGAGGGCGTTCAAAAGGTTTAGCTGCATCTCCATGCTTGCATATTCATCATCAATGTGTTTGCTGGGTCATCCGAGGCAACGAGACGGGACTTTCGAGTCAAGTATCTACATGTTAACATTTCCTCGAAAGAATCCTCGCGGCAGGATTCAATCCGGACGACAAAGCAACATGAGTGCATCGGAAACTTCTCTCTCTAAAGAAAGCTTTATACTTTAATGGATAAAATCGATTAGCAGACCGGATGCTCTTAAGAGATGAATAATAGTTAATTTGAAATGGAAATGAGTTTCTTCATCCTCTCACGGTAAATTAAAAATTATTAAAGCCCATTTCTTCAGCTCATAGCTTCACGACGTACCTTTAAAATGGCAATCCACCCCTTTAAACATGCAACTAACTTATCAAATGGAAACCTCTTCCATCTTCCTATACATAATCACAAAAACCTTTATTTATTTACTTTATTGGAAGATTGCCTAAATGAGGATTTGGCAAGTTTTGCCTTTGCACGAATGTGGAATATTCAGTATGTGAAACGTATTTTGGACCGTGTGGAGTGCATGTGAGAGTTCTCTTGCATGCTGCTAGTTGGTGAGTGATCACCCCCCTGCCAAACTCTCTAGAAGTGGCTCGCAAGGTAGTACGAAGACGTTTATCGGAACTGACACACTGAATGGTATATTAATGACCACAAGGTAGTGCACGGAAAATTCCATATCGTCTCAGGTAGATAACTTGCATCCAGAAGGAGGGTCTTCTTATATCTTAAATAACCTTTTTCAATGTGTCTTCACTAGTTTCATGACGAATATACCAACACCTTTACCTCCATTCTGCCAAGATCAAATGCCGTCTATCTGTATTTCAAACAGTGGTTTAGAAAACAAGCCAGCTCTATTAATCCGAAGACATCGACAGGCACTAATCTCAGTCCAGCTCGAATGTATAAGAAACCAGCATCAGAGATAGCGCCTTACTTTATCTGTTTGAAAAGAGCACAATCTTCCTAAAGATTGGAAGACAGCGAACGCCACGCCTATATTTAAGGGTGGGGATAGGGAAAATTATAGTCATTACAGGTC
Organism: Ischnura elegans; assembly: GCF_921293095.1. NCBI lineage: Eukaryota > Metazoa > Arthropoda > Insecta > Odonata > Coenagrionidae > Ischnura > Ischnura elegans. The sequence goes on from NC_060246.1 coordinate 169,922,991, forward strand.
TATCTAACTTACTTCCATTTCTTGAAAAATATAGGAATGGTCTATTTTCAGTTTGAAAATGGGTCATCCAGATCGACAAAATCTGTTAGCAAAAGAACAGCACGAATACAGAAAAGGGAGGTCTTGTGAAACTAAACTTAGGTACTCTCTTTATTCATGATGCTCTTGCCCCGGATGACAGACATGTTGAAGTTGACGGTATTTTTTTTTAGACTTCACAAAGGCATTCGGTAAGGTTCCGCATTTAGAGCTGATTCAAAGATTGGAACCATTCGATATAGATTCGCACGTCATTGCTTGGATCAAAGATTTCGTAACTATATCATTCGGGGCACGCAGTTAAAGGCAGTTGAATCCGTGAAATATCTAGGGGTTAGACTCAATAATGACCTATCGTGGAATAAACATATTCGAGAAATAACCGGTCAAGCTAATCGTAAAATGGGTTTTGTTAAAAGAATATTAGGAAAGTGCGACGACAAAGTGAGAGAAATTAGCTACTTTTCCCTCGTTAGGCCACATCTGGAATACGCTGCCAGTGTTTGGGACCCTCATGAAAAAGGCTTAATAACAGAGTTAGAACGCGTGCAAAGAAGAGCTGCCAGGTATGTGAAAGGTCGTTACGATAGTCTTGTTAGTGTAACTGACCTCTTAGATAAACTCGGATGGGAATCTCTGTCGGGCCGTAGATTGAAAAATAGACTAAACCTTTTAGATAAATTCAAGAGCAGTGTCTTTTCTGACGAAGTTAACCATATCTTGCGGACGCCAATGTACTACGGAAGATCAGATCATATAAATAAAATAAGAGAGATAGATTGCAGAACAGATAGATTCCGAATGTCATTTTTTCCACGATCAATAAGAGATTATAACGGCAGCAATAGAACTCGTAAATAGATTGCATGACTTGTAGTGTAGCCTACTAACCTATGTAAAACTTAATGCATGTTTCTGAATTTCCATTCTATATTCTATTTCTAACAGCGTATAGTAGTATAGTTTGTTATTATACGGGACGTTTTTTGGACGGTGTGGTGTGCATGTGGGAGTCCAAATGCATGCTGGTGATTGATCACCCCTTGCCAAACACCCTAGAGGTGGCTCGCAGGATATTATGTAGATGTTTCCTAAAGGATCGCGAATAGAGGGTTGTTTTGGATGGAGTTCGCTCGGATACCATTAAAGTTACCTCATATGTACCACAAGGAAGTGTTATAGGTCCCCTTTTGTTCCTTCTTTCCATTAATGATATTATCACCTTGGTCACGAGCAAAATCCGCCTCTTCGAAGATGATGTAGTTGTATACAGAGATGTTTATGACCACTGCGATAGAATAGCATTAGAAAGTGGCCTCGTGCCATGCATGACTCATGCAGTACTTGGGAGTTAGAATTAAATCTTGAAAAGTGTATCGTGATGATTTTTTTGGGAAAAGGATATATCTTCAAGGAGGGGCTACGCCGCTAACGGGTTTCAACTACCAAATTCGTTAAATACATGGGGTCACCATTACTCGGGATATTTCGTGGAGTAAAAAAATACGCAAAGTATGCAGTAAAGCCAAGCGTAAAGTGGGATTTGTAAAAAGAATTCCCGGTGAATGCAACAGAAAAGTGAAAGAGATAAGCTACCTGGTGACTCTAGTGAGGCCTCAATCACTGAAGGATTTATCATCAAAAAGGAGCTACACCGCTAACGTGATTCCAATATCAAATACCGGATTCGTAAAATACTTAGGGGTCACCCCTTGGCCCGGAATCTTTCCTGGAGTAACCACATGCGGGAAAGTATGCGGGAAAGCTAAACGTAAACTGGGATTTGTTAAAAGAATTCCAGGTAAATGCCAAAAAAAGGTGAAGGAAATAAGCTACCTGATTATGGCCTCACTTAGAATATGCTGCTAGCGTGTGGGACCCTTATGGAGTATGGCTGTTGGCTGAAATAATCGAGTACAGCGCTGGGCGGCCACATTCGTGACGAGTTGCTTCGATAAAATGAATTGCATTTCCAGTATGATACACGAGTTAGGATGGGAATCTTTACAGGAAAGTAGATCGCAGTATAGGATGCAAGAGACACATATCCTTCGTTTTCTGTCGCACTATGGCCACTGCGATATATATCAGAAGAAGATATCATGAGAAAAAATGAAGGAAAGAGAGAATATAAAGGGATTTTAGATGCATTTGTTTCCTCGTATTATTAAGAATAGCAACTTTGCCTCGTTTAAAAGAATTAATGGCGTCAATCGCTATATCTAGTCATTGAATGTTTACATGTTTTCCATTTTTCTGATCTTGCCTGCATATGCTATAGGAATTACTAACCGTTGGAAAGTTTTGCCTTTTCAAGAATAAGCACTTATTTTCTGATAGTATTCGTAATATTTTATGACCGTATTTTGTGACAAGTGACTGTCGTATTGTGCGACCGTCGAATGCCCGACTGATTCATGGCCAAAGTATACAAGGCCATGGTCCGCCCAGTGACCCTATATGGAACAGAATGTTGGCCAGCCACAGCAAAACAAGAACAGGCCATGCATGCCATGGATATAAGGATGCTGCGATGGATCCTGGGCATCTCCCGCCTTGATCACGTCACGAATGAAGACATCCGCAAAAGAACAGGAGTTGCACCAATCACGGACAAGATGCGGGAGGCTCGACTGCGCTGGTATGGGCATGTGGTGCGTAGCGACGAGAACTCCGTGGCGAGAAGAGCAATGCGGCTGAGCCCTGAAGGACGCCGACCACGAGGACGACCCAAAATCGCTGGCTCGACAGAATCAAGGCAGACATGAAAACCATCAACGCCACGCCAGTAGACGCCCTGGATCGAGCCAAGTGGAGAAGACTTAGCAGGAGAGAGGACCCTGCAGTGGCGCGGGACAAACGCTGAGATGAAGAAGAAGAATAGCGCATGTGGCGGTCCTCTTGCATAATGCATGTTGGTGACTGATCATCCTCCGCCAAACTTCCCACTGATGGCTCGTAGCTCGGTATTATGCAGATGTAAAATATGCAATAAAACACTCGATCTTACTGCACGTATTTGCTGAGGCTTAGGGTTCGTTGCTAATAGATTATTAACCCTTTCATAGCTGACTTGACTTCGACTTCATTTTAGATTTTTATTGCTGATATAGGCGGTATTTTAAGGCAAACCAAAAAATGTTTGCCAAACTTTAATATATTGCAATAGTTTTTCTATACATCCAATATCTTGATTATGAGGTCCTTGCGGTAACTAGAAATTGTTATTGAGGTCCACAAGTTTGCTGAAAATGCGTGTTCAATGAAGGAATGTCTGGGTCTGAAAGGGAAAATCAAAGAGCCCATGATAGCAAGTTTGGTAAACGCAAAGCATTTTTATAATACTTTTATAACCTTTCACATATTGTTGACATTAAAGTACTATGGTGGCTTACAGCATATAATGTCACAAAAGTTCTTTAATGGCGAAATTGTAACAAATATTAAAGTCATTTCCTACGTTGCTGAGTAATAATATTCTTCATAGGGTTGACGTGGCTAAATTACAAACAGCTGTTATACATACATGCAAGTGCCTGAGTACCAAGTGATCCTTGTCACTAAGGGAAATGGACACATTCAAACATTCTCGGGAGATAATTATCTACCTCGTGCTGAAACACAAATTGTACCCCAATTCAAGCACATCAACAACCTTTAAATGGTACAACGCTAGCCATTCCGCGGACAATTACCCTATCAGCCATATTTTGGGATGAAGAAATTCATTGAGACATTAAGCACTCAAAAGTTTTTAGCCTGAATGGAAAAATTAAATGAAGATTAAAAACGTATCTACCGAAAATCAGGACCGGCCACAAATTATTTTCAAAATCGAAGTGCATTAAAAGAGGTAAAAGAGAGGGAGAAAGACGGACAAGGGAGAGAAAATAAATATTTGAAACCGAGAAAATGTGTCTCGGCGGAAAGAAAGTGCGCGAACACTTATCGCGAGTTCCGGCTGCTGAGGGAAAATGAGGAATCACTCGCCACAATGCCTCGCGAGAACCAGGCGAAGCACTCTACAAAGAAAAATGATGAAGGGATACATGACTTAATTACCACCAGCAGAGAAAAAAACAATGATGTAGGCGGTGGGAATCAGTGTGGGCATTGTTGGGGGGAAATGGGTCGTGGTTCAGCGTTCTCATGGAAACGAGGCTAGGAAAATCAAGGGGGGGGGGGGGGCGAAAATCCAAACGCTTGAGTTTTTTTTTTTTTTTTTTGACCCGCCGGAGAAATGATAGGGAATGGAGGAACACCCTCGGAGCCGAGGAAAGAGGAGCGTGATAAAATAAATGCTTTGTTCCAAGAGGAAAAGCCCAAGTATGAATACCCAAAATATTGAAATAAAAGTCATAGTCATTAATGAAAATGTCAGATTCGACGGGAGTTTTTCACGGAAATAAATATTTAGGTACCAGAAATTCCAATGTTGGCATTGCTGGAGTATCTGTCTATCTATGGCTTAAGACCGTTACTTCTTTGTAGCAAATAGCTATTTTAAGCATGAGAAACAGAGGTTCTGAAACCCATGTGCGAGCAAAAATTCGTATTAACAAACTATAATAAAAAAAAAACGATTGCATTTATTTAAAATCGAGTTTATTGATTTCAACTGGTCAAAACAATTTTAGCAGATTAAAATCGGTTGTTTTTCGTTTTCTTAATAGTTATTAAATTTTTACAGAATTATCGGTGAATACTTTTACTCAGCTTCAATGGGTATTTTAGAATCAAAGGGAGAATTGAAAAACAGAAGAGAGAGGACCAGAAACGATTAAAATGATCAATCCTTTTAAAGAACCATATTCAATATTCATATTGTAACAAGCCTATCAGTCGAAATTGTAGCCGATCTAGCCCTGAACATGACAGGCTATTACAATGACGACATAATTTACAAAAAATATTTTGGACTGGATTGATATTTGCCAATAGTGTGGTGAAGTAGGCACACAAATCCAACTTAATAATAGATAATAGCCCAATTAAAATAGAAATACATGAATGGTAGCGTTGCAAAATTGAATGTGATGATGAAGACAGGCGGCCGTGTTCATAGTTTCCTTAGTAAGCAACTAACGCCTAAGTAGCGATCTAAGTAGTAACATACTATAGCACAGTGGTATTCATAATCTTTACTAAGGTAAAATATGCTCAGTACGCTACTATCTTAGTAGCCGGCTATCAAAACACCCTTCTGGCTTGACTAAGCGAGGAACTAAATACGGCGGACCGTTGTGGATGATCGAACTCCTGTTCTATTAGTTAATAATTACAGATTTTTTACGCATTCGTCCCAAAATGGAACAAGAAAAGCCAATCTTCAAGTAAGACAGGCAACGTGTGTAGTGTAATTGTTGACAGGAATTGAAAGTTCTGTATACGAGATGCGAGGAAACTGCGACGAGCTGTGAACTTTCACTGTGCCTCTAGCGTAAGTGAACACCATTTGTGCATTTAGTGTACCTCTAGGTGATTCTACCCCTAAAGGTTTCTATCACCTTGGCCGGTAGCATACTAAGTAAGTAGCTCTTAGTAGTTCATACAATAGAATATTTGAATATCATATCCTTAGTAGGCGACTTAAAGGTCTTAGTAGCCGACTAAGTTAGTCACCCTAGTAAGGTGTTTTAGCGGTAATCTATGAACACGACCGATAATGACGAACTGCAGTTTTCGATGACCTTTAAAAGTAAAGGCTTTCACGAAAATCAATATATATACACACACACACACGAGTCGATGGGCGCTTGAATTCATTTCGAAAACGTAATCCCAAAACCTGAGGATCTATTATATGTTATCACCTTTCAAGCGAGAGAATGCGCCACCAACGCTCTGTCCCCAAAAATCCAGCATTCGCATATTCCTTGAGGTATATTTATAAAAATTCGACAATTCATTCACATGTCCATCTATTGATAACTATGAGGCAAGAGATTGCTTCATGAACGCAGAATAACGTGAAAAATAGCTATCACCTGGCCTGTAATTTATTTTCACTATCAACCATAAAATTAGCTATTCTAAAACCTGTTCTTCTTTGTGAGGCGACAGATAGCAAAAGGAACGCGAAATATTGAGACAAAAATATCACCAGCCGTAAGCAAGCACGTAAGTTATTTTCATATACATTATGCATAAAAATAGGTATTCTTGAGCATGTTTTTAATTGTTACGGCATAGATGGCGCCACGAACGCAAATCAGCGTTAGACGGTATTCACGACTAGCCACGCAAGATATTTTCATAATCATTACATATTCACAGCAAATTGTATTTTCCGAGAATATTCAATTTTTGGCTATGGCATTTATTTATTGTGACCCCTTACGCGACCTTCATTAGACATCGTTCCCGATTACTTGAATCCCATACAATTCCCGCGTAAAACATTTATAAACCATTGGGTCACCGTTACCATAAAATTTCAGCCCATCATGAATTTTCATCTAAAACTGATAAATATTACTTACGATGCATGCAATTGTGTAGATCGCTTTGCAAGCCATTCCACAGAGGACTTATTGAGCATTCCGTTAAATTAGTCATTTCGGAACGCGAATCAGTGTTACACGGGTAAGCGGCGTTCAAATAAAAATAGTAGTCGATATTTACACCGAAATAATGAATTAGTTTCGCTTAGATGAATTGGAGTTTGATAACCAGGCTTCAACAATCACATCCCGCCTTAGCAAACACATCGAAAATTAATTAATTCGTACGTAAAATGATCACAGAATTATTTCTATTTACTTTACACTGAAAATAGGTATCGTTATTATATGAAAAAGAAAAAGGCCCAGAGCATTTGGACGATTATTTTTGAAACATTGACATGACGAATCCAAAGAAAGTCGATCTGATCACAATCGCAGAAAAATTGATTATTTGGAGCGGCCATCATTCACAAATGTGAACTCCATTATAAGGATTATACCATTAAAATTTTGTTCAGCTCCCATAAATAGAATTGCATTGAGAAGGATTTGAGGTTTTTCCCCTTTACTTTGCATTGCTATTAGATGTCGTTCTAATATGACAACTATGGTTGGCAAGGAGATTTAATTTTCACTAAATAATCTTAGTGTTAACAGGGTCTGACGCTGAAAAATTCGGACAGGTAAGGTCAATATCATAAGAGAAAATGAAACATATCGATATAATTTCATATCGATATATCATCATAAGGAATCGTATCACATCAAACTAACTTATATTTAAGAATAGTGCATTGCTTTCTTAACATATTGGTTAAAGTCGTATCCCAATTACTATTAAAAATTGTCTGAAAAAGGGATCTATCGAATGCACACTTGGATCGATTATAACTTCAACTGAAATTACTGCATTAGTTTTCCATCCGCTTGATTTAACTTTTGTCGGATAACACACATTCGCATCTTTATTATGTATAACTTTCATATTCATACCTTGATTAACAACAAAGTTATTAGCGAATAAAGCGTATCCAAGGAGATTGGTATCGATATAACTCGCACGTGAATCAATCGAGTGAAATGGCCATCATTGCAAAAGTTGACCTTTTTGATAAAAGTATTACTCTGAAAATTTCATTCATCTAGCTTGAATGGTTGCTAAGATATTCAAGATTGTATGCTCCACAAAAAAATGGCGACTGATTTTTCGCGTGCAGGATATTTTTCGGAATTTTATCATAAAATTAATCAACAGGGTTACGGGGAAAGAAGGGTAAATTGCTACGGTGCGAAGCACCCTAAACGGTTTTTCACGGAGATTCCAAATTTTCATATGGCACATGTCTCAAGGCCAAAATCCGAGTTTGAAAATTCGCCCATCACGACAATGTAAAATCGAAATCGTTTATTCCTCGGAATTGTTTCGACATATGAAAATTCCAAAATAGCAAAAAATTAACCAAAAAATCCTCCACCTTCAATTTCAAGGAATTTGTCGTACGATAATTGCAAGTTGGTCAAAAAAATTCCTAAATTTTTCCCATAAGAAAATAATTGGAAACCTTGAAACATAATAAAAAATACTAAATATCAATTCTTCGCAATGGAAACCATACCAAAAAATCAACCAAAAAATCTAGTTTATGTCCATTGAATATCATGTTCCTCAGGCGTTTAAAAGTATAAAATAGAAGCGAAAAAGTTTTAGTTGCATAAGGCTACCATGTTAATTCAAGTCGATATGTCTTGAAAACTAATCGATTTTTTTAAGTGTTAAGATTTTCCTCCCGATGAATTTTTTTTTTACTTTTACGTCCAATAAGCCAAATATCCACACCTATCACAGTTTTGGCTGTGAATTTCGATGAATCAGTCTGTGGCATATCGAATTGCCATTATATTTTATTTATTAAACGAGTTGATGGGCGCTTGAATTCATCAAGCGGGTTTTGCAGGGGGGTGGGAACATATTTGTGTCACGTTTGTTCAAGTATTGGGTCCATAACTTTCTTAAAAAGCGAAAAAAAAACACTCAAAATGCCGTTGAAATGGGCGGAATGGACGAACAACACGCTCATTCGCCCTCAACAATACTTAAGGTCGTCTTAGTAACCACGATGATATGAGCGTTGAGAGAACGTTTTGAATTGAATATTTCCGTAATGGAGAGAAATATAAAATTAATGACGCATGAACTTGCGAAATATCGCCGATTTTTCGTATTTTAGCCCTTACCCTAGGATTGTAGCTCCTCTATTTCTTATTATGAGGGTTTGAACCCAACAAACTTGAACAAATTAAAACAGAATTTAAAAAAAATAAAGCGACTGAGACCAATTAATACCAATGACCAGCTGCTAAAGTTAATTTCGAAGACATAATCCCAAAAACCGAGGATCTATTATTTGTTATCACCTTTCAAGTGAGAGTCAGCGCCACCAACCCTCTGTCCCAAAAAAGCTGCTGAGATTGTTCACGACTGCGTTGAAGAGTGGAGATTAGGGAACATAATAAAGCATTTTCAAGTGATTCAACAAGCGTAAATAGAGTTAACGAACTGTTTTCATACCTTAGGTGCTCAGTCTATAAATTTTTTTTGGATTCTTAACATGAAAATTCTTTTTTTATCATTAATTCGGTTCGGAGAACAGTGATGTAGTTATTTTAAAGGATAAACTACAGCAAACACTCTGTATGAAAAACGCCAACATAGTATTCGACTCCTTTCTGCCGCCGACTTTCGTCAGGGAAGGCGCGAGGGCCGTAAGGCAATGACGGTCGCTGACCGTGAATGCGGCCTGCGAACGACCAGCTCGCCGTCAGGGGTGTGACGCGCGGCTGTAGCTCGCGGAAAAGTGTTGTATTCCTGGAAAATTGTTGAGCGGACGTTAAAATGGAGCGAATTTTGATCCTTAAGTCCTGAAAAATTGTGCGTTACCCCGGAAAATGATGTTACTTCAATAATAGGGAAAAATTTAATGTTATTGTATTTATGCTCTTTGAGCGACCTCTAAATGTTAAACAATTTAGCTGAAATGTTTAGGATATCCATTCTGCACCTCATAGCATATTTTAAGAGGTAGAAATAAAAAATCCGAGATAAATTTAAAAAAATGAGCAACATCCTACACAACATATTTTCAGAACAATAATTTCTACCTGCGCACTCAAATTCCATTCGATAGTCATAACGGAAAACAGATATATTCCCATCACGAATTTTCTCGATTGAAATTATCAGATAACAAAATCAATCCAAAGAACCTGATTTTTCCAGGCGTATGCCGCACCATTAACCCCTGGGCTTTCGCTTTTTTTTGGGAATTTCGCTTTTTTTTGGGAATTCCAATATGTACAGGAGATCCCATCCGACGTGCACAAGGGACGATATCCAGGCACCGATTCCGATTGGCTTCGACTATTTCTTTTCGGTTCAGAAATATAGGAGTCTTTTATAATGATAAACTAACGAATGTAGGGATTCAGGCTGAATCTAGTGAAATTCTCACATATTACGAGAGAGAAATTAAATGTCTCGAGCAATCTACCACGAATACTTAAATTACTTCATTTCACTGTCGAGTTCGACACATTTTGTTCAGTCCTCGGGTGACTTCTTCTCAAAACATTTCGTTGAAATTCCGTGGAGGTCGAGGTTTTTATGGTTCTTCAACGAAATTCTTTGAGGAATCACCTGAAGACGAAACAATATCTATTGAAACCGGTCGCGAAAGGAAAATTGAGTGTCTATGGAAAAATGCGGGCAACTTTTCATTCGCATGTCGGCCCGCAAAGGCATTCGCATGTACGCACCCTGGCCGTTGCTGAGGTCGGACAGGTCTGCCGTGGAGGCGTACGAGTTCCTTCGGATGGTGGCCATTGCGGAGAGGGCGGGCTGGAAGGGCGATGGCAGGGAGTGCGCGTTGGGGGGCGTGGGGGAGCAGGAGTGCCTGCCGCCCCACCCCGGGGGCCTCCGCGCCCCCTCCGCCTCCAGCGGCGGCCGCAGGTCCTCGTTCGACCGCACCCCGGGTGCCGCATCCTCCTCCGCACCCTCTTCGCTCGACTCGAGCAGCCACTCCTCCCCCAGCCGCTGGTGGCCCTTGTCCCTCTTCCCCGAGGGCCCGGGGTCGCCCCCGATCATGGCACTCAGCCACCGGCTCCCGATCAGCTTGAGGCTCATGCGGACGGAGCTGCGTCGCCGCCGCGCCTCCACGGAGGACGTGCGCCGCTCCACCTCCATCCCGCGCGCGCCCTCCACGGTCACCGGCACAAGTCAGAGTCACGGTCGGCCGAAACGTCTGATGACACATTAGTGGCGGTGATTTTCAAGCCAACATTGCGCAATGACGATTCTGAGAATTATTTGGATTCACGCAGCTTACTCAGAAAAGATGGTATGCGGAAATATAGTTGTCACAATGGTGACCAATAAATCCGTCGTCCAAGACGCTAGAACGGATAGAAGGCTATCCTTGATCTATTGGTTCAATTGTTTCCCAATGTGGTTTTGGCCGTTGTATCACATTTAATTGCAAGCCATTAGGCTGGAAAATTGCTTCTCTTTGTAACTGGGCAAGTTTCGCAGAGGTTTTCCTCAGACTCTACACTGCCTTGAACACAAATTAGGAAGGAAGTTGCTGAGATAGGAGTCGCCACAACCACGAAGAGGAAGGAAGCACATTAGCAAGGCCTCTCCATTTGCTGCCACTCATGGGTCCGGCTAAAAGCTCTTCCTCGAGATATGCCCATTGTATTTCCACGCCGCAACGCGCATTGTTTCCATCGCACAACACGACGGTGTCGCATCAGCACGAGAAGCGGCGTCCACACCCAAGTGGTCGGTGGAGCGAGGGGCGCTGTGAACGAGACAGAAGCAATCGCACTGCAGTGGTAATTGCAACCCCAGCTCGCCCTCCACACAGCCCTCTAGATCGCTGCCCCTGGGAGACGCCACCCGGAGGACGCTCCAGTGCGCCCCGAGGAGCCGCGGAGACAAGTGGTGGGACTCATGAGGGGGTCTATTCCATGCACACTGCCTCCGCCCGCAGTTCCGTGGCCAAGTCCAGAGGATTATAAGCACAGAATGCAGCGTCACACGTATTCCGCGCGAGCAAAAAAGTTCGCGAGAACTAACTGCGCGTTGCAATTACATTCCTCACGCGAAATGCAGTCGTTCCTCACTCAGTGCGGATCAAAAGTAGAGAACCCGAATGCACATCACTGCACTTAAAGGCCAATTCCGGAGTATTCCGAATGGCACGTCAGACACTGATGATCCAAGCAACGATAACAACACCACAGCTGATCCGCTCATTCGAATGGACACGCGAAGAGAGCGGTCCGACTGTCCCTCAATCGCGATGTGATCTGCGCTCCAACCGGCACTCATCCCCGACGCACGGCCGTGACGCGCTTTCTTTCTTTTGCGGCCCAGCTGTGTTGTTGACGTTCTCACGGGCGGGTGGAGGGGAGGGGGGACGAAATGGGTCGCGGCGGTTCGAAGAGAGTACGGAATCATATGGAACCTAAGAGGAGAGAGAGAGGCCGCTTCAAACAGGTGGGAGCGGTATTAAATAAGTGTAGCTGTCGTTAACGGCAATGATGTGCTGGGAACGCGCGCTTCCGTGCTAGACTCAACCGCATGCCCACGCGCTATGGCGGAATTTAGAGGCTAGGCGCTTCGTGAACTTGAGACCGGGCTTATCCACATGCGGTGACAGACTTTGGAAACTAAATCTCTCGGCTCCAACACCTGTTCTTCACCTGTTGAAGCTCCAAGGGGCAGAGCCGCTCTAGCTATTGCTCCATCACTAACAATAAGTCCAATTTCTACCGCAATGGTTGGGCGACCCCTGCTATCTTATATTTCTCTCGCAGATACGTGATGAATAATCTTTTTCATCGCATTCTCTTCATCCTTTAAACTTGCTGAACGCGTGTGTGGTTATAATTATTCAAGTCATACCAGTAATTGACAGTGAAATGCAGTGTTTAATGCATGCTTCTTTGGGCATAACACTCAGATCACCGTCCCTCACCATTGCACCGACGTACATAGTGTTGCTATCGAGATCAGCCCAATGAAGCTCCCCATCCCTTCCAATCCCATTGGAGCCCATGGTCTTTCATTGAAGTCGTTTCCTCAACCAGCCGCACCCTTGTCGGGGCGGCGCCACGCGTACAGAAGGGCAAACATCGTATATATTAGCAGATATGGTGAAAAAAGGAAAATGCCGTAGACGTGTGTGATACCACCTTGCCCCATAGGTTATGGCCACGGGACTTCGGGGGTTTCGTATTTTAGAGTCCGCAAGGATCATGAAAAATCAAGCGCCTGGCAACGAGCGATTTACAGGAAAATTTCGATCTTGTGGACGGACAGCCATTGGGTTTTGCGCAAAGCATTTTGTAGACTCCGAAATTGTGACGATGGTGATCCACAAAGATAACGAAGGGAACGTTCCTTCGGAGGTAAGAAAGCTCATTGGGGTCTTTAAAGATTTAAAAGGATCTAATAGAAATAATAATAAATATATAAAACAATTTGTAACCTCGTGAGCACACATGCATGCAGTGTAATTGAAAAGGAAAACTTCAAAAGGAAGATAGAAAACTTAGCTAAACATAATTGCGTCACAGAAAATAGAAAAAATTAAGTTGAAATTGAATTAATGGGGTTCCTATTCTGAAAGTTTACATTTGATACCTGTAACCTTGTGTACATTGAAGAATGTGCGTTCTTGGGGTGCTAATACGAGTTTTGGAGACGTGTGCATAGTATTTTTTTTCCTGAGTAAGTGTTTGTGTTAAATTATGTTTTGGATCGTTTTAATGAATAGGCAGACATAGGAATCCCTTCTGTTTAACAGCAAAATTAATTTAATAATAATTATATATTCATTACTGATTTCGTGAATCAGATTAATCTTTGCCCAACCTTATGTTTGTGGGTACGGCGACAAGTGCCTTTACTGCCTGCCTAATACTGCAGTATTCCTGCAGTTGATAGTAAGATTTATCTCTTCAAATCAATTCTACAATAATACATTGAGCTTTTAAAAATAAATTTATAAATACCTTATGTAAGTGGTACTTAAAGTTAATGAATAATGTAACTGTTCCAAAACTTCTATTAATATATTTTTTCTTGTCTCTTTTTTCCGCATAACTGTGTAGATAGCATCCTGATTCTTTCAACGTAGGTAAACTTGACAAAACCCATGGGTATGTGTATCCGAATAGTGTGAATGAGGGTTTTTAATTCAGTACCTACCATGATTGCTATAGTTGATAAAAAGTTTTCCTCGGAGTTTTATATATTTTAATTACCTACTTCATTGTCCTCCGGTATTCCTTATTCCGTTTTTTGTATCGACTTTCCAAGATCATAAACATATACGCACGTTGTATCCCGAAAGGGAATATAGGTATAGGTATGACTGGACGACAACTAATTAGCACTTGAGCTGTTTATAAATATTAAATCAATGATTTGATGTGTCTTACTCAGTTAATACTACTTGATCAAGACCCAGGAGAGTGACAACATTAAGATACGTCACTTCATAAGGAGCATTTCCTTAGAAATTAGGCATAGGTAAGTAAAGGTCTGCGTTTCTGATATTATTTTTGAAAATAGAGTTTGAAAGCAAGAAGTAACATAATTATTAGTGAAAGACCGCGGAAACATTCCGCTGGGCACAGTGATAATGGTGCCTACGTTGCTTCTGTGACAACCTGTAGATTTGGACGTTTACCTCTACATTACCACAGGGTAACAATAATTAAGCATTTAAAATACCCTTCCCCACTGCAAAAGGTTTTAACCTCTGGCACTCTTCCGCTATAGCTTTAACTTATTATAACACCGAGGTATGCAAACAGACGACGCTAAAATGCCTAAAAGACCTTCAATTTGATTAATAGGCACTCATGTTTGCAACACTCTTCAAGATACATGTAACGCTATTAAATGATAGGTGCATATGAACTTGTTAACTATTAACCCCTTTCGCTGTGATTAAGATCATTTTTGCCGCATATTACTTCATAGATACTGAAATTACGTAAGTATACAAATACACAGGGAACTTGCCCTCCATGTTAGGTGGCGCCTCTACCGACCTCCACGGGAAACGACTTCATTAATCAACCATGCCTGGGCCAAGATTTTCCAGACCTCCTATTTTTCTAAGACCGCGATCGAGGCTAAAAAGGTAAACTCAGAAGTTAGGCGCTACACCTTGGCGTATTCGAGACTACGCTTAGTTTCATATAAATAACTATACATGTGATAGCAAATTACTGAAATTGGAGGAACCGGTTAGTTTTATAAGCAAATAAGAGCGCAGTGGTTTCCCATAAGGTCTGAGCGCACGGATATTTATTGGTTTCCGCCCAATTGATTAAGTTCATGTTAAGACTACTAAGGGATTCACAAGAATGATGGACTATCTCCTTAATAAGTTCACATATAATGATTAAATAAGTATACAGGGATGTCAGTTTAAAAGATGCGCAAATATATTAAATACAAAGAATATTTATTCAGAGAGAGAATTTTAGCATCACACATTTAAAAAAATATTCAAGAATTAAAGTCATCCCGTGACATCAAATTTGCCACTTGACTGCAAGTCCTGATTTATTACCTATTAGATTGATAGAAGTAACTACCAAGTATTTTGTCTCGTAGACAAATCTTTCCCTGTCCAGGCATTGACGAGGATGTTTCAGGTTCTGAGGTACCCAACGTACCGTAGTCTCACCCAACAAAAATGTAAACAATCAATAGGTATGTATCTCAATGACGACATTTAAATCAAGCGACCCCAGAGAAACTGCTGTCCAGAGCACTACACAATATAAGATGGTCATCACACCCATTGCGTGGAAATATCCTTAGATTGGCAGAAATACCGATTCAATGTGGAGTCACCTCGAAGACGATGCGACAGAGGAAGTGATTAGGGACTACAGATAACTAGCGCCTATAATCCACAACCTAATGATTTCATCATTTCAATGTATTTTCGTCTGAAGACTTTCACAGCTTCTTTTATCTATGTTGTTGGTGGTTTTCTGGTATTGCAGTGTAGAATACAATACCCGAAAACCACCAACAACATAGATTTCAATGATTTCATAAATTTCAATTTCAAAACGACCAACTCAAGAGGGCAGTTCCAAAATCCCAAAGCTTGCTGTTGCATCCTCTATCGATAAAATAAAAAATCTAGTCCAGAACAGCCCCAATAATCATGCCTATTTTGATTCTCACCTTAGTCAATTCCATCTAGACCAATTCTTAGTAACCGATGAAGTAGGCGACTCTGCAGCCCGAGTCGTTGTGTGTGTAGTGTGAAGAAAGGGGTGGAGGAAAATTCTGGCTTGGAGCCTATCAATGCAATGCAATGCGCTCTGGAATCAATTACCAATTACTGATTACTGCTGAAGAGATCCATCATTGTCAGTTCGACTCTGCAAAGTTATTCTCTCAAAAAGTTTTTTAAATGATCTTGCATTTTATCCAAATAATTTTAGGATTTTCAGATACGTTCAGCCGTTGAAAATTCCATTCCATGATAAAACCAACATGCTTTAAATCAGAACATTGTCGTGGAAACAAAGTTCAGAGAGCAGAAATAGGAAAACGTAAAATTGGCCAGAGATTTATGTCACGATGATCTCAAACAAATTGCTCTATCATTGAAAATTCCACAAGCGTCCGGTGGAGTTTACAACAGCCTGAAAATGAAATCGACAGAAACAACGACTGCGGAAGGATATGATGTCAGCGGAATGAATTAAGGAAACAGGACGTTAACCGCATTAACCATGACCAGGTCCAATAAAATGAAAAGATTTTAAACTCGTAATTGGATGACTCAAAGCCTTGAATAACGCAGTCAAGGACAAAGAGCTATGAAATCACGAATTGCATTGTAATCTATTAACCCTTTCATTGCGTAACATTTTCTCAGAGTTGTTTCACATTGGCGGAGAATTTTTTTTCACTGCATTCACTTTGTTTTTCGAATATATGAAAACAATTTCAATAAAAAAGGGATTTTTATATTAATTTGACAATTTATTAAACAATTTGTTAATGGCATCACAGTGATGCCATCCGCACCCATGTGATAAATGCTCCGGATATTTATGCAACCCGTTACACAAACATTAGAAACGACGGACAACATATTTTTACATAGCAACTAAGAAGCTTGAAATAATTTCTGAAATGATGGCGGAATTGAATTATAAAATAAGATAAATTATTTTTCAGATGTCATCCACTATCCATGCATCAAATTTTGGGTAAATAAAAGTTTTCGAATTTTAATTTTCACATCTAAATTTTTAAATTTACTAGTAACTTAGATTTGGATGCAAACATATGAAAGTAATTTTATCTTTTGCCATTTTCTTTTGCGTTAATGCTGAAAACATTAACTAATAATTGTGAAAGTCTTTGAAAAAAGGGTTCAAACACAGCCCTGGAACATCTGCACATCATACACCATCAGAGTTATACTGATTCGCCACTTAAGTCGTTCTAAGGACGTGAGGAGGATTATTTCTTCTGTTTGTTCTTAGTTTCAGTGGTGTGTCTTTTTGCGTAACTCAACAGATATTTGAACAGATTATTATAATTTTTATGATGATTATAATTTTCCATGTATAAACTCAGTAGAGTAGCCACGGGAGGGGGGGTTATGGGTAACAACCTCCTTTCAGGTGCCAAAAACGGGTAAAATGGCCCCCGCACCCTCCAGAAGGGCCCTCAAACCTCCGGCAAAAAACCCCCATTTCAAAATCGTGGCTACGCGACTGTATAAACTGTGCCCACTGAGGAGAAATCAATCGATTAATTTCCGCACGACTTTGTATGCATGTCCCCTGCCTCCAACATCAGGATCCTTCGCCCCAGTGTAAATTATAGCATCTTGCACGAGGCCATTAGGCTCAGAAAGCATATATAATGTTATGCCGCGTTTGTGACGCCAAAGCAACATGGACTAATGAAGCAGAGTTCTTTAAACGTGTAATAAATTTCTTTCATTCTTTGAGTGAATAATTTCAAAAAGGGTCGAATTTTATGCAAGGGGTCTCTTGGTATCGGATCATCTACTCCAGGGTTCCTGCCAAACTGCATGCAACGGAAAATTAGTTGAAATCGGTCTCGGGAAAAAGTGCTGTGAAGGAGAGAAAAATCGAAGATATTTTCCTACCTTTTCCAATAATCTGGAATGGATGGCCATCTTACAATACTTCATACAATCATACATTAGGTTTATCGGACCAAAAATGTCTCCCATACCCCACGAGTAAGATTCCTATGCTCGGTTATCCTTGAAGAACTG
Source organism: Ischnura elegans (assembly GCF_921293095.1). Classification (NCBI taxonomy): domain Eukaryota; kingdom Metazoa; phylum Arthropoda; class Insecta; order Odonata; family Coenagrionidae; genus Ischnura; species Ischnura elegans. The sequence goes on from NC_060246.1 coordinate 169,940,842, forward strand.
CATGTTGAGAGGCAATATGGACCAAAGCCTTTCAGACGACAATATTTCCTCCAGCTCCACATACTTGCATCCTCAACGTAAACTTCAGTTAACACCTATAAAATATACTACAATAAAATACATTACACTTACAAAATGCACAAGACTGATGAGGTTGCTCTTTTGCAGTCAGAAAGAGATGTAAGCGTTAAAGTTTAGAACCGACGTACAAGAAATATCTAAACGTGAATGCTCCAGATAAAACGGCAACGTATAATAATCCAAAAATAATAGTTTCTTTGCGCATAGAAATTTTGCTGACTTTCTTTTCTGATTATAATAGCTCTATTTGGTCGAAGTAAAATATGTAAATTGCTTCAAAGTTAAAAAAAAAACCTTCACGGAGAAGACCCAATGCAGTGTTCCATGCATACACTTGAGTAAATTGTGCCAGAGGTAGTTTTATTGCGAAGAGATATTCAAAGCCTAGTTGACCAAAGGCTGATACATAAACGGTCTTTGGGGTTTGAAAATAGGAATAAAGTTAAAAATGAAGATGTCTCCCAGATTCCACGTAAGTGGCTAAATATATGTAAAATACCAAAATGTCCAATGGAAAAAGGTCATACATATTAGAAAAAAAATCTCTATAGAGGAGTGAAAATGCACGCAATCGAAAGATGTCCGAAGGAGAGACTGTACTAATAACGAGAGTCGCAAAAACTGAGAAGGAAGACTGACCTTTTCTACGACATGCACACAACAGAAAAGTTGCATGGATTTCTAATAAGAATGGCAAAAATACTTCTAAAAATAGAGATAACAGGCGACACAGAGCGACTTGTAGTCTATTCCGCGGTGACGGAAAACGACTTTTTTATTTGAGACCCGAAATTCGATCATTTTTTCCCCAAGGATTTCCCCAATTCTAATTTTTCCTTCAAAATGGAAAAAATATAAAAGTTTCCCTAGAACCTTCATTATTTCCCGTGAATAACAAATTGGTGGTCGTGATTATTCCCACCTAATTACTTTAACAAACTCATACGAAAAAAATGAGAAAAAGTCGAAAACTCTATTTCTTCTTCCGTAGCCAACTCTATTTCAGACCCCTATTGAAAGGATCGTTCAGAAAATGAGTGGAAAATATATTATGGAAGGATGTTAGGAGTTATAACGGCATTATGTAAATATTAAGTTTAAACATTAATAAAAACAGCAACAGATTATTCAACTGTGTTTAGCGTGTGTAGGTATAGTGACCGTAATTTGAAATACGAAAATATTTTTCGTCAATGAGATGAAAGGAAATATTGTTTGAAAAATTTTAATAGGACTAAAACGAAAAAAATAACCTTCAAATGTGGCAACACTTAGTACAAATATTCAGAAAAGTAAAGAAAATATCACATTTAAATTTTTTTGTAATGGCGAAAAATCTTACAAATAAAAAAGTACTCCATAAATGTAAAAACATTTACTCAAAAAATATAAACTATTTTTCAAAAACGGAAGGCATATGCAGGTAGCTTAAGGACAGTCATCTAATTTTCACAATCACGAAGGTTGGTAGGGATGGGTGAGGGTAGAGCTCGCTGAATGAGAGGTGGTTGAATTTCATGGATAATGGGGCAGGCAGTTCCTTTCCCTGATCTGATATGCTCTTCCTAATGACTAACAATACAAACTTTATGCTTCACGACCCCTTATTATAAACCAATTGACCCACATCTCGTGATCTAAAAAAAATATATATATATACTAACAATACATTTCGACTGACAAGGAAGTTCCTACAGTAAATAGAATCCATTCCTAAGTAGTAAACGCACTATTTTGACGCTTTATAATCTCGCAGACGGAAAAAAACGAGGATCTTGATTTAAAAAAATTCGATTCATGGTGTGCAATTGTCTGCATAAAATGTAGACAGAAATCAATAATGAACACTCGCAACAATTAACGAAATTCCAGTGGGTGCAAAGCCATCTAACGTTTGATATAAGACGTAGAACAGAATTTCTCAGAAAAACTCCTCTTATGATGAAAAACACTTATAAGATTAGGCCTGACTAAATTTAAACGATCGAATGTCCTAATTGCGAGGAAATGAAAAGAATTTCCAAAAATAGCGATTAATGGAAATCCGATTAACTAATTTTCGGATTAGGAAAAACAGAGGTAATAGTTCACACTACTACGATTACGGTTGACAACTGAATCATATCCCTGTATTCATCATTCTAAACGGACTTTAAAAGCCATTGCATTCCTACCTAGTCCGTGTGTTTACATATTAGAGTAATTTTACCGTTCGATAAGAGAAGATAGGGACAAATCGTGGAAAGACAGGCGGAAGTGCAGAGACCAATCCATTCAGATGTTGCAATGAAAACCTCTTCGGTGACTTTTTGATAAGTTTCGAGCAAAACAAAGCGGGGCTGGGGCCGTATTCTGTATTTCTTCGGTACCTCACCGGTCGGTTTCCCTTCCCAGCCCACCGACAGCACATCACTCCGAACCGACGACGGTTTCCATACCGACGACGGCAAATTCAGCGATTCAGTATGGTCGTCGGTATCAAATCAGTCGGTACGGTTCCCCTTCCTTCTCAAACAGGGAAAATCCGAATATATCCGAAGTTAGAAATCATCTATCGTGTCTCCACCAATGAAAGAAGGGTAAAAACAAGAGAAGACTCATTGGCACAGTTTGTTGTCGTCATTCTCAATCTTTAATTTGCGGAAATTACGACTTATTGCTAGATAAAGTTAATCGATATTGGATAAGTTGTTAACAATGCTTATATAATGTTTGGTAATAATGCTGTAAAACCTACAGAATCGAAGGAAACAATATTACAACATCACAATATAGTTTGTATGTGATAGAGATTGTTGTTGCTGGAATGAATTATTGAAACTATCCTTGAGATCGTAGTTTCTTCTAAATATTGGTTCCTTTTATTCCGTATTTCTTTTAAATATTGCTATTTATTCATGATTTGGTAATATAGTTGTCATTAAGTAAGTTCCGTCTAAATGTTATCAACGGAAGGTTATGCCATTGGCACCGTAGCAGACGAAAATAACATACCATGGAACGTGAACGGATTCAAAAGCAAATGTAAATGTCATATTAGAGGAACAAGTTAGGAAATTGTTATAAAAATATGGAGCTGGGTGTAATTAAAAGAAGTGTAATGACGAGGAAGTAAAGAAATTGTGATTGCGTGAAATACATATGTATAAGTTGCGCATTCCAAGTGAGAGAAAATGATAATATTGCGGCAAACCTAATACTTATTAACAAATATCTTCTTTCATCGTCAAGGGAATCAATGGCTGACGATGAAACCGCCTGTTATAAATGAAAGAAACTGATACCGTTGTGGCAAACTTCATACTTAAATAAAAAGATCTTATTTCTATGCCGAGAGAAACGCCAAATGAGCATCATCATCACTGGTCAAGAATCCTAGGATTGGTTTGACGCAGCTCTCCACTCAGTTCTCCTATCAGCTTATCTTTTCACACCTACGTATTTCTTCTCTTTCACATCCTTCTTCACTTGTTCCATATATTTTGTTCGAAGTCTTCCTTTTCCATTCTTGCCTTCCACTTGTCCTTCGACGATTGTCTTCATCAGGCCATCATGTCTCAAGATGTGGCCTAAAAGGTTGTTCCGTCTTCTTATTAAGGTTTTCATGAGGCTTCTCTTCTCTCCTACCCTTCTTAGGACTTCCTCGTTACTAACCCGGTCAATCCATTTGATTTTCATCATTCTTCTGTAGCACCACATTTCAAAGGCCTCTATCCTTGCTTTCTCCGCTGCGGTCATTGTCCATGCCTCACTTCCGTATAGGAGCATACTCCAGATGTAGGTTCTTATAAATTGTTTCTTTACTTCTATATTTAAGTTTCCCGCTGTAAGCAGGTCTCTCTTTTGGTGGAATGCTCTCTTCGCCTGGGCTATTCTGCTGATAATTTCTTTCTTGCTTCTCCCGTCACTAGTTATCTTACTTCCCAAATAACCGAATTCATCCACCTCTATCAATTTTTCCCTCCCTATTTCTTTTCTTCTGCTGCATACTAAGATCTTGGTTTTCTTCGTGCTTATTTTCAGTTGATAACTACTCATTACCATTCCCATATTAACCAAAATATTTTTCAAATCCTTCTCTGTATCTGCTGTAACGGCTATGCCATCGGCAAATCTTAGCATGCTAATTTTTTCTCCATGCATATTCACTCCCAATGCCTTTTCTTTGATTTCATTAATGGCTTTTTCATTGTAAACGTTGAAAATTACGGGTCACAATGTACAGCCTTGTCGTACTCCTTTCCTAATTCTTGCTTCTTCACAGCTGGGCTCTGATTTTATCACCGCTACTTGGTTTTCGTATAAACTGTGGATGATTCTTCTGTCATTATAAAGAACCCCAATTTCCTTTAGAATTCCAAGCATTGTGCTCCAATCCACGTTGTCAAATGCATTCTCTAAGTCCACAAACGCAACGAACGTTGGCTTGTTCTTTTCCATTCTCTTCTCTATGAGCAGTCTAAGGGCCAATTTTGCTTCCCTTGTGACTTTGTTTTTTCTGAATTCAAATTGTTCCTCATCGAAGTACTCTTCTGCCTTTCGTTCTATTCTTCTATAGATGATCCTTGTCAGTATCCTCGACGCATGTGTAGTAAGGCTTATGGTCCTTAAGTCTTCGCAGTTCTCCGCTCTTTTCTTCTTAGGAATAGGGATTATAATGTTTCTCTCGAAGTCCTTTGGTATCTCACCTGTCGAATACATTTCACTAATGATTTTGTATAGCTGGTTCAACGTCTTCTCTCCTGAATTTTTAATTAGTTCTGCAAGAATGTTATCAATGCCACACGCTTTATTTATCCTGAGGTCTCTTACAGCCGCATCAAATTCCGATCTTTAAATTGGGGCTCCCATGTCATCGGCATCCACTTCCCTCTCGTTTTCGATAGCATTCGTTCTGAGGCTGCTTTTTTTGTACAAATCTTCCAGATATTCCTTCCATCTCTTCCCTTTTTCTTCGTTTTCAATCAACAGTTCTCCGTTTTTGTCCCTTAGGGTATTACATCTTACTCCCCTTTCCTTAAAGTGGTTCCTCACTATCCTATAAGCGGCCTCTACTTTTCCATGTTTAAGATTGTTTTTCACGTCTTCGCAAATGCTCTTCATCCACGTTTCTCTAGCCTTCCGCGCTTTACGACATATTTCGTTCCTTATTCTCTTGTAACGATTCTGTCCTTCCTCTGTTTTCGCAGCCTTGTATTTTCTTCTTTCTTCAATGAGATCCAATGATGATTGAGTGAAATAATAGTTGCCTATTCAGAGTGAGATAAAGTGATAACATTGCGGCAAAACTCATATTTAATCAAAAATATATTTTTTATGTCAAAGGAGCAAATAAATGATGATAGAGAGAAATAAAGCCTATTACAAGCAAGTGAAAGTGGCAACATAAATGAGAGAAAGTCATTATATATTAGCAAACCTCATGTCAGTATCTTCGACGCATGTGCAGTAAGGCTTATGGTCCTTAAGTCTTCGCAGTTCTCCGCTCTTTTCTTCTTAGGAATAGGGATTATAATGTTTCTCCCGAACTCCTTTGGTATCTCACTTGTCGAATACATTTCACTAATGATTTTGACTTACACTTGATTTTGACTTTTGATTAACCAATATCTTATATTTCTGTCAAGGTAATCAATATAGATGATGACACAGTGAATTATAGAGGCGTATTCGAAGGGGCAGAAAAAGATAACATTGCAGAAAACTGCATTATTTGCACTGCACACTACAGAAACTACAGGTGATGAGGTAAAAACAAAATAAAACGTACAATGCGCACCGGGGAGTTCATGAAACCCACTAGTTGGTGGCCGTACTAAACTTTACGTAAACTTTTTGCTGTCGGTACGGCTACCGACGATCTCCCGTCCTCACGTCGGTGCCGCACCGATCGGGTTCGTGCAGAATCGCACGACTTCTTACCGGGAGTCGGTGTGACGTCGCACCCGACGAATCGGTGCCGCACCGATCGGTTTGGAGTTATAGAATACGGCCCCTGATTCGATACTTCGAAAGTAATGAGTTGCTTAAAAAAGACGAACTGAATCATAACCTGGGAAGTTATGGCCAACTATAACGCCTTGTTCACAACAACTTAGCTTGGCGCAGCACAGGAGTTCAGTGAGGTGTTTAACTAATTCTGAATAAGACCGAATAGCAATCGTGGAATCTATTAAAGAGAAATTTGAATAGTGCATATGACTTACGATAAGTATCATCACTCTCCAATGAACCCCTCGAGACAAATGGAGATCTTTTGTTCAAATAACGACCATTTCAAGGTAAATACTTAAGCATGCAGCCGTGAACCGGCAGCCTCTATTTCAACTGTTCCACTCCGCAGTCACAGCAATTGAAGTCCTCCTTGCGTTTAAATAAGCGACCCCTATGAAATGGCTGTCCAGACAACTGGACTACATAAGACATTTCTGCTTACATCACACTCGTTGTACTTATGGAAATACCTATTTACGTTATCCTCGCGGTTAATCCTCTATAATTGACTTAGATTAGAGAAGAGCAATAGCTACACTTTCACTGGTAAAACGAGCGTATAGTGTATACTTTATAACAAATAGACAAATTTTATTCAGAAAATAACAATTTTCTAAGAAACTACAAAAATAAAATAAATTCTCTTATAGCCTGAGAGAATGTCTACAAATTGTCTTGTAAATTATTTACGTCATATAGAACGAAAAGCATGTTCACTACAACGCTCACTTCATACTAAACATCAAAGCATAATGAAACAACGAAATACAATTAGTTACAATTAATTACATTTTCATCGACAAAAAATTAAATAAAGCGATTAAACACTAAGAAGTATAGTCAGAAATGTCAGTTTTTTATCAAATTCATCGCATTTTTGGATTTATATAGAACATTGAATATTTTGGTAACTTAAACCAAACAAATTTGCCAAATCAGTCCGATAGACACTTCTTAAATCAAACTCCTAATGAACCCGACGCACCTTGCGCATATGAAAGGTTTTCCACCCAGAAAAAATTGTTCAAATTGAAAACCATAAAACTAGGAGTTAAATGTAAGTTTCCGCAAAAGAAACGCAAAAAAGCGGAGAAATATTATGCCTGCGGTGGGATTCGAACACGCGCGACAGTAACAGTACTGACCAGGGTAATAGGTTGCCGTATTACTTAATGTCAAATAACATGCATAATAATTATTGTTCTAATTACTCATCAAAATTCTTGAAGTATGAAAAAGGTGTGACTGCAGCTTCTCTTCGTATGCTTAGAAGAGGATGATACACACAATTACGACGCATAGCGTAGGTACTGAATATCGATATACAGTACAGATCCGTAAGAACGCTTTTTTTCAGGCTCTTAACATTGATGTTATTGTGAATAACGTGCTAGGTGAGATTCTTGGCATGAATTTGATCTAGTATGATCATCTGATATTATCATCTGATATTTCATCATAATCGCGAATGATAATACTTCAGGAATACATCTCATTTAAGTTTGAATGCGCCGCAATACGCAAAATCTCCTTGCAGCTTTAATATTCAATATGATGCGCAATAGAATAACGTCCTGAGTGGCAGATGACAATTTTTGATTAACAGGATACTACAAAAGTTATGATTTTGAAGTTGTTTTCAGCTAAATAACTTAGATACTCAATAAAAAGTGATTTTCGTAATGCAAATAATTCGATATGAAATACCTTTAATTGCACTTACCCTAGTATTACAGTATTCAATGCCATTGATGCACAAACTTAAGGATAACATTGCACATTAAAACGGATGTTAACACAAAAATTAACGTAAACAAAATTAAAATGTTCCCGCCATTACAAACAATGAAAATAGAATCGCTTTTCCCAAATCTATCTTCTTAAGAAGGTCTGTTTAGGAATCTTTCAACTTCAGTCGTGTGTCGGCAACAAGACAGAAACTACAGCCCACGACACAAATCATCTTTCAAAAAATGACATTAAGTTATCCGCATACGTTGTTAATTTCCTACCTTATCCTTATCATATTTTCGTTTCAGCTCTTCCTTTCTTGGTTTCCTATATCACTTCCTGTATTCTGCTCCTTTCGTTTCAGCTCCATCCTCTTCTTTTCTCCGCTTCCTTCCTTCACTTCCCATTCCTTCCTGCTCCTTTTGTTTGTTTGCAAAGTAAATTCGCTTTCATGATGATTTTTTTACCCTCCATCCAATGATCGCAGCGCCGCCAAGGGATTTTTTAAAAAACTAATCCCGAAACTCAATTTGAAATGAATACATAGATAATAAAAAGGAAATTCAGTCTTCAGATAATTATTCCTAGGGTTCCCGGCAATTTTAGATGGGGTCGGTCACATAACTTCTCGTCGTATCTCGTCCCGCTCTCACCATTTGTGTTGTGTTGATTGAGTGCGTGGTCGGAATTGGGCTCTATAGTTTACAGATTTAGATTGCTTACCTTCGCTCGATAGTTTTAGGGGAGGCGTTCGCTTAGGCAGCTAACCTCTTAAGGAATGGCAGAGCGGGATAGTCGCGGTCGTCGCGTGGGCGGTCGCTGGAGATACGAGGGAAAAGAAAGTCGCGAGCGACATCTTTCGGCAAGACAAATGTTTTAATCGGCGCCATATTCAGAGCGGAACATCCTTCCTCAAACGCCCTTCATCAAAGAGATGCCAGGATTAAAACAACTTCCACAGTTAACTTTGTCGAACCTCGAATAAATAAATTAATTGAAACTTATTAAATTCTTCATATTTTTGGTAAACCTTGACGGGCGTGAGAAGTGAAAATCATAAGCTTTTTTTACGATTTGAACGGAATGGCACTCATGCTCTCACATTCCCCTATGAGTGCCAACCTCATTTCTAAAAACAATGAAAGGGCTTTTCAATTTTCTAAAACATTTTCTCTAAATACACTTTAAACGAGGCCTTCGCCACTCACCCCTTGCGCGCATGCATTTTCATCATTGCTTTCTATGCACACACATCCTCGAGAACTTACGCCGCTCCGCCGCAGCTCCCTCAACGTCCAAAACAGTGAAACTGTGCATTGTGAAAGAATTTTAAACTATAAACATTAATTTGAATTTTTTTTATCTCAACAGTGAAACTGTTCAGTATGTTAGAAACTTAAATTCTACGCATCATTTCGAATTTAATTCATCTAAGCAGTAAAACAGTGCAGTTTTAGAATTATAAATTATAAACATTAATTCGCATTTTTTAAAACTCAGCAGATGAAACTGTTCACTTTATAAGAATTTTAAATTCCACGCGTCATTTCGTATTTTCGTCATCTCAGCAGTAAAACTGTTCATTGTGTAAGAATTTTAAATTATAAGCATTAATTCCCATTTTTTTATCTCAGCAGTGAAGCTGTTCACTGTGTTAGAATTTTTAATTCTACGCACCATTTCATATTTTTTCATCTAAGTAGTAAAACTGTGCATTGTGTTAGAATTTTAAATTACAAGGATTTATTCACATTTTCTTTATCTCAGCAGTGAAACTGTTCAATGTGTTAGAATTTTAAATTCTACATGTCATTTCGTATTTTCTTCATCTCAGCAGTAAAACTGTGCATTGTGTTAGAATTTTAAAATACAAGCACCATTTCGTATTTTCTTCATCTCAGCAGTAAAATGTACATTGTGTTAGAATTTTAAATTATAAGCATTAATTCGCAATTTTTTTTCTCAGCGTTGTAATTGTTGTCAGTGATAGAATTCGAAATTCTACGCGTTATTTCGTATTTTCTTCATCTCAGAAGTAAAACTGTGCATTATGTAAACATTTTCATTAATAAATATTAATTCGCATTTTTTTATTTCTGCAGTGACACTGTTCACTATGTTAGAATTTTAAATTCTAGGTACCATTTCCTATTGTCTTTATCTCAGCAGTATTACTGTGCATACTATAACAATTTCAAATTATAAGCATTAATTCGATTTTTTTATCTCAGCAGTGATAGTGTTCACTCTATTAGAATTTAAAATTCTACTCGTCATTTCATATTTTCTTCATCTCAGCAGTAAAAATGTGCATTATGTTAGAATTCTAAATTATAAGCATTAATTCGCATTTTCTTCATCTCAGCAGAGAAACTGTTAAGTTTGTTAGAATTTTAAATTCTACGTGCCATTTCATATTTTTTTCATCTCAACAGTAAAACAGTGTATTGTGTAAGAATTTTAAATTATAAGCATTAATACGCATTTTCTTTATCTCAGCAGTGAAACTGTTCATTGTGTTAGAATTTTGAATTCAACGCGTCATTTCAAATTTTCTGCATATCAACAATAAAACTGTGCATTGTGTAAGAATTTTAATTTATAAGCATTAATTCGCATTATCTTTATCTCAGCAGTGAAACTGTTCACAGTGTTAGATTTTTAATTTCTACGCACCATTTCATATTTTCTTCATGTCAACATTAAAACTGTGCATTTTAAATAATTAGCATTAATTCGCATTTTTTAAAACTCAGCAGATGATACTGTTCAATGTGTTAGAATTTTAAATTCTACGCACCATTTCGTATTTTCGTCATCTCAGCAGTAAAACTGTGCATTATGTAAAAATTTTAAATTCTAAGCATTAATTACAATTTTTTTATCTCAGCAGTGAAACTGTTCACTGTTTCAGAATTTTAAATTCTACGCGTCATTTCGTAATTTCTTCATCTCAGCAGTAAAACTGTTCATTGTGTAAGAATCTTAAATTATAAGCATTAATTCGCAATTTTTTTCTCAGCGTTGTAATTGTTGTCAGTGATAGAATTCGAAATCCTACACGTCATTTCATATTTTCTTCATCTCAGCAGTAAAACTGTGCATTATGTTAGAATTTTAAAATACAAGCACCATTTCGTATTTTCTTCATCTCAGCAGTAAAACTGTTCAATGTGTTAGAATTTTAATTCCTACACGTCATTTCATATTTTCTTCATCTCAGCAGTAAAACTGTGCATTGTGTTAGAATTTTAAAATACAAGCACCATTTCGTATTTTCTTCATCTCAGCAGTAAAATGTACATTGTGTTAGAATTTTAAATTATAAGCATTAATTCGCAATTTTTTTCTCAGCGTTGTAATTGTTGTCAGTGATAGAATTCGAAATCCTACACGTCATTTCATATTTTCTTCATCTCAGCAGTAAAACTGTGCATTATGTTAGAATTTTAAAATACAAGCACCATTTCGTATTTTCTTCATCTCAGCAGTAAATCTGTTCAATGTGTTAGAATTTTAATTCCTACACGTCATTTCATATTTTCTTCATCTCAGCAGTAAAACTGTGCATTGTGTTAGAATTTTAAAATACAAGCACCATTTCGTATTTTCTTCATCTCAGCAGTAAAATGTACATTGTGTTAGAATTTTAAATTATAAGCATTAATTCGCAATTTTTTTTCTCAGCGTTGTAATTGTTGTCAGTGATAGAATTCGAAATTCTACGCGTCATTTCGTATTTTCTTCATCTCAGAAGTAAAACTGTGCATTATGTAAACATTTTCATTAATAAATATTAATTCGCATTTTTTTTATTTCTGCAGTGACACACTATGTTAGAATTTTAAATTCTAGGTACCATTTCCTATTGTCTTTATCTCAGCAGTATTACTGTGCATACTATAACAATTTCAAATTATAAGCATTAATTCGATTTTTTTATCTCAGCAGTGATAGTGTTCACTCTATTAGAATTTAAAATTCTACTCGTCATTTCATATTTTCTTCATCTCAGCAGTAAAAATGTGCATTATGTTAGAATTCTAAATTATAAGCATTAATTCGCATTTTCTTCATCTCAGCAGAGAAACTGTTAAGTGTGTTAGAATTTTAAATTCTACGTGTCATTTCATATTTTTTTCATCTCAACAGTAAAACTATGCATTGTGTAAGAATTTTAAATAATAAGCATTAATACGCATTTTCTTTATCTCAGCAGTGAAACTGTTCACTGTTTCAGAATTTTAAATTCTACGCGTTATTTCGTATATCTTCATCTCAGCAGTCGCTTGAGGCGAGTGTTTGATTTGAGCGGGAAAGACGGAGAATAACTAAGAGAGGAGGGATAGGATTTAGGGTTTCGGTACTATTGTGACTTTAACTTAAATGAAACTGGGGAGATTGGAAAAATGTTGCATGCGGATCCATTGTGTAAGAATTTTAAATTATAAGAATTAATACATAAATTCATACATAAATATTTATTTACGTAATAATTAATACTTAGGTTTTACATGCACTACCAGAGAAACCAAATAAAGAAATTATAGACACGAGAGTGATTTGGAGCTAGTGGACTGAGCGAGGGGGTGGGGGTACAGTGTCTACACGAACTAGTTGTAAACATGACCATCAGACTATTCCGGATGACGAGGGAGCGAATATCTCGAGTTGAAACTTTTCGCTCGTCATAGCGGAGTGGGGAGTACTGCGGTCGGGGTGGGGTGGCCGAAGATGGCGTTTTTGTCGTCGGTCTTCGGCAAAGCGACTGCTCCCCCAAGGACTGCAACACAGCCGCTCCCCTTTTCCACAGCCTGTTTATTTCTTGTCGACACAGGGTTGAACATACTGTAATACATTCATGCTGTAATCTAGGCAAGTACCTCACTGTTCTTGAAACACACGTCGGTAGGCAATAATCATCTATTATCGAAGCGATTACCTTACCATAATCTACGTCTCTTGTTGGTGGAAACACTATCTATCTCCCCTTTTCATTAGGTGTTTCCCTTAAATTCAAGTTGGCTTTTTCGATGAAAATCTTTGAAAAATTAATAAATGCATTGCCAGCATTAAAAACGTTTCGACTTAAGGAGCTATACCGAGTGGACATTCTACTAAGAAGTAAAAAGAAAATGTTATGGAAAGAGAATCACAAAAGGGGCGAGGAATTTTGACGGATGAATTAGCAAAATGAAAGACACTACCTATCTACGCTAGGAGCTACAATGCACAACTTTGTTGAATACTCAGTTTCATGCGAACCTTTCATTTCAATACAGGGACACGTAAAATAAAAATTCCAATAACAGTGAGTCATGCTAATCATAACAAAAGGGTACTTGTAAGTTTCACATTCCAAAAATCGAAGCAAATGAAATGAAACTGATAACAATGCCAGCAATAAATTGTGATTAATGGTCGCTACGACTTAAGGAAGAAAAATTAAAAGTGTAAGATGTGCACGAATCTGTTTCGTAAAAAACACTTCTTTTAGTTTTCATCCACACTGTTTTATAAAACACTTAAGTTCAAAAATGGCTACGCTCGTTACCAAGATATCACATGATGGCAAATTGATGATGGCGTTCACGCAATGAAACCTATTACAATGATTCTTCCAAAAAGTTTGCATTTAACTGACGAATGATTCCAAATCTTATAGACTTGCTTCAAATCTTAAAAGTGAATTTAAATTAAAATCATCCCAAGTAAATTCCTACTTGACTCCCCCACTGAGCCATGAAGTTTTTCATTCTAAAGAACAGAGACCGGTACAGGACTGAGGACGATTGCGGGGGTCGGGTGGGGGTAGGGGGTGGGAAGCGGAGGAGGGGTCCCCTCCCCTCTTGGCGGCCCTCGTTGGAATGATTGGCGGTGAGTGAGGGGAGGGGGAGGTCTGCGTTGGACGTGAAAGGCGGGCAAAGGTCACGGCCTTTGCGCATGGCGACGAAGACATCGGCGGCAGTCCTTATCGAATCAAAAGTCGTCAAACATATTGGAGCGGACGGTGGCGTGGAGAGGATCTGAATTGGCATAAGAGGCCGGAGCGTCCTCACTGTGCGTCGCTCGCACCATCGCCTACCCTCGAATCGGCATAATTTACAACAACTCTGAACATTCGTACCGAAAGCTTGCCTTCAAACAGTGCTTACCTCCCAAGAAGAGCCCGTTGCATCAATCGTAATGAAATTAGAAACAATGAGAGCAACGAAGTGCGTAGTCTGCATTGCATATTGTTGCCCATTTCTCCATCTGCATTAGACCAAGTATCTCTTAACGACCCGAATTTTTCCTTATGCAATACTATGCTTATGATAACTCTAAGATGACCTGAATTTAAATTGTTCTTTGTTATCCTCAGGACCGCGTGAGTGTAAAACAGAGTCTTGCTTGAAAATAGATGTGTGGATGGGAAAATTTACGATTAACTCTCCGGTGCCTTCAAGAAGTTACGCTTGAAAAATCTCTGCAACGGACTTGAATCGTTGATGCATTGAAACTTTATCCGAATCTGCACTTAGTCTCTCCAAATAATTGTCCTCCGTGCACTTTGCTCTATATCGCCATAGGTTAGTTTTCCCGGCAATCTCTTCCTTGTCTTCTATTTTAGGATTAACATTTACCACTAATTACGTACAACTTATCTCTATCAGTGAAAAGTATATTTTAAGCAAGAAGATTTTGAAAGGGGAATTTGGATAAGGAGGACCCTTTGAGCATAACGTTGCTCCTCCAAAATAAGGATAACCAATAGAAAGCAGTGCAACCTCTAAGTATCTTAATAACGTTAAACACCAACAATGTCCCTATCAAATGAAAGAATATTTTTTATTTGTATATTTCAGGGAAAGATATAGGAGGAAATTTTTGGAAATGAGAAATTTTGAATTGTAGACGCATAATCGTAATAAAAATAATACAAGTAAAAATGCTTCAAGTAAACTATATTCTCAGATGCGGATATTTTTGTATAATCCAAACCTATTTTAGCTACGACTGACTGAGGGACAGAGCATCGCGATGTCATCAAGAGTCAATAAATCATTGAAAAGAAATCTCTGAGACTCATTGATCTCTCGTAATAGAAACAGAGAGAGTATACCTCAAATATGTATTCTCATCAATTATTACACTGTGCTGCAAAAAAATAGTTCAAAAAATGCCTGGCTACAATTTAGGGTGATTCTGGCTAATTTTGGGTCGCTGAATCTGAATATGACCTCCGTTTTTTTCTATCACCCTCCATTTTTACGAGCAACCCCTAAATTGGGGAAAACAACCCCTTATCTAAACTTATCGCTTTTCAAGGGACCTTTACTAATGTTATCTGCTTCTGATTGAAAAAAAACTGACGTTTTAAGGCTATCAGGGTCAAGAAAGAGACATACTTCACTGGGGTTGAAAGATTTAGGAGGTGAAAATTGAAAAAAAAAATTTAAAAAACATTAAAATAACCATTTTTCTTCGTTTTTTATGACATAAGATATGGTAGCCAATGGAAAAGTTTTTAAGGGATGAATACACTGTTCACCCCCATTTTTGTAAAGGATTAATTTAACAAAAAATATAAGTGGGGAAGGGGGTATACGATCGACACCATTCGTATACCCCCCTTCCCCTCTAGGAAGTGGTATAAAGGGCTGCCAAAAAATCTGAGCACATCAGATTTGTCAAAATATTATTGTAACAGCGTTTGGGGGCTCATGATTTGACTTCGTTGTCCTCCTTACTTTTTAAGTAAGAGCTGAGACCATTCCGTAAAATTCATTGGAAAACGTTGGGAAATACATTGTAAATACATTGGGAAAAATTGGGAAATACACTGTAAAAGTTACTCACCACATTTTTTGACACGCTTTGACACGTTTTAACGTGTCTCCATGTCTCTTGGCAGTCGCAGTTTGCTGATGTTCATCTATGAAATAAAGCAGTGATCTCTTTAATACGCCACACTCTTTCCTGCGTGTCGGGTATCTTCCAAGTTCTTTCTTTATTTTTCTATTGTGTGTTCGATTCTCGTATTCATTCAGCGATCCTGCAAAAATCATCCCAATTCATTTTGTAATACTTGTGGAGATGTAGTGTTTAAATACCAAAGGAAAGCGATGACTGCAATGCATCTCCATCTACATAATACCCCGCAAGCCGCCTTAAAGGCGTGTGGCAGGGGGTGTTAGGACACCAGCCGTTTACAGCTAAAAAAAATGAAGTGCTCTAACGAGGTTGGGACTAGCGTTTATTAATGTCCTTTATGGTTCGGGGGAAAAACGAATTCCCGTATCTATCCGTTCGGCAAAACATCTCTCATCTAATTTATCGCTTCTATCGGACGTGGAAATATAGTATGACTCTAATATTATCTTCTCTGTGTCGCTCTTAAAGATATCCATTCTCAATTGTTCAAGGAATCTAAGCCTAGCGCGCAGCCTCCGAGTCTCCAACGGCTCCCAGCCTAATTCGCTTAACATCTGGGTAACACTGTCTGTACGCCCGTAGCAGTTTTTGACGAAACGCGCAGCCTTCCTTTGTATTTTATTCAGTTCGCGGATTAAGTCTTTCTGCACCGGATCCCATAAGCTCGCTGCATATTCAAGGTGCGGTCGGACGAGAGCGAAATAGCACCTTTCTTTCACTTTCTCATCCGAAAATCTTCCCACAATACGCTTGACGAATCCTAATTTCTTCAGGGCTATGCCGCAAATATTCTTTACATGTGTTCCCCACGTGAGATTCGAGGTTATCGTAACTCCCAGGTACTTCACTTCGTCTGTTGCCTTTATGTTAATACCATCCACTGCATAAACATGGTTAGAGTTGGACGAATTCCGCAAGAAATGTACCGCAATGCATTTGCTCAGATTAAGTTCGAGCCCCCACTCTTGGCTCCACAAATGAACGTTGTTTAAGTCCGATGATACAATTGTGCGGATATCCTATGAACTTTATTTCAGTTGTAAAATTGGTGGCCAAGACAAATCGTGGGCCCCTAGATTTTGTTGCAGTGATTGTCATAGAAGTCTTTGTGATTGGCTAAACTGGGGAAATCGTTCCCTAAATTTCGGAGTGTCAATGGTTTGAGTTGAACCCACTTGCCATTTAACGGATTGCTATTTTTGCGAAACCGACACTATTTGTTAAAAAACACAATCCTGAAATGATTTATCTGAATATACCGTCAGCAATTCGCCCGGTGAAGCATAATGATGCTATTCCTATCCCTAAAGCTCAAGCTACTAGCACCCTCGATGATTCTGATGTCTTAGTGAACGAAGCTACACCGGAAGTGGAAACAGGTCCTAAGCACCGAGATGAATATTACAGCCCTGATGTAGAAGAACCCCAGACTAGTCAAAAAGGGCACCTCATCCCATAACACGAGGACCTAAGTGATCTAATACAAGATGTAGACTTACCAAAGGGTAAAGCACAACTTCTTGGCTCGCATTTGCAGCAGTGGACTCTTTTGGCCGATCGTGTGAATGTTTCTTATTACAGAGGCAGACAGTCAACCCTCACTCAATTTTTTTCAACGGATGATGAAAATGATGATCTGATTTTATGCACTGATATTGAAGGACTGATGAGGGAATTAGCGATTAAGAATTATACAGACCAATGGAGGCTATCCATCGACTCGTCGAAGACAAGTTTAATGGTTTTTTTTAAACAACGGCCACGACTTACCTTCGGTTCCTGTTGGATATGCCGCTGTTCTAAAGGAAACCCATATTCCAGACCACTTCCTAGAGGGGAAGGGGGGTATACGAATGTCTCGTATACCTCCCTTCCCCCTTATATTTTTTGTAATATTAATCCTTTACAAAGGGGGATGGGGTGAACGGTGTATTCATCCCTTAAAAACTTTTCCTTTAGCTACCATATTATATATCATAAAAAACGAAGACAAATAGTTATTTTAATGTTTTTTAAAGGTTTTTTTTTCAATTTTCACCTCCTAAATCTTTCAACCCCAGTGAAGTATGTCTCTCTCTTGACCCTGATAACCTTAAAACGTCAGTTTTTTTCAATCAGAAGCAGATAACATTAGTAAAGGTCCCTTGAAAAGCGATAAGTTTAGATAAGGGGTTGTTTCCCCCAATTTAGGGGTTGCTCGTAAAAATGGAGGGTGATAGAAAAAACGGAGGTGATTTTCGGGTTCAGCGACCCAAAATTAGCCAGAAACACCCTTAATTGTAGCGGGGCATTTTTTGAACTATTTTTTCGCAGAACAGTGTAATTAAAGTGCTACATTAAATAGATGCCGATATACATGTTTTACTTTCAAATGTAAAATTTTCGTCATAACTTACGCCCAGCGCGTCGTCGTCCAACCAAAGGTCTCAGAAAATAACATGAAAATTTCAGCAATGAAATACATCCAGTTAAGATTGCGTGCATGTACGAGCATAGAAAAATCCAGTCTTCAATTCCACGTCGCCTAACCTTTCAACTTGTCTTTAGGGCTTCTTGCACGGGCCTTGAGGAAAGGTCTTTTAGCCGAGAGCGTCTTGGAATTGGAAACAATGCACTGGCGCGCACTCAGTCAACGGAGAAGGAATCGCGGCGATCTCGAGCAAAGATTCTCGTAGCAAATTGAAGAGTGGAACACCGGCGATTAACTCAAGAGGCTGATTAATCCAATCCCTCACGCGATTAGTGCGCCCTCTTCCGCAAACGCAATCCAAATTCCGCGCGGTTTATTTCTTTGCTAACCCTTGTTCCATCTTTAGCGATTCGCTGTTTGTTCATCGATTGGGCCGCAAGTGTCCTTCCTATTGCTATTTTCGCGAATGGTCTCGTCCCTTTGTCGCCATGGATGGGCGATGGATGTCCGGCTGACCGCTCGGTCTGTCTGCTCAGAAGAGACTTGGTGCCTGAGACACGAGACAACGAGCTTCGGGGACGACGGAATAATCTAACAAGGAGAGAGGGATTTTCGGGATGCCGACGTTATTTTCTGAAAGGATAGAGATAATGTGGTGTAAGTAACACGGCTTTCTTCCCTTTAGGCCCGGGTTCGAGATATATTCGCAATTTAAGATTTCCACAAACTTTCGTAACTCGTGCCATAGGGAATTTCCAGCCATTGGAGATTAAGCTCAAATTTTTGGTACAAGTTTATCAGGCAAAATTATTCGAGGAAAATAAGTTACCTGTGCCAAATTTTGGCTACAATATTTTCATCACTCATTAAACAATCATTTTACCGTCTAAATCTTGAACTGATATTGCTATTCAAAATAACTGAAGTTGTCATCGCCGCTTTGGCGAAAAAGCTAACTAGCGTAAACTACAATCAAACAAATAAAGCAATGTTATGCTCAATTCTCAGAATATGGCAAGCTTAAATAACTATATAACTTATTTACCTCTTTTATCGACTCTTTTACTAAGGAAGGTTCTAAGGAAGATAGATTCCAGTTAGGGGAAGAGCACTGAAGCTCATGGATAACCAGGAAAATACTGCCGAATGAATTTTCTTCGCGATGTTAAATTTGACCTATCTGAAATCTGACAGCTACAGACGCATCGTAAAAAATGTATATAAAATACAAAAATATGCCATTTAATTAGTTTTCAGACACATACAAATCTCTAATTATTGTTCTTAATATGGATTACCTATGAACGACATGCTCCAATTATTTTAAAATGACTTACCCAGGTTAATAATGCTACAACACTTGGAATGTCGATACACCCATAGTGGTATATACACTCAACATTAATTACTCAAGATGGCGCTGAGATGGATTTGACGTGTTTTAATGTGCGATTGTATACAGATATCACCCAGTCACCAGCGTTGTCATCGGTCGCTAGGCGAGGAGTTCCACCAACATGACAAACAAGCGAAAACTACTACTACACAACACTTACGGAGTTTTGAACTCATATGTGCTCCACTATCATTTTCATCACAGGAGGAATGGTAAGATGGATTTCCACAAATCTATCACGCACGCGAAATGTTCCGATATATGATTACCATTACTCAAACTTACGAGTTTTTTCCCTTTCTCTATCATGATGATTCATCTACATCTACATAATACCTCGCAAACCGCCTAAAAGGCGTGTTAAAAGGGGTGTTAGGACACCAGCCGTTTACAGCTAGAAAAACAAATTAATGAAGTGCTCTAACGAGGTTGGGATTGGGTTTATTAAAGTCCTTTATAGTTCGGGGGAAAAACGAATTCCCATATCTATCCGTTCGGCAAAACATCTCTCTTAATTTATCGCTTCTATCGGACCTGGAAATATGGTGTGGCTCTAATATTATGTTGTCTGTGTCGCTTTTAAAGATATCCATTTTCAATAGGGTGGTTTCCTATTATTTTTTTATTGCCTAAATCGAAAGATTATTACTCCTGGAGTACGTATTTCACGCTTTTAGATTTTTAAATGACGATATCTATTTTTCGCGATTAAATGAAAAGTGAAAAATTTCAAGCGCGCGAAAACGCGACGCGTAAGTAGGAATGATGGGAAAAAGTCCGTGCGACGCATTTCTGGTTCCCCTTCCGGCCTTGTGAGGTGACCTTGATTGAGGCTCTGAGCGCTGATAGGACGCAGGATGCTAGCGGGTAGCTGAGTACCTTGCTGGCTGGTAGCGCTTGGCTTAAAAATGGTTTATTAATTCCTTACGAAACAAAGAAAACTTTCCGACCTTAGCCAGTTTTAATAGGTGATTATTAAGACATGTTTCCCTGAGCTCTGTGCCTCATTGGTAACCTCAGACGATGTATAACTCCTATCCTCTCGTGTAGAAACTAGGTCCCTGTGACGTCACGTGGAGTGGAATCGCATGGGCGCCAATCTGGCCTTTTTCAAATGAGGATAAAATTTGACCCTTGCCATTCGTCTAAACCGGTATTTCAAAAACCAAATAATTTGTGTATTATGAATACACTAATGGTGGGTAACGAATCGCAATCAATGCCTTTCGTTTTCTTTGATGAAGGAAACTAGCCTATTGTTCAAACAATCTAAGCCTAGATTGATTGCGGCTGAATCCACATTCAAGTCTCCTGTTGATACGAAAGTATAAGCCATCACGTGCGTTTAACAGAGGATAGCGTAATTACCTCCAATATTGTGTTTAAAGAGGTCCTCTGACCTCAATTTGTACATGAACATTCCAATTAAATTTGTACATGAGACCCTGCCTTTTTTTCTACATTTTAAAATTAGAAACTCGCCCATCCCTCTGTGGACCTGCATTGAAAAGAGCGGGGGAAGCCCGCTGGGAGCGGGCGCATCACGCTCGTGTCCGAATATTTCCTCTCAAAGTGTGAATGCCCGCGAGAGGGATACGATACGAGAACTTGGTTTTACATTGGATTGGTCGTAGTTTAGACATGGCTATCAAATCATCTGCAGCCAACATCTAGGCTAAAAGGTTATTATGTCCGATTGACGTCGATACGCTCAATGAAGTCTATACATCTACACGTCCTTTTCACGCACCATCCTTCAGCAACAATATTAAAAGAACAATATCACTAGCAGTGAAATTTTTTCGGGTTTTTCACCGAGTAAGGTCCTTCACATCTCTTTCCAACGTTTGGACGAGAAACTCTCCCATTGTCTTTTGGATCCCGAAACCTTGCAGAAGAAGGTTTAGCTGCTTGACGAAACCTTGGAAGGAGATGTGGAGGACCATACCTGGTGAAAAACCCGATATATCTTCTCTGCCACTGTTCGCCGCGAAAAAACAAAACATAAAAACAATTCCACTAACAAAGCAAAGCAAAATTGCTTGCCATGAAATTTATGAAAAACGTTGTAACTCTTCTCTTCAGATATGAGAATAACCTGCTGAGAATTTTGTCGTCATAGCAACACTTTGCCGCAATGTGTTTGCGACTGTCGTAGCATTTTCAAGAATAACTTTTTCGGATTTTTCTAAACTTTTAATTAGAAATAAATTTGGCTGTAACTCAGATGGTTGCTAAGCACATGTGCTTGAGCGTGGGATCAAGTACTCCCTCGAGAGAACGTCTTCCTTTGCTCCAAGTGCCCGCCAGTTGCCCCGACGACGCAAGTGCTTCATTTGTCCCTTGATTCAAACGGCCTTGGCGTAGTGGCGGTTTGCCCATAAGGACTCTCGGACGCCGCCCTTCCCAAATATTTGAAAAAGTAAAAAAAATAAATATCCATTAATTTATAATTATACATCTGATTAATCAAAGCGTTTTTTCAGTCCCATACATCGAAAGTGTTGGAATAAAACGAAAAGAAATAGCGCGAAAAGTTCGTATTTGTAGCCGTGGGGCGCTGGCCAGAACGTCCCAATCCATCCCCATGCAGTTATATGGAGAGTAGTGGTGGTGGGGGCTGCTGGTGCTATGACGCGTCTAACATGCTGCCTTACGGAAGTCTTGGGACGTCGTCCGAAAATGCGCAGAGCGACGTGTGAGTTGACATCGCTGCGCAGGCCGGCGGGCGTACAATCTGGCGTCTACTTGGTGCTGCCACAGAAAAGGGACCTACGGAATCAGAATGGTCACTGTACTGGGTGTAGTTATACGATTTTAATTTTTAATTACTGGTAGGTATTACTACAGTAAATAAATTATCCCATTATGTTTGCGTTTTTTGGTGTTTGAATTCCGGAACACATAAAATCCAACCAGTTAAAGGCCGTATTGACGAAGGAAAACTATTCTCGAGTTTTTGACACAGTGCTGTTATGATTACGAATTTCAAGAACCTTGGGGAAACTAATATTATAATATTTAGGCCTTAACAATGAATTCATATCTTCCCGATGGTTAGAAATGCGGTACCTATTTTTAAGATAAATTTATCAAAAGACCTGCAGTATTAGGAAAAATCAGTTAACATTCCCCACTGATTTATAATTTAAGAAATAGTTGCATGCGTGATAGGGTGAAGGATTAAATATGATTTAAATCGTTAAGCGCGACTTTAAATAGAGTCATTCAATTAATGTCATGAAGTGCCGCGTACAATGCACCTTTTGTGTGTAGGTTCATCATTTTTCTAGCCGTCCTTGTTGTATTAGTTCATGTTCACCTAATTCCTCAGCGGCAGAGCGGTAGCTGTCTGACGGAAAATGCCCACTTGGGTCTGATTTAAGTGGCCTCGAAGAGTTCATATCAGTGCGGAAATCCTTACAGCTCCCATCTGTGGCTCAGTCGAGTCGTCTTCTTTTACGATCTAGAACTTATTTTCTATTATATCATGGCAATGATTTCGAAGACACGGTTATTCCAAATGCGACCCGTTGGCGTCTCGTGTGTTTACCACATATGAATCTTAGACTCAAGGAGATGGTCCGTGACGTCCTTTGATTGCTTGAATGCCTTTGCTGACCTTACATTCGTCCCTAAGCTGAATCAGCATTAGTGTACCACGACTTCTATCTCCCTTGAGTCGTCCTTATAGTAACGGCAAGACTCTCGGAAAGAATGGAGTGAAATGAGTTCAGACATCATTTTCGAGGAGTTAACTGTGCGTAATTGCCGATTAAGAAGTTTCTTAGTGCTGTGTGTACATTCAAGAAGACAATTTTGAATTAATCAACAGTGCTCGTTTTTTTAAGGGAAATATAGGGGAAAACTGTCCCAATTCTGTGTCCAGGCACCTTGTTCTTGTTGGTCATATTTTTCGTCGGCCTATTTTGTGTCGTCCCTTGTTTATTTATAGACTACTGTCCTTGCCATGTGTTCAATCAGAAAGAAATTGTTGTCCAGCGCTGATTTCAACGAACGTGTAATTGATCACTTTGCTGGACAAAATGAAAAAAGGATGGACTTTTGCAATATAACTAAAGGCCTGTGAGTATTTCATATTTTGTTAAAAATGTGTGAGAAATGTTTAATTGTTGATTTTAAATCATACTGTATTCAAGAAGCAACGCGAACACCGTCATCAAAGTTTACATCTGCAATAGCAAAGCGCGCGCATTCTAGTAGTGTTTGTTGCCTAGTGGAAGTCAGTGACACTCTCCTCCCTCCTCAGGTGTTACAAGTGTCATTTCCACCTAAACCACTGCAAGTGTTGTATAGATTTGACAAATAACGCATTATGATTGCAAAACGAGCAACAGAAGTGTATTGCGGGCATATCCGCACGAAGAATGTAGACGCTAAAACCTAAAGTTACGTATTTTCGTTTGTATTTGCAAAATATCGCAGCAAATATATTTTTATTCTTCAAGATCATTGATCAGTATCATCGAGAGTCCGGACTAAGCCGATCCGTATGACCGAGAGTCTACTGCATTTAGTATTTATTAATTAAGCTTTATTAGGAAAACTAGGTATTTTTGTTGAAAAAAACGGAACGTATGGCATCACAGAATTTAATTCCTAGATTGCCGTAAAAACTTAATAAGATGCACGAAATATTAAAAAATTATGACCCCCCGGTGGAGTGCGCCCCCCCTAGCATTTGACTCACGAGCCGCCACTGCTTGGCGGTCGGTGTCTTGCGGAGGGAGAGACACGAGTGTCGTCGTCGCCAAGTCGTGGCCTGAAGTCAACGCCACCGTGGCGTGTCGTGTCCACCACCGCAACTAATTTCCACGAATTCGCACAGCTTCTGGTAACCATGGAGACATAACACGGGAACGCTACGCTCCCTTTTTCAAGTTCACTTCAGGGATGGCGGCAATGAAAGCTGAAATTATCATTCTAGGTCGTCATAATTTTCAGGGATGATTTCCATCAACAGACGTCGTCTGTGTTCGCCATCACAGAGCACGTGCCGCAGGCCATCAGCGAGATGAAATTACTCGCAAGGAACCTGCGCTGAAGCCGAAAAGAGACTTCGCAGTGCCTATTATTATTACCGTAAACCGGGACAACTTTGCCAAGTGGGACAACTTTGCCAGGTTTTGAAAAATGTTATCTTTGGTGCCCTACTAAGTTAATTATCCAAGAAAGGGCCTATGTTTTCATGACACAGAAAAGATATTGAGTGATAGCCTTTCAACACACTTGTAGTCTTACGGGCTTTTTGCAGGTCTTCATTAGTGTTTTGTTTTCATCGCGACAAACTGAATATTTTGGTAGGCTATTTAAGTGTCTCTCCCTGCCCATTTTCTCAAACGCTAGTAAAAACTTCTGCTATACTTTCCATAGAGCACGTAATTTACTTTCAGAATCGCTTTTTATGAAAAAAGGAATGTTGTACGTAGGTTTAATTATGTAACCTGGCAAGGTTGCACCAGGAAGCTTGGTGGAAATGGGACTACTTTGCCAACTGACAATATTGTTATTTCTGAAATTCTAGTACTCGTAAGGGTGCGTTTTTCATATTCGTTTTAGACCTTTCAGGTGCCAAGACGCTTTTATACCAAGTTGGGAGACCGCAGGTATGGAAATTATGTTGACACTACGCTGCAACCTGCTGTCACTGTAGTGATTAATAATGAAATGAGCAGTGGAAAAGCAGCCCTGAAACATATTATTCCACATATTCCACATATTAATATTCCACATAGGACAACAGACAGTAAGGTAAAGTGTCGCCATAAAGTTCGCCAGGGCGCCAGACGGCATTGAGCAAGGATAAGGAAGAAGAGATCCTCGAACATGTTCTTGTTTAAGCAGACCGGGGAATGCCTTTTAACGCCATTGACTGATGATCGATTCGTTTTGTGTTCTAACACCATCGTTCAATCATTTATGACAACCTTTTGATGTTTCAGTCTTCGCTCCTTGTAAAACATTAATGGAGAGCCACACTAATGCACCATAAATTGTGGAACTTTGCTACATAGTTATAGAACTCTCGAAAATAGAGCATTTCCAAATATTTTGGTAAAAATTCTCAGTGCATTGGACGAAGGAGGTAAAATGAACTCAAACATCATATCAGGGTTCGAGAAATGTGGCTTTGTGCCACTCAATCCCAAAGAAGTTTAGTCTTGGATTCCGGATACATAGAAAACTGATCGTAACTACACTCCTACATGAGTAAGAGCTTCATTTTTTAATTATCTTTAAGCCTGTCGTCGTAATCCAAACAAAAGTTCGCCATAAAGAAGAAGATGGTAAATTAATGTGGCCCAGGAGAAACCGTGGAAAAATTACACTTGATCACTTCCAATCACCAACACACAGAATCATATTGGAGGATCTTGTAAATAGAAGAAAAATTAAGGGAATGATCATAGTATTTCATGTTAGGTTTTTGACAATCTATTTGTACCATTCTATATTTAAGAGTTTACTAAGTTAATATTATTTATTCCATTGTTTTATTGAGGTTTCCGCTGGATTTAACTCCGTTGGCAAAGTGGCCCCAGTTCCAGAGAATCTTTGCCAACCTTGTTTTCAATTTTTTTAACGTATAAACTTTTACTTAAGTTGTAATTTTTTCACACATTTTCAAAGCAGAGACCAAGAGTAATGGCTGATAATGGTTTTAAATCATTGTCGTACAAGAACTTACAAGAATGCAGTAGAAAAAGAAAAAAAAGTGGCATAGTTGTCCCGGTTTACGGTATTTCTATTTCTATTCTATATTATTCCATTCTATTTTTAGCCAATAAAAAACCGGAAATTATGAGTTGACAATGAATAAAATATATACAAGCTTATATAGACTTAGCTCTGAGTTTCCGGCGTATCCTGAAATTTGAATGCCAAACATTGGCAACCAAGGGCTTTAATTATCTGGACAGGAGAAGTTACTCGAGTTAGCAGTGTTTACACAGTTCGGAGCACAGCACTTGTCCACTAAGAAAATCATTAAATAAAACTGAGTGGGAAATATTCACCTCATCTATGCAATGGTGAGGGAGGCCGTCATCCTCATTCCGTTATTTTATAAGAATAAAATGCACCTGCAAGATGCAATGTACCCTTGGTGGGTTTAGACGATTTTTTCCCTCCGCATGCCACGTCTACTGGCTGATGAAATGATTCCGTGAACAATTCTTGGCGGCACTGGGGTGGCAAGGGGATTAGGGAGCATCTATTTCTCTTAAAGCCAAGGCCTTATTTCGGAATAACGTGCTGACAACGCTGTATAGCATGTAAGGCATCTCTTCTCTATAAATATATTAGGAAAGTTTTGCAAAGAAAAGCATGTAGTGGTTACTGTAAGTTTCAGCAGGGCTTTAAATATGTATGGGAGGTTAGGAAGTGGAGGCCACGGATCATCAACGGCTCTTGCCTAGAAATAGAGTTTGTTAGTTAATAAAAGAGTCCGTTTCCAAATCGTGTTAGTTAGAACACTTATAACTCGAGAACGGCTGCACCGATTTTAATGACAATAGGTTCTTTGGATTCGTCTTAGCCCCAGATAACATATAGGATATTAAAAAAAGGATAATTTCACAATAATTCGAGCTAATTGTAAGCCCAGCTCGAGTTGACTCTTCACTTCCGTGTTTGTAAAGAAATCTCTAAGCAATTGTTGACTATCGCCTATCGGTAATGTTTGTGTTCCTGTCGACTAATAAAACAGTTTGATTTCACTTCCTCGGAATTTTTTGCAAATTCGTTTCACCGAAGGTGAGCTCATCAACGAAGTGTTCCCGAAGAAAAGTGATCGCCACAAAAATCACAAATGGTTGATTGAGCGAGCCATTTTTACGGCCTAGAACGAAGATGTGGATGACTCGAACTAAATCAGCATCAAATAGTTGGTACTGTGATTGAATTCAAATTTTTTAAACTGTGTAACAAACGAAGACGAAGTCACCAACTATCTATCAGAATATTTAAAGCCCTTTGACGTACCTGGCTTACCACGGCACGATTTACAGCTAAAGGTAGGTTCTGTGTTCATCTTTCGAAATCTAAACCAGCCAAAACTATCCAACGGAACGCGTTTGGAGATGTAAAAAAAACTGATAATGAATGTGATTCACGCGGCTATACTAATAGAAAAATTCAAAGATGATGAAGTTCTCATTCCGAAGATTTCATGATCCCAACTTATGTGCCATTTTCAGCTTAGACGAATTCCAGTTCGTGTTGCATTCGTGATGATGATTAACAAATCACATGGTCAATCTTTCAGTGTTTGTGCTGATATGCTCATTAAAAACCCAAAATTTTATATGCAGCATGTTCGCGAGTAGGTAAACCATCCACTTAATCTCTTTCTTCGCTTCGCCATATTTATTTCCTATAAGACACGGTCTCCGGCGTTACTTTGGGGAACTGCTTCGTCATAAAATAAAAATACTTTTTTCTATTCCACACTTTATTTTAAATGGTACGATCTGCATCTCATTCTCCTGAAACCCAAAGGGTCGGACTATTTAAAATAAAGTGTGGAATAGAACAGAGTATTTTTATTTTACGATATTTATTTCGATTCATCCGCTTTATCTTGCGTCAGATAAAAAAATCACAAAAACTGTCATATGTGAGAAGGTGCTTTACTCAAGGGATTAAAGCCGAATGTGTAGGTGCCGTGGAACGTTTACGCAGTGCACTTCCCCGATCCGAGTCATAACTAGCGCGTCTCGAGTAAATGACATATTAAAGGGGGCTGCTCCCAATGGGGCTATTTTCACGAGATTTTGAGCGTCAGTCAAGTATCGGTCTGGCGCGGCGTAAAGTTGCTCCAAGAACGGGTTTGACATTAATAATTGCTTTGTAAGACCACGGTGTCTTAAATTTCCAAAGTTAAAACAAAAAATTAGAAAATTGATTGAAAAATGTGCGTCTGCATGCATTGGTTTACTTGGTCTGCTTGGTCGTGCCGCCCTTACCACCACACAATTTACAGCTGAAGGTTGGTTCGGTGGTCACGGTTCTTCGATATCTAACCCAACCAAAACTATGCAATTGAAAGCGTTTGGAGATTAAAACAACTCTTAATTAATTCGATTCACGTAACAATACTCAAAGGAAAATTGAAAGAAGTTCTCATTCCGTGGATTCCCATTATCCCAACAGATTTACCCATTGAGTTTTAGTGAATTCAATTTCCCATGCTAGTTGCATTCGCGATGACGATTAAGGAATAACAAGGTGAGTGTTTGTGGCATAAATCTAGAAAATCCATGTTTTTCTCATGGTCAAATATGTGTGGGATGTTCACGAGTTGGAAGGTAAACCATCCGTTTCATTTGTTCGTGCGCCTGATAACAAAACAAAATCTGTTATATATCAGAAGGTACTTGACTCAAGAGAATAAACCCGAATGTGTAGGGTACACCGTGGTACGTTTACGCAGTGTACTTCCCCGAACCGAGTTATAAAGCGTCAGTCAATTATCGGTCTAGCGTGGCGTAAACTTGCCCCAACAACGGGTTTGACTTTATTAATTGCTTTGTAAGACCAAAGTGTCTTAAATTTCCTAACTATAAAACATGAAAATTAGAAAATTCATTTAAAAAATCCGCATGTACAAGCCTTGGTCTGCTTCCCCGGAGTAGTTTGAATAAAGAAAATATTTTTCTAGCGAGCCATTGTTATGCTTATTTATGTTTTTTAAAAATTTTTTATTATTTTACTACCGGAAGCTAAATATTATTAAACTCAGTACAGCCGCTCTTGATTAATAAATGGTGTGACTAAACTGTTCAGTGATTAATAGGCGGTACGAAGTTCGCCGGGTCAGCTAGTCCACATATAAAAGGGATGAGGCCATATTGCATCGCCGCGTCGCCGTACTCACCGCCGCCGCCGGCCAGAACCGGAGTCGACCGCATGCTCGAAAAAAAAACGATTTAAAATTCGGGGTTGCAAGTTGGTGCAAGGCTTTATGCAAGGTGCAAGGGATCCGCAATGTAGAAGCTTCATAGAACGACGTGGTATCAATCACTTGGCGGAAGTCCGGAGTAATATCTACTTTTTCTCTACGTTTATGTAAAAAAAGGGCTGAAAACAGGCTCCGCCACTTTGCTATATATATAATATGGTTATTGATGAAAAAAATCTTTAAAAACCCTTTAAATGAAAGAAAAAGAAGTTCCAATTAAGATGGCGTAACAGTTTTTTCGATAAAACTATTCATGAAACCACTGCACGAGGATAAAGTTGGCAATTTTCAGAAAAAATCGAGGGTGGTCGTTTTTCGCTAAATTTGTTCAACTTTTATCTCACATATATTGTTAACCTGAAAATACTGGAAATAAATTATCTGGAAAGTTATGCACAATTGATTTGATAATATGTATGCGAAGTTTCAACTTCCTAGTTCAAACAAATCGCTTTTGAGGTTTTGGCCAAGAGACCTTTTCAGACACAGCGACGAATATTTGTTCCCTTCGCCAAGATCCCCCAAGATCCGCAAAGATGCTGTTGAACACGCTGAAGCTTCTTGCATCTTCAGAGGAACCATCAGTTACTTTTTTTCCACTGCTCCACGAATTTTCAGCCATTTTCTCTCGTGCTCCTCAAACCCTGAGCGGAATTCCACATCATTGACTAGCTCTTCTCATCGACCACTCCAACGCTTTCTTGCTCACTCTGACGTCTTCATAGGATGTGGTTTTTAGCCGTTTTTAGCTTCACCCAATATTGTTTCCTGTTTGCAGAGTACGCTGATTCCCTATTCACCCGATTCGATTCCATTCCCTCTTTATGATTTTATAGGCCCCTCACAGTGCTTGGCGTTGTCATGTATACTCCCGCATCTATTGCTTTCCCGGCTTAACTCTATCTCCGCCACCATCAGACTACAGACACCATGACTCATTATTATGTTCGCTCTAGCTCTTTAGGATGCTTAATTAATCACACAGGAGAGCCAAACACTCTCGAATGTATTTTTAGATTCACCTTGAAATTTTCAGTCAGGGCATTGAGTCCTTCGCGCTATGCCATTTTGCTGATCGATTCCTTTCCGCTGCTCTCAATGGACACAAAAAAGTTGTACTCACGTATCTTAAATACACATTACGCATACTCCACTATTGTGGCCCCAATAATTTCCATATCCGTAACGTGTTGAGGTACTTTCTCTCTTTCTTTTCCATTCTCTTCCTTCCGCTTCACTCTAATGAACCTTCATATTCTTTTTTAATTTGATTAATTTAGTCTAACCACGCTCGACGATTTTCTGAGAACCTAGCTATGGTCAATCCATCAAGTCAACTACGTTTGCTGACTTCCTATTCACCTAAATAGATATAATCCCCATTTAATGATTTTATTGGCACTTGAGAGTGTATTTTGGAGTCGCTCACTTGTCTACCTTTCCTTTGTCTCCAATTTTCTCTACTCCATTATTCTCGCGGTTTCACTCTGTCGAGGAGGGAATGATTAAAGACAAACGCAACTGCACTCATGATATTTTGCATGTTGCGTTGATTGAGCGATGCGGTTGGCTTATCCACTTGGCCTCGCTCGCTTTTGAATTGAAAGGCTTTGCGCTTTCGCCGATGGAATTGGGGAATCTCATGGCGGCCTCCCGCAATCGCAACCCAAGAGCCAATGGAAGCGTGGTCCACCACCACCACCCTATTTTACAGACCGAAAACGCGGAGCGCATTCGCTTTTACATTTCAAATTGGAGTGATGTATATTCATCGTCAAGTATTTGAGATTGTAGTTACAGTATTGTATTGAATATTCACAAAGAAAATTTTGACGAAAAGTGTTGAAATTGATGCTCACCACTTTTCCTAATAGAGCATGTCCGTCTCTATTAGTGCAATTAATACGAGGGACAAAGGCGTGCGTAATTCTCTTAAGTTTCAATGAAAATGCAGGTGTTACATTAAGCCTTGATTTATTACAATATTCTCTCCTTTTTCATTGAAAGGAATACTAGATTTATGAGATTTATTATCTAGTTATATTATTACCGAAGTAATAAATTAACTATTTCCAAATATTACTTTTACATTATTACAAAAGTCGGTTGTTCACATTCAATCAGCGCTAAAAAGTCGGAGAGAGTTTTGAATTAATTATCGCAAGCGTTTAAAATGCATGCTGTATTTCAACTACATATTATCACAAATTCGCGGATCTTCCCATTTCCCTATTTTCGTCGCGTTTTGTTGTCAGGGGTGACGATAGTTTCGCCGGGATTCCACGGGAGTCTTCAGTTCGAAGTGAAGGTGTTGTAAAATGAGAAATATGTCGAACAAAACCATTTATTGTAGGTGTAAATTATAATCTAATTGACACCATAGTGACTAACATTCTATCCTTTTTGCAAGTCTACTTAACGTTGCAACCTTATCCTCTAATGGCTCACAAATACTTCCGCATTTATAACTGATCATAAAATTTTCGGCCCATATAAATACGATTAATATTTATACTTTCGGATAAGAAGTAATTGCCGTAGAGAATGCTAAGCATTTGTCTGTATATTTATTGAACGCTAAAACAGCAGTGAGGCCCATGAATTGGGTTCATGAATAATAACCATAGTAAATGAATTCAAGAACAACAGAGAACAATCATGGAGACATGAAATAATTACCAATCTTTTACATTTATATTTTCGGAGAAGGAGAGAATCTTACTTTTCGTTACTTGAAGGTTTTTGAGCAAAGAAAATCGAAGTGAGGATAGCTTTTGAAAATATCTTTCAAAGAAGGCCTTGCAGCGGAATCGTCTTGAATACAAAGCACGCAATAATTCTCTGCTATGTGATTGATTGTCTTCAAGAGTGCCGGGGGGTGGGGCTGTTGTTCATAGGACCAAAGAAAACGTCCCATTTCTTCACTGCTATCAATATGCGCTCCCTATCCACGATTATCACTATAAATGATTCTTACTACAATCACTTACTAAATTACTATTACTATGGCGTCGCCCACTTCATGTGTTATCACCCACCTCGCATTGTCGTAGGTTTACGAAAGTCGCTGACGGGTGGTGCGATCATGGGCTCATGAGCTCAAATTGTGGCTGTTTACCGAAATTTAAATGCGTGGTGATAAAACGTACCAACTTCATTCCTTTACAATCTAATGCTTTGCGAGCGGAAAATGAAATTTACGAAATACTGGGATCAATTGGACGGCACTGCGCTCGCCACTTATTTGCGAAGCGATTAAAATTGGGAATCCAACTTGGGGAAAGGCGTGCGCTCGCATCAACTCATTCGTTTCCTTCCTCTCAAGAGCCCAAATCCTTGCGATAAGGTCGCTGAGGTTCTTTATCTCGCCGGATGGAGCGCGAAGAATGTCTCGAAGCCCTTCCCTTCCGTTGTGAGGACCCTCTTCCCTCCGTCTTCCTCCCGCGGATAAAATAACATGCGATCCCCTCCCAGCACACACACACACACGCATGCATATTTCATGGGCCTCTCTTCATCCCGTTGATTCGCGTGTCCATTCCGATTGTTTATTTACGGAGCACGAGCCGATTAAAAGGCACGCTTTCTCTTCATCAGATCCACGAGAGCCTTGGCCGTCTGTTTAAAGCCGTCGGCTGATGTGGAATTTACACTTTATATTACTCTAGAATCTCAAGGTATGTTGACCTGTGGAAGGCTGCGACAGTATTCATTGGCATAAAAATTACGTTCATTTCATGTATCAACAGTTCAGGATTCACTGGGTGGAACCATTTATTTATAGCGCGAAAGAACTCACTTTGAAATCGGCGACAAAACTTTCATAATCCGACCCTTGATTTCAACTACTAGATACTGATAATATTACCTTGATAATGCGTATTTCTTTGTTGACAACTAAGGTTCGGAATGAATAAGTACATTAATGTCGTGATGTGATATTTGAACCCCCTGCCCTTCCCCCTGGTGAAATATCGTAAGATTTGGTTGGACCCCTTCACCCCCTCTAATCTCATGTGACATTGTTCAAAATGCGCATTTTCAGTGTAAATACGAAATACGTTAATATATACTCCATTACGTTGGATTTGTTATTGATTGCTTAATTATTTTTACTTAAGATTAGTTAAGACTAGTATTTAATATCACTAAGATCGCAATTTATACTGTTTCTTGCGGAAAAAATCACGTGATACCTTCCAGCACCCTCCACGTGAGATTGAGTGAGAATCGGCTTGACCCCCTGTTCCCCCCTATACGCCCCACGTAATTTGTGGATGCCCATTTGTGGAACGCTACAAAGAGAGGCATTTCGCACTACTGATATGCACATATCATAAAAACATAAAATTTCAAACTAGGAATCATAACATTCGGTCTAAAATACAACAAGCCACGGACAAAAATGCATTATCTCCTACCTTGAAGACTCGATCTAATGATAGCGAGCGTTTTCTTGCCTCCCACCCCACTTTACATTTCTCCACTTCCCTTTCCCAGACAAGAGCCCTCAATCACAAGGATTTAATTGTAAATTTTACATGACCAATCAAAACTTTTTAATGTTATTATTAAATGCAATACTATTCTTGCACTTTTTCAGGCTAAATAAATCCTTTTCTCTCATGAGTCTTCAAACTCATTCTCTGGAATAAATATTTTCATTCATGGTGAAACAAACACCCAGTGCTGTTCCACAAACTTTTATTTGCTGTCGACTAGTCTCGACGGCTACAGCGTCTCATTATCAAGGCAAACAAGGAACGAAACGCGTGCTTCTTCATACCAATCTTATAATGGTATTAATCTGCTCAGCACTCCTGGGCTCTTCAGATTATGATTCGCTTCGGGTTCCACATTGCCAACGGACTTATTCCCTGTAAAAGCCTCCTATGTTGATGACGTAAAACCCGTTACGGGACCGCGTTCTTTTGTTCCTTCGGAGGAAGATCTTCGGTTTGACCGGTTCCGGCACATGGTCTTCTTTATTTGTCCCGGGGCCGGACAGGGAATTCTGCTATCCGTCGCAGCTACGGAAACTTCGATTCCGCGACTTCCTGGAAAAATTTCTGCGTCTAAAGTTTCGACCCTCCCGCTAACCTGCCCCCCCTTTTCTCTCATCTGGTCTCCCCCCGCTTCTGAGGTCCGATATAGAATACTCGACATTGTAAATGCTCCTTATCTTTGTCTTAATAATGACGCTATAGCCGTAGTAACTAGTCGACAGCAAATAAAAGTTTGTGGAACAGCACTGGGTTTGTGCTTCACCATGAATATCTCTTCGTTCCTCCAAGTCACTCCAAAATCAGTTAAATATTTCAACCAATTTTTTTGTAAATCACCTTGCTTCACGCCTGATCATTTATTTTTGTGATTCCTCTGAAATTTCCTTATTACTTCTCTCACTCATTTCAAACGCCGAGTGTGCTTAACATATACAGCTTCACTTTCCTTCCAACGCGGTTGAATCTCCCCAGAGCGCTGGCATCGCGTCTTCGCTGCGACGCGATCCTCGACGAGGTTGAGCCTTCTCGCGCTAGATGTCTCGCTGCGCTTCGTGCATTACATAGAGTTTATATCATGTACTATAGGAAGCTCTGCTATTGAGAAGTTGACGCATTCGTGTGTCTCCGCCATAGAGTTTATACTATTTATGGTCTCCGCACATCAATTCGCACAGTTCCAACTTTAGTCACCAATGTCGCAAGGATCGGTGGCTGTCAATACACTTGGCTTTGAATCCCTTTTGAAAAAAAAATCCCCATTAAAACTTCGTAAAAGCAAACACTGTAATGGCACAGTGGTTTCGATATTCGACTCCCACGCTGATATTTTAAGATCGCGTCTCGTCTACGGGTTGTTTTTTCAATATTTCTTTCCACTTTTTCTTTTACAGAAGCCTGCTATTCACAATTATTTTCTTTATTTTCACAGAAAGTCTCATTTTTTCTGCGAGGAGACATACAAACCAAATTATTCCAAAAATAAAAACAACACAGGCCAACAAAAAAATATTTTTTGAAAACTTTTTTATTTTAATAGCTGATCTTTATAGATTTTTATGTGCTGAATCCAAACCTGGCCTTAGATTTCTAGACTCCCTAGATGGCCAGTTTTTTCTGCTCCAATGTTGATTCCTAGCTCTTTTGCCCCATTCACACAGCAAGCATGGAAATTTTTTTAAAACCACCTTGCTGACCAAGGAGCATGCACGTTACTTACAAATCACCAGATATCATCCAATCATGTGCAGAATAACCTATTTTATTTAACACTATTTCTAGATTTTCGTAGCTCTCTTTCACATTTACAGAAGGACCGACAGATACAGAAGCATACATAACATACCTAATGCGGCGTCCAAGATTTATCCTGATCTCCAAGTTCACTTCCAAAGTATGCTAGATTAACTGTTTTCACAAAGTCTGTAATGTTTATTTGGTATTTTTAATAGCAAACTCAGCACAAATATGAAAAAAACTGTCAGCAGGCTTTTACAACCGCGATTAGACATTGCACTGAGCACATGTACAGGAAACGTGAAAGTCAGGTAAGGCTGTAAGTAAACAAAACATCAGCTGTTCAGCATGTGTTTCAGCAATGTTACCAACATCATCCTCGTTCATTATTCCTACTTTTTCAATTTTATTTTAACTATAAAAAAGCTGCTAAAATCTAAAAATATTGCTTGATTTCATAAATTTAACTATAAAATGTGAATAAATGGTTGGTGATACAACTTTTTTGGCATCACATTCGGATTCAGCAACCTAAAAAACATAAGAGCGAGGTATTTTCAGTAGAAAAGTTTTTTCATCGTTGGCCTATGTAATTGGCAATTCATTTACCGATTCTTATAACATATGTAAACTTTTTCTAATAAGATTAAAAAAAAAATATTTCGATAATTTTACCCCGCCGGTCTCGGTGGCATTCCCGCCACAAAAGAGGTCGCGGGTTCGAGTCTCGCGTGAGTAGGTTGCCCCTATTCAGGCCATAGATGCGTTCGTTTGACTGTTGAGTTTAAAACCCCGATGTAAAGGCTAACGGCACACGTAAAATAAATAAATAAACGGTTGCATATTACTTCCGGCGTTCCAAATATACCTACATACGTTCACATATCTACATTCAAGCCTTTCCGGATAGACCACTGTCCAATGACCGCCAATGCCACTAAAACACCTTTATCGATGATGATCTTTTCCTGTTGATTTTCAACTCTTTAAGGACTGTTATTCGCTAAATTACTACTGCAGAAACTAAAAAAATAGTGGTATTTCACAAACACTTGATTCATTCGGCAAACCACTCAAGAGCTTCTGAAGAGCGGGTCCCTTTCGCCGATGAGCCTTGGGCGGAGTGGAAGCGAGACATGCCAGCTGAATTTGAAGTGCAGCAGATTATTTGAATGTTTAATCAAAATGCATTCCTTGGCAGTCGATGAAGGTAAAACCTAGGGGAACCAATTATTTTAACAGGACTACTTTAGTATTTGCTATTCATTTTTATATTGCTAACACGAGGGTGGTTTGAAAAGTTCTCGGAATGGAATATAAAAATATGTTCTTACATCACTGAAACTTCTTTTATTTTTCAATTCAGTCTCCTTGTAGATTACTACATTTGGACCAGCGATATTCTAGGGCCTTGATCCCATCTAGAAAATGAGATTTCTCTAGACCTGCAAAATAGTGGTTAACTCCGGCTATCAGTTCTTCATTCGAAGTAAATCATTTTATCCACCAGGTCCACCATCAAGAATTTTCAATTTTGGGAAAAGATGGAAGTCTGACGGAGGCAAATCAGGTGAATAAAGCGGAAGTGGCAACAATTAATACCACAGTTCGCCTTATTTTGCCATGGCGACAGCACAAGTGTGCAGGCGCGGATTGTATTGATGAAAGATGACATTCTTTCTTGCTAAACCTGGCCTTTTTTCGCGTAATTTTGTTGAAATTAGTCACAGAGTTTAGCATTGTATTCTCTAGTAATTGTTTGCCTAGTGGGGAGACAATCTATAAACAGAATCATCTTCATATCCCAGAACACTGATGCCATGACCTTTCCAGTCCAAAGAATTATCTTTGCTTTCTTTTGGTGGTGGATAATCATCATGTTTCCACAGCTTTGGCTGTTTTTTTGTCTCTGGGGAATAGTAATGGACCCAAGTTTCATCTTTGGTTACAAACCGGTGCAAAAACACTTGTTCGTTTTCCCTAAAACGGGTCAAACATTGTTTCGATATGTCCATTCTCATGCGTTTTTCATCCAGCGTCAAGAGTCGCGGCACTCATCTTGCAGATAATTTTTTAATTCCTAATTTTTTCGTTAAAATATAATATACCCTTCTATATGACATCTGGCAAGCAAGAGAAATTTCAACCACTTTCAATCAGCAATCCTCCATTACCATTTTGTGCACTTTTGCTATGATTTCTAGAGTAGTGACACTTCTTGGCAGACCTTTGCGCGGACTAAGCTCCCCCGACCAAATTTAAATCCTTTTGTCCTCTTGGCAACAGTTGACTATGAAGGAGCAGAGGCCCCTAGTGTATTCTGGAAATCGGCATGAATGTCCTTTGCTTTTATACCTATTTTTACGAAATACTTAATCACTGCACGAATCTCGATTTTTTCCATCTTCGCAAATCACTATGCGGGAACAACAAAAAAAGCCACGTCACCGACACAGTTCCTTTCCACGAGCATTGACGTGGCATGTGTTTACAACAAACAGTCCTATGGATATCACGTGAAAAGTTCGTTGCACTACCGCTGACAACTCGTGGTGATTCCGAGAACTTTTCAAACCACCCTCGTAGATTCTTTAAATAATATGAAACACCATAATTATCTACGAATGATATTTTTTTAAATAATGAGCCTACATTGAAAATGAAATATATTTAGAGAATATGAAGGACATTCCCACGACATACATCCTGAAAATGATGTACCATAAGGAGCTTCTTGAGATATGATCTTACTAAGAAATCTAGAATTACTAATCAAAAAAGGATTGAGTATTATCAGGAAGTGATCCTTAGAATAAATAATCGTTGCACAATGTATGAAAATATCGACATGACGAATGAGATAATAAAGAATTCACCATTCTACCAGTTGAAAAACTTTAACAGTACATTTAAATCATTGAAAGTAATTTCAGTGTTAAATCCTAAATATTTTAGACATAAGCTAGAAATATATGTTTAGATATCATCAATGTTATATTGTTTAGGAGATAAAATAACACGTTGATAGAGCCATATTTTAAATTTTTTTATAATAGTCTCATAATCATAATAATAGGGAACTTGCATATATTTCAGATATAATCAAGAACCCCAAAATTATATAAAAATATATGTTTTCATGCCACGGTTAAAGTTTATTTGTTTCTATCAGTTTTATTTTTTCTTTCGGGGTTAACTATAGGCCAAGATAATGTTTGAATATTTTCATTAATTTATAACAAAACATAAGTTCTAAAAATGCCCAAAAGCCATTTTATTAATCTGCACTGATGAGTGTAAATTATTGTGGAAGATGAATGTTGTAGACGTAGTAGTTTTCCCTAGGTTGAGTTACAAAGTTCATGAAGTTGAAAAAACGGCTAATTTTACGGTGCGCGGAGTCATTTATTGCACTGGTGTGTCTACATTTTTGATTTTTTTGTAAAAAAATAAATCAGAATGTAGGATAAAATTTTCTTTAAAATGACGTATAATTCATTATTATAGCATGCAGTGAATCCAGGATATAAATTTGCAAAGTACAGCGGTACATCATTTTGACGCCAACAGTATACAGCCAAGAAGACAGCTTTTTCTTCTGCAGAAGAAAACGCTGTCTTCTTGGCTAGCAGTCGAATGCATATGAGGATCAACGTTGCTCTTTATTTTTATATTTCCTCCCTTTATTTTTAACATCATGGAATTCTCTATGTCCTCCCGTAACTGAAATTGAACAAGTGCCATAAATAATTCGAGTCTATCGTACCCATCGAGAAACAAGTATCTCGATTTTCGTTGAGAAGTTGAGTTTTTATTCTACGGCGGCCGAACTATAGAAAAATCTCAGTTTCAAGTTATTCAGTCGATAAAATATGGAAATATTATTTATATTAAAGTTATCTTCGCTCACATACTACACGGGTTTATCATTCTGTTTATTATACTCTTATTTTTCCGTACCGCTCATCCCGACAGACGGCATGCATTGAGGCTCTTCTTCTAATTTCCTCCGTGGGAATGCAGACAAAATTTTTTTCTGGGGTGTTATTGCACAGAGGAACAATGCACCACTTGTAATTTTTCCTTATTTCAGCCATGTTCTCCTTTAAACGCAACGTGGCTCTTCCAAAACTGCAGCTACGACGTTACTGGGCTTGGATCTTGGACTCCTACTGAATTATGACGTCACGGCGTGAGATTAGTGGGGGCGGTATTTTTTAGCCCGCGAAACTCGGGAGATTTTTGGAAGTCATTTTCTAGAGTATAAACTGAATTTTAAGCGTAAAAAAGTATATTACGGTACTAAGTGTTTACTGTAGTATATCAGCATACTGTCTATAAAAAGTATGCAATTTCCCTATTACTACAGAAAGGTCTTTTTCTGTCATCCCATAAATGCTCCGTTGATATTGCACCTACAGTGATAAATGATCTATCATTTTAAACGTTAAATCACCGGCTTATGGTGCAAAATACAACACCAAATTTCACTAGAGTTCGCGCTTTCCGTGATATTTATGTTTGTATCAAAGAAACTCATAACCAGTAAGTTACAGACGACAACACTGTTACTTTTAATACTGTCTTTAAAGAAATTTTGAATTGGGTGCTATTATTCAGACACCTACGCCATGATTGTTCCTACGGCTAACAAACTCTTTCCCCTGCATCGTATTCATATGTTTTTTTAAATATTTTTTCAAGAAACCAAGTATTAAGAAAATCCTTTACCTTTTTCTCTTTTTAGAACCCAATTTCATCGTTTTCTAAATATACTTATTCCCTGATTAAGTCAAAGTGCGAAATTTTCTTACGGAGCAACTAGTATTATATTAATGTTACAAATACTTCTCACTCAATTATTGATCCTCTTTACATTATTTTTCCTCATAAGTATCATTTAACAGTAGAGTTAAGCGAAAAATAATCAAGGCCATTAGTATAAAAGATCACAGTTTGATCAAAGCGTAAATATTAGTAAATATCGTTTTCAAAATCAAATGAATTCCATCGGAATGAAAAGCAACTGCAAATGTCCAACGACTACCAATGACATCGAGACAATCCGTATTCACACACTCATTGCACGCACTACAAATAAGAACAATTTGGAAATCTCATCTAATAATCGTATTAAGGCCGCTTTACATCGTGAATTTTCATTCGAATGATCATGCGAATGACAATCATTATGACGGGGACATTTTCGACGAAAAATATGAGTCACCGCCAGCAGCGCCTCTAGCGGCAGCACGGAGCACGACATTTCACTCGTAAGCATCGTGGGAATATGCACGAATTCACCCCTGCCATTGAGTGAACCTCACTCACCACTCCCAACAAGTGCTCATGCTAAGCAGCTCTCAAATACGCAACAGTTTTCCTCCCTGCATCGGTGAATAAAAGACTGGAATAGTTTAAAAGAGAAAATATTAGAGCCCTTCCCAATCAACACTCGTATTTTGTAATAGGCACTTTATAGGTTGCATTCTGGATTTGATACACTTTCGTGCTGCAAGTTTTTTCGGAAATAAATAAAAACAATTTCTGAAGTTTATGTGTATAAAAGAAATATAAACAGCATGCAAAAAGTGGTAAATATTTCAATGAGAAACTAAAATGGTATCATTTATGCCATTTTGACTGTAATTTCTTTTTAATCCGAACATTTCAGAAAGTAGTCGTTCAAATGACAATCGAGAGTAACCAGTCTGGGATAAGATTCGAAAGCGGTGAAGTAGGCGGAGAGATACGCATTGGTGAATTTTATGTAACTTGGCATGAAAATATCAACAATGATCGCGTGTGGTTTGGAACATGTGTAGGAACAATAGCAAATGTAATAATGACTAGAGATGCTCGACCAAAACTGACGGCATTTTTTAAGCGGGCTTTCAACTGTGAGGCAATCACACGAAAGAATGCTGATGAAATGCCGACCGAATGCTGAGTGCTGAAGGCCACGAGCATCAATATCCATGCATCCGAAACGTCAAAGCGGCGTCACTGTGACTCTCAGCTTGCCATCGTGCAACTTAAGCCCCGTCATTTCACAAAGTTTACATTTGGAAGCTACTTTCTACAGCACTATAGTTTCCACGTGCTTGCGGCTCCATGACCTTTACCTTGTTGAATACTTTTAAGCATAAAGACATCCAATTTCATGACGCCATGTAAGAAATCATTAAAGTGAACACCTCAATCGGATCACACACGCATTCCTTACCGAGGGATGTGTCGCACTCCCAGCTATCACGCGACACTGACCCTTGCCCTGCTGTCATGATGACTGACTGCAGTGTTTCCAGATCTTTCGGGCATGCAGGAGGAGGTGGGATGCACCTCGACGCATGAGGTCTGGGGGGGGATTGTCTGGGGGGGGGGGGAAGGGGCATTGTTTCTAGAGGGAGGAGGCCACGGGGTCGCGGGGGGGGGGGGGGGGGAGGGGCTGGGCGAAATGCTTAGTTAGGGGGAACTTGTACTTTATTCCCGATAGTAAATAGTCTCATTATTCAGCGGGAATGGTCATTTTCCCCGATTCTCCACCACGCCAGCGATTCAGGAGGCAGCCACTCGACTCCTGCTCACGCTATTGTCCCGGCGAAGGCGCTGGGGTGCAACAGATGGTTCTAAACTCTTTAACTACATCATTAGAGCAGGAATTTTTTTAGATAAATTGTGAAGAATGGTGCAAATTCCGATGTATTTTTTTCATCGGAATAACAGCGCCGCATGCGCGAACTTGTCAGCTGTACCGGTGAGCGTTTGCTCATTCTAACTAGCCAGTTAACAAATAAAGACAATAAATGGCGTGCGTGTATCGTTGCCAGCGTGGTGATTTGTTCGCGAGAGAGAGAAACTTAAGATTAAACTAAACTTAAAAAATTACACTATAAACTAAACCTTAGACATGGCATTGAAATTTGAAGAATTGATGATTACAAAGATACAAAGAAATATTTGTGGCTCAGTGATTGCCCAAAACAGAGATAGTATAAAATCAATACAAAATCAATTTAGCATAACATAGATAAATAGAGCATAATTTATGGGAATAATGATTTTTTTCCCTTGCAGTGGTTTAATTCTCTTTTTTATATATATATTTTTACAGTTTTTTGAGTACAATTTGTACTATCTTTTATCTTTTTTTTGATTGGTTATAATTTTTTATATATTATTTGTATTTTTTTATGATATTTTTTTGAGTAAAGTATTTTGATTTTTTTTAAGGATTTTTTTTTACCACTGCGTTATATTTTTTTCGGATATATGCATGCTAGAATTTTATGGCAGAGAGCCAGTTGAGATTAATTGGCAGAAGAAATTAATTCGTAATAATTAAATAACATGAGAAAATAGTGATATACATTGGACTTAATCTAGAAGAATTGGAAGAAGATAGGAAAGACTCATAGAAGAGTGATTTGATGAGGCAGTGTATATTTTGTGGGGATACTTGGATCGTAATCCCATGTGTCTGCAAGTAGTGTGTTATTCGTGCTCTTCAGCCTGGACTTAAAATTATTTACAAGGGTGGAAACGAAGTCATTCATAGTGGGAATGTTGTGAGCGGAGAGAACGTCGGACATACGGTGGAGTCGACTGATACGGAGAAGGTGGCGGAGAGGTGATCATTTTGGAAAGTTTCCAATTTCTGACGGATGCTCTTATTCTTCGCATAGATCTCGCACGCGTATAGCACAATTGGGCGAACAATTGATTTGTACAATCGGGCTCTTGACTGATGGGAAAGAGGAGAGAATGCAGTTTTGTATTTATAGTTGGCTGCATTTTGACATTTTGATATCCTTGACCAAAAGAAACGTAATTTTGATACTGGCTTTAGATTATGCAGAATGGAATTGATTTCATAAGAATCGACGGATTAGTAACTTTCCATGCCAAAATGTATACTTTGGGCTTCAAGTATGAGCAATGGCCGTCAACAAGTACTCATAATACTGCAATGTTCCGGGAATCCATAATTGATATAATAACAACTAACAGAGAGGCAATGATGCTTGACAAAATTAAACAAAATTTTGGTATTGGCTCTCCTTGTATTTGCTGAAATTCCCTCCAAACTGTCAATCCTCGAAATGGCTAATGGTTTTGCTGTCCGGGTCGGATACCATTCCTGCCGATCAAGGATTTATCGATCATAGAATTACCACGGAAGATCAAGAGTCAATTTGTTCCCAGTCAACAATTGAAATGCATACAAAGTCACCGTCCATTACGATTCTGCCGTTAAAGCGCATCTTTTGACAAACTTTACAATTTCTTCCCTCTTCGCTACATGGCGAGACTCACAGAAAGAGAAGTGCCTTCCCGGCATGCACAGCGCCCCGCCAAACAAGAAGTACCCGCAGGTTCATGCACACTGAACGCGTCCAATAT
Organism: Ischnura elegans; assembly: GCF_921293095.1. Taxonomy (NCBI): domain Eukaryota; kingdom Metazoa; phylum Arthropoda; class Insecta; order Odonata; family Coenagrionidae; genus Ischnura; species Ischnura elegans. Next base: position 169,984,995 of record NC_060246.1, read on the forward strand.
ACAAGTATTTTAGCATTTTTCTAAAGTTGTTCGCCGGGAAAGTGTAAAATCATATTTATTTTAGCATTATTTCACGAGCTAGAGATTGCTTACGACGTTAGAGTGAGTGGATACAACTTTATTGCATAATTTTCTGCAACCACACCACTGAAACAGTAGCTCGTTATCCTCACCGTTCTAAATAACTAATTTCTAAAATGAATACCTACTAATGATTCATTGGAACAAAGGAATGAATTTTCACGAAATGACCACGTCGTTGCACTCATTTCAAGCACTCTCATTGATTGCAATGCGATAGGCCTCGAGAACGACGACAATATTCTTCAGTGCGCTGCAGGACGCGCGCGAAACGAAAGCAGCACGCCCTCCGCAAAAACGTCGTCAAAGAGATGCTAAACATGAGAGGGGAGACGTCACCCGCGAAAGCACTCTCTCGCTCACGCAAACGCTCACTCGCTCCACACACTGAATTTTCATTCCAATGATCATTCGATTGATCTTGCCAATGACCATCATTCACCGTGTATAACGGAAATGTCCTGCATTCGAATGAAATTTCAGGCATGTTCTAATTTGTTTGAATGATTTCCGTGAATGATATGAGCGCAAGGCGCACAGTGGGCTGAAATTGAAAAAAGCTGGCCAAAAATCATATCTTCCATATTTTTATAAGTATATCGATGAAATCTTTCTAACTATTTTTGTTTGGGCTATATAGTGAATCTAATGACATTTTGCCGAAAAATTGACCACGGGAGATTTTTCAAACAAATTCGCAGACTGAAAAAATCCAAAAACTGATTATTCGGACCGCTTCAGTGGAGATATAACTTTTATTTTCAATGAAGTGTTCTAAGTAAAAATTAGTAAAAAGTTTATCATTAAATTAAATTATTTAAATAAACATGTTCGTATGAAATGCATAAAATACTTTATTAAACAATATCAACGTTATAGTAAATTAGCAGTTGAACTTTATGTCAACAATATTTCTGAGAAATTATACATAAGAAATCATCTAACTAACTAATTATATTTTGAAAAAATGCAATCGAAAACATAACACATGAAATTATTTCTGAACCATAATAAGTTAACGTAAAAGGGTAAAAAATAAGAAAACATAAAGAATAAAGTTACCAGCCCACTACCAGGTTTATCCAGATTCCCAGCCGTCACTCTCCTCATCAAAAGTTGGTTCCTAGAGTAAAAATAAGTTTCATATATCTTTGAATCATTTCTTTTAACATTTCCACGTACATATCTTTTGGTGTAAGAGGGATCCCAAGTAGGAGGAGCCTTCGGAAAAGATCTCCCATTTTCGCCAACTGCAAAATATTTCTCGTGTGGTTAAGTCAATTCGAATACGTTAAACAATAGGGTATTTTCCTATTATTTTTTTATTGCCTAAATCGAAAGATTATTACTCCTGGAGTACGTATTTCACGCTTTTAGATTTTTAAATGACGATATCTATTTTTCGCGATTAAATGAAAAGTGAAAAATTTCAAGCGCGCGAAAACGCGACGCTTAAGTATGAATGTCGGGAAGTCTCTCCGCGTGACGTATTTCTGGTTCCCCCTCCCGCCCTGCGAGGTGACCTTGAGGCGAGGCTTAGCGCTGATACGACGCAGGCTGCTAGCGGCTAGCCTAGTACCCTGCTGACTGGTAGCGCTTGGCTTAAATGAGGATTATTAATAACTTATCAAACGAGGAAAACTTTCCGACCTTAGCCAGTTTTAATAAGTGATTGTTAAGACATGTTTCCCTGAGCTCTGCGCCTCATGCATGCAATGGTAACCTCAGACGACGTATAACTCCTATCTTCTCGTATAGAAACTAGGTCCCTGTGACGTCACGTGGAGTGGAATCGCATGGGCGCCAATCTGGCCCTTTTCAAATGAGGATAAAAATGGACCATTGCCATTCGTCTAACCCGGTATTTCTAAAACAAAATAATTTGTATATTATGAATACACTAATGGTGGGTAACGAATCGCAATCAACGCCTTTCGTTTTCTTTGATGAAGGAAACCACCCTATTCAGGTACCAACCTGAGAAAGGAGTCTTAGGAAGAGACTTATGCAAGTCTACTAGGAACAGTACATTATTCTCTAACCAACTTCGAAATTTTATATCCAACCTGTCGCTAGTTCTCTGGCATTCCTCCACTTTATGAAAATACCTGCTAATAAAGTATTTTTTCATGACGTTCTTCAAAATTTCCTTTGTTTTCACGTCTTCACCCTAGTTTAACTTATGATTAAGATATTAAAGGGCTAATGTACGCTTAGAATACAACAAATTTCCGCTTCCATTAATAGTAACGTCATATATTTTTTTTGCGGGTTACTTTCATGTGCTCCATTTTTTTCTTATCCGAATTATCAGCAGTCTAAATCACCGGACCAGGAAATCGAAATTAGAATAACATTACCTGGATAATACACAGAGTTAATGAGATATTTTACATGGGAAACGTACCTTTTTATCGTTAAGAGATATCCGTCTCTACCAGTAGTGGTAGTTTGGCCTCAACGCTGAAATTTCACGATCTAGGGAAAATGAACCCCGGTTCTTCGCTTCCATAGCTCAAGTACTGAGATCCTTTCGCACCCACGAAGATAAACTGACTAATTTCGTCGATAAAATCGTGAAGGGGAATATTTTTCAACCAATTGGAAAGAAGCATTTGTGGAATACCCCGTGCGAGCTACTTCGTAGAAATTGCTTGCGCAGTTGCCGAAGCGAAGTCAAAAGTCAAAAGCCCATTCATAGACCGAGGCAACAAAGCAATAAGCGGCTTTTCTACAAACGAACAGCTATGCTTCGATTACGAAACTCCTTATACGCTAGGTAAGAATCATAGCTTCGAGGTTGGGTTTACGGGCACAATAGGGATTAACGCGGTCGGCAGGGCAGTGCCCGCCGCCGCCGCGGCGGTGCTCTGCTGCTCGTGTTGCCCTCGAGTGTTTGAGCTGATGGGAGCTATAAAAGGCCTGGTGAATACGGATAGCAGACTATGCGAGTGCATAGCCGTTAGAATTGGGGTTTTCAAGAATTGGAATATATTTATTTGCAGCCGCCCGCTTCCCAAGATACGCTTCTGACTTGCCGGCGCAATCGATGAATCCATTACGTATGTCTTTTGAAGGATATGGTACTGTGCCCAAAAAATTGGAACAATAAGATTAATATGGAATGTTGAATGTATGCAATTTTATAAAACTATAATTTTGTATCTAAGTCTCTATGTATATCAGGGTCTGAACAAATGTTCGCATCTAACCACTGTGTCGCGCGGTTGGACATTCACACACATAACTTGATAGGAGAGTCGGGGTGGCAAATTGGGGCAGGATTTTTCACTTGAGAATTTAAGTTGACACTTTGCTTCACAAAGTGTTTTGTACCACATAAAACAAAGTGAAAAGCATAAAGTTATCCTCTACACTATGCTAAAAGCACGTGAAAAATAGGACATTCTAATTGTCAATTAAAAGTATTAAAATTATCACTAAAATTAGACATTTCACTCAAATGGATTCTTAAAATGTTAAATTTTATTCTTAATACTTTACAAGGCATTTTAAAACATAACGTAACAGTAGCAAAAAATTCAGTCGATTTTAAAAAAATGGGAAAATATTTTTGACATAATTTTATGTTAAATTGACGGACGTCTCCTGCTTAAAAAAATACCCAGAAACAAAATTATTTCAGTATTGTGGTCACTAATTATTCTATAATTTGTAAATATAATCGTTTTTCCAAATTTAAAAGTGAAAAAATCATTTTTGGCCAGTTTTTTTTTCTTCAATTTCAGCCCACTGTGCGGGGTCCATCTTGCTATTGGCACCACCTCTGAATTTTAAGATCATGTATAAAAACTTTGGAAGCATAGTTACCCATGCGACAGCTGAAATAATTAATATGTACTTTTAGAGAACATAAATTAACAAACATCAATTGTCTAAAGTGGGTAATCCGGAAATAACATTTGGGATATTTTATGAATATAAACGTCGTTTTTCTCCTCAATTGCGTCTATATTTTGTTTAATTTACAATTATTAAAATATATTTCATGATTTGAACGCTAACGTTTGGGGTGAGAGTCCCAATTAATGACAAAATCTGTTTATTCGGTGAGCACAGTAGAACAAAAACGAGCCGTTACATCATATTGGCTCACTTAGGAAGTCGCAATATCACATTTTTGCCTATACGTCAAGGGGCAAACCCTTGCCTCCAACGGTTGTTTTCTCAATACAACCCCCACTTGGGGTTTCCAAGCCAGTACCTTCCCCATCCCCCCCCCCCCTCCTGACACCCACTCCTTCCACTCTTTCCCCCAACTCCTTCAAAGAGTATATATATATGCTTAAAATTCGAAAATTGCTTAAAATTCGAAATTTTTGTACTTGATAATGACCTCTCTGGCTGAAACATGTCGCACGGACGAAATAAATCTGTGGAAAGCAACGAAGTCTACCTTTCATTTTCGTGTATTAATTTCCACGAAGTGGAGCCGGAAACCATTGAATGTAGGTATTCACCACAGGCGTTTAATGCAATATCCATGGACAACATAATGCGGTATTTATAATGTGGACTTCAATACAAATTGTTGCCTCTCTAAACAAGACAGTTTTTCATACTATTTAGATTTAGTTTCTCGGCATAGTTGATGGTCTACCAAAATTTTCAGTGAGCATATTAAAACCAGCTGATATATGCTCGAGAGTATATTGATACGAAAACAATAATAAGAGATGACACAATAGCACTTTCCACACGATTCACTATTTCAAATTCACTTGTTTACAGCTGTTCCATCCATCCTCAAATTCACCTCCTTCTGCTTTTTTCACATCTGCGGCTGAAATATCGAGATTATTCCATCATAGTACATGAAAGCTCAGCTGTAACGTCGCGACGCGTCGTCACCTACTTCATTTCCTGAACAAAGAGTAAATACTGAAATTTAGCGAGTCATATAATGTAAAGCTATAATTAGAAACGAAAGCTTCTAGTTCATCCAGTAAAGCTATATCATCACTAGCAACACCAGAAAAGTTGATAGATATTTATTTTGACATAAAAAAACAGACTTCGAAGCCTAACAAAATTACGAAGAACTTCAAACATATTTAGCTTTCAATGATTATTTCGCAAAAAAATATATGAAATTTCCTCTCCCTCATTGGTTTGGAAAACCGACCAGAAAGTTTGTGATACGGGAAGAGGTGGAGCTTCCAAATAACGCGCGCAAGGAATAGCATGGTGCTATTACGAAGAAAAGTATTACACCCCATCATTCAGAATACGAAGTCGGTGTAATAGTGACCCGCGGAATAGCACCCGCTATTTATTGCACCCCTTATTCAGAAGAGCAACCCAAGCATTGCCATTTTATTAAGGTCTTCAAAATGCAACCTTTTGAAATCGTATTGCAAAAGATTTTTCTTAGGGGAATACAATTTTAGTAACATCTTATTACAACAGTTTAGGACGAAGACCTAAATACCTCTCCGGTACAGACTCTGCAGCCTTAATTATGAAGTGAGGATAATGTGTAGCATGGGTTTAAATTAAATGCCAGGGCAAGAAATGCCCCTGAACCGGAAACAAAACAGCGAACTTAGGCTCACCAGACCATAATGCAATGTCCATGGAAGTGGACTCGATACCTGGGGTCGTAAGGAAATCGATGTGGATTTCACCACTGTTCACGCGGCAGGATTAAATATCTAAAAATGAGAAAAATACATCATAAAATAAGAAGGGGACTTTGTCGTTTGTGGGCAGGAAGGGCGGCCCGGGACGCCGTGACACCCCCACCTCCATCGCTCTGATGCAACGACCAATCACCGCCCCTCTCGGCCTTCACAAGTGACCGCCGCGACGTGAATACAAATCGAGAGAGGGCTTTTCAAGAGCGAGCCGTCCAATGGCCCACAACAGCACGCACTTGCCGAAGCAATTGTCTGGCACGCATTCAAGAGGGAAAAACATCTCAGATCTGCGTTGAAGCAATCGCCCTTCAGATGATTCCTGAGATTCACACCCTCTTTGCTGCAATTGAAATAATCAAAAATGCTACATTTAATTGGTGGCTAGAGTGCTGGTTTCTCACCCTGCGAGTGGCGGAGGTTTTAAACGTCCCCAGCTTCGGGTGGAGCCGTGGCGCCTTTCGTTGAGAGCAGGCGCCGGGTTTTCCTCCAATCCACCCCCCTTCCCTCATGGCGCCAATGACCTCTACTGTCCGTCGCCATCTCCACACGCCATCGCGTTTCAATTCTGCGCACAGCATTTGGCAACTACGCGGCCACCTTGATCTATCTGTTTATATTTCCTGAGAGGGGCAAACGCACCGACAGCGTGCCCATGACATAGGGGCAAGTTGACGCCCGTTAACTTTAATGGGAAGCCTTGTTACGGTGGATTGATTATTACACATTGCATGGATAACATGGACGACATTTTGCCAGACTATTCTGCAAATCAATGATTAAATTATTAATATCATTATTACTATAAAATTTCTACGAGAAGGCAATTGGTCTGGTAGGTACATGAGCATAGGATGAAAAACAATAGAAAACAACATGAGAAACCTTTGAAACCTACTTTAATCGATTTTATTGATATGCATGTAAGTATTTGTACCTATGTAAGCTCAAATATTTTTACTGCTAAGTCGTTCCTTCAGTCACGCATGGTTCCGTTCAAGGAGATCAGCTCTTTTCGTGATTGAAACTTTATCTTGAACTGGTGATTAATTTTTACCACAAAGTTTGGTTTTATAGTGTCCTTCCTAAATCAATCCATGCACTTTCCTCTCTACCACTACTACTTTATACATGGCCTGCTCCTTTTCCTCTTCTGCTTGTAAATTCTCCCATCCCAGGACTCTTTTTTTTGCATTTTTCTGGAACGCCCTCCGACTTTTTTGATTTAGCTAGCAGCTTTCCTTTGCAAGAGAAATGCGTTCTCTCGGTCGGTCAATCGCTTCACACGTTTCTAAGCTCTCTCCTCCATGGTGCTTTCCCTAAGATTTCCCATTACCCAGTCTAACATTTTAAACGATTTTTGACCGTGTGCCTCGCGTCGAATTCCCATCTTAAATTCTTGGTAAAATGCACTCCTTAGTATTTATAGCTGACCGATTTTGGAATTAAATTACCGCAGAATTCTTTATTTCTATTTCCGAACATTTTCTGTTTCTACAGTTACCATATTTTCTTTTATTTATTTTCACCCCATCTTTCGATTCCCGATTCTTTAATTTGTTCTTGTAATTCTGAAGAGCTTCCTGATCAATCTGATTTTCAATCTTTCTATAAACATGCAGTCATCCGCAATAAGCCTTATTTTGGACTTTATTTTTTCCTGGTGGTCATTTAAGTAAGCTAAAAATAATAAAGGTCCAAGGGCACTTCCTTAAGGAACAACGGACGTTACCTTCGTTATCTCCGAGAATTCATCTAGGCAGTGCCTCACATTAAGTATAAATCGTTCTTGAATAACTTTATCAAGCGTTTTAGACAGATCGACTGTTATCGCGTATAATGTTATTCCCGCATCTATCGAGTCGGCAATTTCATGACAAAAACCTAACAGCTGACTTTCAGGTGAGTGGCCTATTCTATATATAGCCTATGTTGGCGATTATATGACAAATTCTCGCGTTCCTATTAATTCCAAAGATAATTTGCTAAAATCTTTTATAACACCGTGCATACTAAGGAAGTTAAGCTTATAACTTTTCCATTTGATCTTTATAGCCTTTTTCCAGTTCTAGAGTGGATAAGGCACTGCTGTTCTTGGCAGAATTGAATAAATCCCATACGTAATTCGAAAGGCCTATACAACCAAATTTCAATAAATCGATGGAAATTCTATTGAATGTTACTGAATTATTTTTTCTCATTTCTCTAATGCCGCGAAAATTTCTGTGCTCAAAGTGTAAATCAGTCTCGAAATAAGCAAACCGTTGTCTTCTTATTGCTTGGAGTACACCAGTCTTTGTGTCTATTCTATTTTCTATCGCCGAAAAAACACTGGCGTACCAATTGTTGAGGGCATTGGCCTTCTTCCCTTTTTCATCTGTTACTATGGTTTCTTCTCCATTTTTTAAAATGTCTACAGTTCACTTGTTTCTCTTCTCTTCCCACTCTCTTTACAAAAAAAAGGTTGCCGTCATCTTTTAGATAGAGCTTTACAAAAAAATTTCCTTGAACCAATGAACAAAAAAGGTTAGTGATCTCATTTGAAAAATATACTGTAGAAAAAATAATATGACTCATGGAAAGGTTTATTCGCCCATAAAACAGGGGCTAAATTGGTTATCCTTTTCCTTAATGTAAATAAAATACAGGAAAATATATTAATTTCAGGGTTCCCACTCAACCGTGAAAACCTTAAAACCGTGAATAAGCCGTGAACTTCGTCTACCGTGAAAAAACCGGGAAATAGCCGTGAATTTCGTCGTAAAACCTTAAAAACCTCTCAAACTTGATTGTAGATCTGCGATTGACGGATCAAAATAAAATCGATTTGTCGTTCATATTTCAAGGTCAGTCACTCGCAGACACTGCCCAAGCACACGTTTATTCTAAGCGCAATTATTTGTCCGTATGCCACATATGATACACACATACCTTAAGCCACACCGTGGTGGGAAGACCAGTAGCCAAAGTGTTCAGTAATACTGGCGAAAAATTCACTTCCCTGACGCCCTCCATTTTCCCGCTCACAACCCTTACTTAGCCGGCTCTAAGTTTTGGCAACGATTGGCGACGTCATAAGAGAGAGCACTTTTATTGCTGCATTTGCATTTGCGGCGTTTGTCGCGTTTGCTAAAATTTTAGTTAAGGTGCGGCTGCTTATTGTTACGTAATCAATATTTCTTCCTAAAATGGCTTATCAAAAGACCGTGAATTTGGCAAAATTTAGCCCGTGAAAACCTGGAAAAAACCGTGAATTTTATAATTTAGTTAGTGTGGGAACCCTGAATTTGCTATTGTTAGAATAATAGGAGTGAATATGAACTATTCTTCTATAAAATAAATACCAATATTTCCATTTCATATTGCGTCGTCATTTCTTTGGAGTCTCTACATTAGGGTTAAATCGGTTTTTTAGATTCAAAGCTTCCTATTTTTCAAACAAGAAGAACACTATGAAATACTACCTGGTTTGTGAGGAAGTTCGTAAATTATTCATGTGGCTTTTGTTGTAATGAAAAAATATTTCGTTGCAGACTGGAAAATCAGTTCTTTATAGAAATACTTAAATCTTCCAGAAATGTTTATTAGAGTTGTCCACAGTCAAAAATATCTTTTCTTCGATAAAATGAATTTAAATACACCTGCGCCGGATATTTTAAGAAAATACAAATAGCTTTCAGAAATTCAAATAAAATAATGGTGCTGTTGTGAAATTTAATGAAATTCAATATTTTGGAGGGACGATACATTCGAGTATTCTGAAAACTACGGTGAAAATATCAAAGCGCAATTTATATAAATCCATGGAACTGAGCCATTTTTTGATATATTAGGAAAGGAAAACAAATGGACTAACGAAGTTTTCCGTGAAAATTATAATTAACTGATTTCAATTATTAACACGTAGATACCCATAAAGAAGTCAGCAACGGCGAAAAACCTGAAAATTTGAGGGTGACTACAATCTCTCTTGTCAGACAATAGTTTTAAATGGAAATGAAAGAAGAGACTCGATTAGTCAAACGAAACTGTCTTTCTTTTGACTGGGGTAGTTTCCTATTATTTTTTTATTGCCTAAATCGAAAATTCAAATGAAGTACTGATTTACTCCTGGAGTACAAATTCCACACTTTTAGATTTTTAAATGGCGACATCTATTTTTTGCGATTAAATGAAAAGTGAAAATTTTCAAGCGAGCGAAAAAGCGACGGCTAAGTATGAATGCTGGAAAAATCCCGTGTGACATTGTTCTGGTTCCTCGGCCGCAAAGTAAGGTGACCTTGGGATCGCGATGCAGGCTGCTAGCAGGCAGCAGAGTACCCTGCTAGAAGGTACTCTGGGTTATTAATACCCTATCAAACTAAGGAAACTTTTCGACAATAGGCAGTTTTAATAGGTGATTATTAAGAGATGTTTCCCTGAGCTCTGTGCCTTATGCATGCATTGGTAATCTCAGGCGATGTAAAACTCCTATCTACTCATGTAGAAACTAGGTCCCTGTGACGTCACGTGGAGTGGCCATTGCCATTCGTCTAAACTGGGATTTCTAAAACCAAATAATTTGTATGTTATGACTACACTAATGGTGGGTAACGAATTGCAATGAATGCCTTTCGTCTTCTTTGATGAAGGAAACTAGCCTAGTGTGAGAGGCCGTGGAACTCCAACCTTAACAACGCAGGAGAAGCGAAATGCCTCGGAATATGTACTTTGAGCGACCTGCGACATTTCCCACATGAGATTAGAGTCAGCCTGTGCGTTGAAACGATGGCTCGGGTTTTTGACGGCCTCCTTTCTTGTTGCTGGGAAGATAGCATGGCAAGTGAATTCAATGTAAATGGCAGCAAGTCTGTCGGCTCTTTCAGTGACCAAAAGGCCAAAGGAATTCCTCGAATGAATCCCTCTGTAAGAAGCTGAAACATCTAGATATCGAACTGGATAAAAACACTGCTGGGCCAAGACATTATTCACGACGGTTAATAAAATAAATGGCCACGAGGCATAAGCACCTTCCCAAAGACACCCTCCTCGCTACAAGTTCAATAACGCTGCTTATTGATTAAAAGTTTTTTAAATGAGACATAAAACATTTCTATAATTTATTTTCACTCCAGTTAATGGGTCAAAGGTACTACGAGTATATGTACAACTGGGTCACATTTTAACTGTATCATATTGTGTTTTAAAATATTATTATAATGTATATTAAAATTAGGCCCGAAATTAAACTATAATGAAGTTATAATAAGTTGCAATTTATTCCACATTACGTAAAAGCTATAGAACTTACATGAAATTCTAATTTCAGGGAATAAATGTGAAAAATAATGAATATTTGTAGAAGCAAGTATTCAGATATGAAGCCTATTCACTTTTTAGCAACTCTTAATGCACAGCTTACAATATATTGAACAAAGAATGAAATTAATCTCACCTCTTGGAAATTAAATTTCAAGAGACATAAAATTGAAGTTAAAATTAAATGTCGAACCCTCACTGTATCACGCATGAAACGGTCCAATTTAATCACAGTTCGGCGCTTTTAATTCTTGCCAGTTGCTTATCTCTATCGAACAAATTTCATCGAGAAGATTAGTCGCAGTTTGTTGTCTAATTTTAACATTCGTATACCTATTTTCCGTTGAACATTGTGTAGATCCGGTTAACCCGGCGGTAGCCGCGCCCATTTTCCAAACATAAACGGTCGCGTGGGGTGTCTCTGACACCCCAAAAGATTTTCTTCAATTTCTTTCAAATAGTATATATTATTTAAAAATTTCACATCTCGACGTATCCTTTGTTTATTTAGGAATGGATATACTACATATTTCAAACCATAAATTCAACTTTTATTATTTTTAAGAAAATATTTTTGAATACCCTATTTTCCAGTAGGCAGTCCCAGTTCCTCCGGAAAAATTGCCAACTTTTTTTTTGTTTCAACCAAAGAACACCATTGAAATGTTGAGGTATTAATACATGGGATATAATTTTATAAACATCAATCACTGCATCTCATCATATTTTCAGCGTCGACCTCTATTTGCCTTACGTAAATACTAATAAATGTACTAAAATAATTTACTTATCGATATTGAATCGATTTCCCAGAATGTATTCTTGAGGAAAAATTTACGATGATATTACGGTCACTTATAACTATTGAAATAATCCTGTTACAAATTAAATACAGCATTGGAAAGGTAAACTAAGAAATATGTAGTCCTCAACAGAAGTTCAATTTCGCGCTATTGAAAAGTTTAATTGAATCTAAAGAATGTAGAAAGTAAATCATGTAAACTATTTACTTACTTCTAATCACTTCTCAAAATGTTCTGCAAATTTGTACCATGCATTAGTTTCTAACACAGTTCACAGTGTATTTTTGTTTTTATATCTGTTGGAAAAAAACACATCTTCCAAATTTTTTTTCTTGTTTTCTCCTCATCCTTTTCTCCGGCTCATTTTACGCATATTCCTCTATTTTTCAAGTCTCTAGAGATCGTGTTCAATATGGATCTATACTGTATGGAAAAATTAACGATCGAGTAATCTCACGAAGAAAACTTTGCAATTTTGATTGTGAATTGGAATACCGAGGTATAACAAACGCACTGATGTCAGCAGTGTTTGTCAAATAAACGAAAATGGCCATGGATCATCTACTGATGTTTCTGTTTGTATGATAGGTGCTGCCTATTTTGTCTAATGTGGCTAGACCTCCTTCAGTGCGGTTAGAAAAGGTCAATATTTCCGGTTTCCTTTTATTATCTGTTCGTCTTGGATTCATTGACAGAAATAGCTGTATGAATTGTTGGCGAAAGAATTACATTCTTTGACCATTTTACAACGCAGGAAACTAGAGCTTTTTTCTTCCTAAACCAAAATAAGCTGCTATTTTCTTCTTTCTTTTACTTATACGACTTTCAGTGATAAATCTCTTTTATTGTTTGCGCACTGTTCCCGCAACCGTCAAATTATTGCTTAGAATTTCATCTGCTTGCGGAATATTATTGAACCAGTTGTTCAAATTACGTTCCTTCCGTTTCTGTTTACAAAAGAAAAAATTCGCTTTAACTCCTCTTTTGGACTGTTATCTACAAAAAATGGACCCTCTGGTTGCCACTCTGAGTAGGTACATCTTCAAATACAATCGAATTTGCCGATGCAAAAATTTTGATGCTATATTTTGCGGGGCTCGAAGGTAAATATTGCCCATATGAGCATCTTATTTGAAAAGGAATCACTTGTTCATCAGCTTTTTCTCATGGCCCAACTCTATAATGTTGCCGTGTACTGCGAGCAAACATCTCAAATACATCTCTAATTTGTGCTAATTTTCCACTTTTCATTTTCTCTACTCTAGCAGTCACATTATCGAAACGAAAAGATAAAGGGGAAAAGAGAAATATGTTATGGCTCATGGGGGAATAACATATTTCCACTCCTAATCCATTTTGGTTCCAAAACAATAAAAAATTCTGTTACTCAGTTTTATTTGCCCTGGCTAAAAGTAAAATTCTATTCAGGAACACTAAGTCTTTCCTGTCTGTTTCACTATCTCTCTTACGAGAAAAATTTTCAGTGACTTTTTCTACCTGAATATTAGTGCAATTTACAATTTTCTCTACCATTTTTTCAATGAACATTATACGAAAACAAACCATTCGTGTTTTGAATTTGAATTTATTTTGCTAATAGTATATAATTATAATAATTATATAATAATAAATAATTTAATTTGAATTTATTTTTGCTTCTCAGTAACACTGCTACAATTTTATGTTCTTATGTTTGGTCTTGATCCCTGCCTATTACACGTTGCAACTCCATACGTCCCAACGTACATAAGCTCCCTTCCCTTTTACAAAAGTTCATCATCTCTGCACTGTTGTTCAGTGTAAGTATCATGTGCAGCTACATGACACCCATCTTCTTTTTCATCAGAATCAATCTTCTTCCCTCAAAGATTCATTCAAAAGACAAAGACTCTTTCTTTTACTCTAGAGGTAGCTGACATCTAGTATGAATTGAAAACGATGAATGTAAGTATTACAAGGCCAACCTTCAATGGTAAATTCACAGAAGCATGTAAATAATGATTTTTTTGAATAACTACTGCCCTATCGTTATTGAACGAAGTCTTCAAAAAATCACTTCTAAAAAATCGCATTTTCTACAAAAGTTGACGTCAGAAACAAATAATTCCTCATCCAAATTTTCAATAAAAAGTCAAAGTATATTAGCTTTTTCCTTTTTTTAGAAAGACTGCAGGAATCCATAGTGTACTGAATTAACGTGCTGTACGTACTACATGATTGATTTTTCGTGGCTCCCTTCGAGAAAAATCACTGTAACATTATAAGAAATTACTAACTTTCTATTTGTTTACATAAATTTAGGCAAAAAATATACCAATAAATAAATATTTATTGATGTAAACGTAAAAAGACAACTTTCATGGCCAGTTTCAGAAAAGTAGCTATCAAATGCGATGAAAATAGATGAAAAATATTCAAGGCGACTTTAAATACTAGGCGGCAAACCGTAACGAGAACGGTCGCGTGGGGTGTCTGGCGCACCCCACTCTGCAGAGCTTTGACAAAAGTAATTTTTCTTAAAAACTTACATTGATTTTATAATAATCTTGTACATGTATCCTCAGAAAGCTTAAAAAATCAGCTAGAGGAGGTTACAGGTCATTGCAGTCACAATTGCAAGAAAAAATAGCGCTTATATAAGGCTGGGGTGTCTAGGACACCCCACGCGACCACTGCCGGGTTAATTAGCACCCTTAGCTATTGAAGTCATTCAGTGAAAATAGCGAGGGCTCAGTTTTCCCGGAGAAGGTGAAGAATTCTTCAGGGCTTTTTCAGCCTGGGGGCGAGTCCTCGTTAAAATTCCTCCCTGTAAGGAAAACTGAGCCATGGCACCGCAAAAGACATCGCTCACTCAACACTCTTGCCCAACAGTTTGTGCTTTGATGACTAAAAATTGAGTTGTTCAACGCTTTTAGTGGTTATGAGTGCATTTCCATTCTTTAATTTTGCTCTGGCTTGAAGCATTTCTCTAAGCCAACGGTTTCAGGTAATGAGGTCACAAAATAAGAGACACAAGCATTATCTACTTTCCATGCGTAACATCAATATTTGTTTCCGTCGCTCTAAGCGTTTCTTTCTACAAAACAATTTCCTCGTTCCACCGCATTAAATCACCGTGTGAAGAATACTTCCATCGAGTAGTTCCTTTACATTTATTGAGAGAAATTCTGACTTGGAAGACATTTTCACGCTCTCCTTAGGAGATTCATCGGCACTTGAACGACATCCATGACAGAAAGATTAACCATCTCTCTCACCCTAGTCTGTGGAATTGTCTCTCCAGTCCTGACTATAGTGCCTGGCGTTTTTTTCTCCTTCCACGAGGATATAGAGCAGATGCAACGCAAGGTGAGATTCATTTGTCTGAAGAGAGAGAGAGAGAGTGGATAGATCTCCCTGCAAAATCCTCTCCCCTTTATCCCGCTTTTTTCCGCGCAAAGGCAGAGGCCGAAATTCAAACGCCGACGCCTTCGCCTTCGCCCGCAAAATAAGCGCAATCCGCATGTTGGTGCCACCGTCACACTGCCTAGAGTTACGGGACTCATGACATGAAGACGTATTCACATTCCTAGAATTACATCACCAAACTCCAAAATGCACCTTCTCGCTACACGTAGTCAAATACTTTTTGCCATTTAACTCTCTCACAAACCAAGTAAACTGGTATGCATGGTTAAATAAAAACACAGTACTATTCCACAACCTTATATTTGCAGTCTACTAGTTTCAACGTTACAACGTCATTATCAAGACTAAACGTCATTATACAATGTCTTGATAATGACGTTGTAACGTTGAAACTAGTAGACTGCAAATATAAGGTTGTGGAATAGTACTGTGTTTTTATTTAACCATGAATATCTCATCGTTCCACCAAGTAACGCCTAAATCTGTTGATTTTATAAACTGGTATGGTTGATATGATAAAGGGGGTTGGATAGTAACTCAATCTCAGTCATTGAAACTCTTGTAAGTGATAAGTCTCGACCTCGACCAATAGAGACGCATCATCATACTTACACCAATTAACAGTTTATGAAATTTATCCATAAATTATGTCACGTATGAAGACAAGTATCTTTCAACCAAGGATTAATTCACATAGGAACTCACAGAGCAACTAACTTGTAAAGCGACGAGCACATGCAGTAACGATCATTATATGCCTGATTAGTTTCCCCCTAAAATTCTAAGGAATCAATGGAAAGCTTTCTTCCAAAATATACTCATCGGTGCTCGACAATTGTTTATTCCTTCTGCAACATGCTTAAATTTTAGTCCTCATTGGTTTTCACCTTTACGTCGTCAATTGTTTCACTGATCAGTGTTTCCATAGGATGGTAGAATAAAAGCGTGAAATACGTTCTCCTGAAGTACGTATTTCACGCTTTTAGATTTTTACATGACGATATATTTTTCGCGATTACATGAAAAGTGAAAAATTTTCAAGCGCGCGAAAACGCGAAGGCTAACATAAGTATGATGCAGGGAAAAGCCCTTGTGACGTCATGCTGGTTCCGGCTGCTGCCGTGTGAGGCCACCGTGGTGCGAGGCTATGAGCGCCAATACGATGTAGGCTGCTAGCAGGTAGTAAAGTAGCCTGCTAGCAGGTAGTAAAGTAGCCTGCTAGCAGGCAGCGCTTGGATTAAATAAGGATTACTAACTTTTACCTTGTCAAACGCAGGAAACTTTCCGAGCATAGGCAATTTTAATAGGTTATTATTAAGAAATGTTTCCCTGAACTCTGTGCCACATGAATGCATTGGTAATCTCAGACGCTGTAAAACTCCCATCTATTCATGTAGAATCTAGGTCCCTGTGACGTCACGTGGAGTGGCATTGCATGGGCGCCAATTTGGCCTTCTTCAAATGAGGATAAAATTAACATTCGTCTAAACTGGGATTTCTAAAACCAAATAAATTGTATATTATGACTACACTAATGGTGGGTAACGAATCGCAATCAATGCCTTTCGTTTTCATTGATGAAGGAAACAAGAGCTTTATAGAGCCAATCGTATCGGCAGAACAATTGGAGAATTAAACCAATGAGTTTCCCTCTTCTAAGTAAAAGAATATTCATTGATTTGCATTTGCAGGAGACAAGAATGCAGGCATGGTGGAATGTTTGCAGGTCTAACCCTTCTCCTAGCACTCATTTCGCAATAAATGACAAAGTTGGATTATTTTTGCTTCCATTTTGAGCCTTGTGGCGTGATCTGCTTCATCTACGATGACGCGATGCTTTCGCGAGCGGCCTTTTACTGATGCGCAAGCACCTCTGATCAACACAACGGAAACCATCGCACCACTCTCTCACGCAACCATTTCACCCATTATACCAAACACACTTTCGATTCAACTAGAATGGTCGCGAATGTTCTTTAGCCAGTTCAAAAGACTGACACTGGCGTTACGCACCATCACAACATCAGCCAATCTTGCAAAGTTTCCGCAGCAATTGCTTATGAACCCGCGACCTCTAGTTTGGCAGACGTGGACTTTACCCCGCCACCACCGAAGACAAAAATGCTGATGTAAATGGGATGCCCTGACGAGCACAGACCACGCCAGACATTTCACGACCTGAATGTGCATGTGGCATGTGCGGCGAATTTGACCTTAGAGAGCAAACCATGCGCTGAATGCCTCTTACAATTAGAGATGCTCTAAAATGACGACATACGACGTAGGGGATCCGAAATGATATTCTACAATGGGAAAAAGCCGTAAGAAAGATGGTCATTGTCGATCATCATAGTCCGACACGGTTAGCCAATCACAGCTCTTCTTGAGCATGACAGCACGCCAAACCGACGTGGGTGTTAGGTAATCTACATTTAAATAATATCCTACCAGCCACGTCCAGGGGGTGATCAATCACTAGCATGCAGTATTCAAATGGACTCCCACATGCACACCGCACGGACACAAAAATGTTACGCATGCTAACAAAATGTACATGCTGTGAGAAATGATGATAAAATTAAGAAACATGCATTAAGTTTTAATAAGTTACAAGGGTACATATCAAGTCATCTAATCTATTTATGAGTTCTAACGCTGCCGTTATAATCTCTTATTGATCATGGAGAAAAGACATTCTGAATCTGTCTGTTCTACAATCTATCTCTCTTAATTTATTTATGTGATCTGATCTTTCGTAGTATGTTGGAGTCCGTAAGACATGGCTAACTTCGCTAGGAAAGACACTGCTCTAGAATTTATCCAGAAGGTTTAGTCTATTTTTCAATTTACGGTCTGACAAAGATAACCATCCGAGTTTATTTAACAGGTCAATTACACTAATAAGACTATCGCAACGACCTGGCAATGTAAAATACCTGGCAGCTCTTCTTTGGACGCGCTCTAACTCTGTTATTAAGCCTTTTTCATGTGGGTCCCAAACACTGGCAGCGTATTCCAAATGTGGTCTAACGAGTGAAAAGTAGCTGATTTCTCTCACTTTGTCGTCGCACTTTCCTAATATTCCTTTAACAAAACCCATTTTACGATTAGCTTGACCGGTTGTTTCTCCAATATTTTATTCCACGGTAGATCATTATTGAGTCTAACTCCTAGATATTTCACGCATTCAACAATCTCTAATAGGATACCCCGAATTATATGGCTACATTTTAGGGAGTTATTCTTCTTCCAGAAAATCATTACGACGCATTTTTTCAAATCTAACTGCCATGCATCGCACCACGCTTGGATAGCAGCAAGGTCATTCGTTAGTTCATCTATATCTTTGCTGGAACGGATTTCTCTGTGAACTGCAGCGTCGTCTGCCAATAATCGTAACTTACTGTGTACTACTTTGCCAATGTCGTTTATATAAAGAAGGAATAGGAGTGACAGTACTATGACACTACCCTGAGGGACGCCAGAAGTGACTCTGACCTCATTTGAGATTGCACCGTCTAATACTACACTTTGGATGCGGTCGCTCAAAAATTCTCTTAACCAGGAAATAACATCTTCGTCTAGACCAGGGGTCTCCAATTTACTAGGCCACGAGGGCTACATTCCAAGTTCCGAATCGCCCCGCGGGCCGGATAGCAAATTTGCCGATGACTGAAGTTTTCGATTGTGACGTCTACTGAAGTATACGGTGGTGTATTTCTTATTTACCAACAATTAAAGGCGACTGTGACGTGTAGTACAGCGCTGAAATGCTCCTAGCGGCGTCTCACAGAGTTATACGAGCGAGAATCGCGCACTACTTGAAACGAGTGCGCGGGCCGGATGAAAACCCTCCTCGGGCCGGATCTGGCCCGCGGGCCGTTGTTTGGAGACCCCTGGTCTAGACCATAAGATTTTAGCTTTATTATTAACTTTCCGTGGGGTACTTTATCAAATGCCTTTTTGAAATCAAGAAAGATCGCGTCTACTGGAATGTTGTCTTCTCCAGAGACTAAAATATCGTGGGCGAAAAGCGCTAACTGGGTTTAGCATGATCTACTTTTCCTGAATCCATGTTGAGTTCTCATTAACAAGTTTTGCGCGTCTAGGAGTTTCATTAACAAGCTGACCACGATGTGTTCGAGGATTTAGCATTAGGTGGACGTTCAAGATATCGGTCTGCAATTAGATGGCTGTTCCTTGTCTCCACTTTTGAATATTCGCGTTACATTAGCGATTTTCCAGTCATTGGGTACTAGGTGTTGCTTGATGGATTTACTGAATATTAACTGCAAGTAGGGGGAATTTCAGAGGCTAGTTCTCTATACTTGCGAGAAGGGATTTTGTCTGGACCCGATGATTTATTTGGACTGAGCGATTTCAATATATTTTCTATTCCGTGCGTACTAATGTCAATAGGCGGCATCTTTCGTACGCAGAAATTGTCTCGAGTGAGTTCTCGGAAGGCTCGGTGAACACGCTCTTGAAATAGGAATTTAATAAATCGGCTTTATCGCAACTTTTTGTCAACACATCTCCATTGTCGTTTCTCAGAGAACATACGGTAGATCGTTTACCTTGAACTTCCCTAACATATGACCAAAATGCTTTTGGGTTATCCCGTACCTGCCACTACTAGTGTTTTTCTTTTAAATTTCGTGAATGCATTCCTGAACGCTTCCTTCGTGGTGGCATTAGCCATCCTATATTTTTAAATTATTAACTAGCATTCATAAGCGGATAAATCCGTGCTGACTTTTTTTCATTTTAGCATGACACGCTCTCTGTCGCCTCAATGATTTTCTCACTTCCGCGTCGTACCATTTCGGTTCGCTGCCTTCTTTTACTGTTTCACTAGGGATGTAGCTATTTATTCCCGAAGTTACGAGCGAAAGAAAAGCTTTCCAAGTATCCTCTACATTTAACTTTAATATTGAGTCTTGAAACGCGAGGAAAGCATTTTTCCGATGCCTATTGAAACCATCAAAATCAGCTCTTATAAAAATGAAAACTTTACGCTCTTTTTTAAAGTTTAAGGCGGTAATTAGAGAAAACTTTGCAGTTACTACCCTATGGTCACTTACTCCTTCGACGGTGCCAACGTTTACTACCTGATGAGGTATATTTGTCGCTAATAAATCAAGAATACTTTCTCCTCTGTTTGGTGCGGATTCCATTTGAAACAATGAGTTAGATGCAAAAGTGTGTAATAAAGCCTCGCAAATCACTTTATCCCTCCCACCAGGAAGGAAGCTATAAGTCTCCCAATCTATAGAACTTAAGTTGAAATCTCCACCTACAATCAAGTTTCTTTCAGGATACTTGGATGCTACGCTGTTTATTTGAGTATGAAAATCCAAAATTGACGTTATATCTTAGTTAGGTGGTTTGTAATACAAACACAATAAAATAGTTTTGAATTTTAGACATTTAATTAAACACCACACAGATTCAACGCAGGTCTCAGTTACGGTTATCGCTTGGCTGGCGATTGAATTCTTTACAGCTATAAAAACTCCGCCCCCCACGCGATTAATTCTATCCTTACGATAAACAGAGAACGATTTTGGGAAGGTCTCATTGTCTGAATCATCATCTGTTAGCCAACTTTCTGTTCCAAAAAATAACGTTACACTTCGTACTATGAATTAAAAGGTGGAATTCGGGAATCTTATTTCTTAAACTACGGCAATTAACCACAGCAACGATTAAAGCTTCGGAACTAGTATTATTGCGATTCGGGACTAATTCTGATTTGCTCTTGTCGATTAGACTATTTTTAGGCTCTATACCGCTGATAAGTGGAACTGCAGATTTAAATGTCTCACCTTTGAAATGACTTGAGCCTTGATTGCCTTTGAAATTATTGCTCGACTGGCGCTTCTCATGCTTAAATACCTGTATATATACCTTAAATACCATGATTATATACCATGCGATACCTGTATTATTGTAAATCGGTAATGCTGATTCTGAAACGCTGATTTTTCTTTCTAATACTCTATTCTCATTTCTGGAAGAATTTTTACCTGTGTACATTTTTGAATTTACCATATCTAGTGCTCATGAAATGCAACGTAAGATACAAAAGACTTATGAAAGTTAGGAAGACGAAGAAATGGAACGTAGAAGCCCTGAAGGGGAGTATGAGGAGAGAATATCAGGAACTAGTGCACATTAGTATACGAGAGATTGAAAGTACTAAAACTGTTGAAGAAAGATGGGAAAAAATTAAAACGGGAATAGTCAAAGCGGCGGAGAAGTCAATTGGTTACGTTGACAGTAGAAGGATAAAGAAGCCGTGGATAACGGAGAACATGATAAGGGAAATGGAAGAGAGGAGGAAGTGGAAGAACGTGGACACAGAACAGGGAAAAAGAATGTACAGGGAACTGAATAATCGATTACGACGTGAAACTAAGAGGGCAAGGGAGGCTTGGTGGAAAGGACAGTGCGAGGAAATGGAAAAGTTCCCGAAGGATGGAGAAGTAGGCGCGTTGTACGCCAAAGTTAAATCGCAATCGGGTGGCAAAAGAGGACAAGCCATGTCTAAAATTAAGGATAAAGATGGGAGGATGCTAACCGAGCGAGAAGAGGTACAGAGTAGATGGAAGGAATACGTGGAGGACCTGTATGACGGAATGAACAGACCAGAGAGATTGACTCTAGAGGAGGAGGATAATCTTGGGCCGGAGATATTAGTTTCGGAAATAGAGAGAGCACTTCGTGATATGAAGGCTAGGAAAGCAGTAGGCGTGGACAATATCCCGTGTGAGCTTCTGAAGAATCTAGGGAAGGATAGTAAGAAAAGGTTTTTCGAACTAGTGCGCAGGATCTATGAGGAGGGATGTTGACCGGAAGATTTCGTAAAAACGGTTTTAATTCCGCTTCCGAAAAAGAAGAAAGCTGTGGAATGCGGAGATTATAGGACTATCAGCTTTATACCGCATGCGGCGAAAGTGGTGCTGAGGATATTGAACAGACGTATGGAGGCGAGGGCAAACGAGTATTTGGGCGAAGATCAATTTGGTTTCAGAAAAGGGAAGTCAACTCGTGATGCAATAGCAATAATGAGGTCCCTCGTCGAGAGGAACCTAGAATATGACCAGGACGTATATGCGTGTTTCGTGGATTTTGAGAAAGCGTTTGATAGGGTGAACTGGGTGAAGTTAATGGATATTCTGAAGAGAATAGGTGTAGATTGGAGGGATAGACGACTGATTCGTAATCTGTATGTGGCCCAGACTGCGCAAGTGAGGATAGCGGACGGAGAATCTGGGTGGGCAAGCATTGGCCGAGGTGTGAGGCAAGGCTGTCCTCTATCGCCGCTGCTCTTTAACGTGTACGCTGAAGAGATGGTAAGGGAAGCGTGGGATGAGTTAGAAGCTGGGATAAAAGTGGGAGAAATGATGTTCAAATCAGTGAGATTCGCGGATGACCAGGCGTTGATCAGCCAGTCAGCGAGGGGGCTTCAGG
Organism: Ischnura elegans; assembly: GCF_921293095.1. Lineage (NCBI taxonomy): Eukaryota > Metazoa > Arthropoda > Insecta > Odonata > Coenagrionidae > Ischnura > Ischnura elegans. Next base: position 170,007,718 of record NC_060246.1, read on the forward strand.
CTCTAGTGGACGCGTTATACGAACGTTGCGAGGAGTATGGGATGAGGATTAATCACAAGAAAACTAAGGTAATGCGGTTTTGTAAAGCATCACGAGCGAGGAATGTGAGACTCAAGATAAAGGTGGGTGGTGAAAAACTTGAGCAGGTTGAACAATTCAACTATTTAGGCAGTACGTTAGAGGAAAACAGATACAGTAGTAAGGACATCAGGAAGAGAATAGCATTAGCGAAGGAGGCGTTCATGAACAGGAAGGAGCTTCTGAGAGGATCGTTGTGTAAGAGTTTAAAGAAAAGGTTAGTGAAGAGTTTGATTTGGAGCGTAGCTCTCTACAGTGCGGAAACGTGGACACTGAGGAAAGAAGACGAGAGAAGATTGGAGGCATTCGAGATGTGCGTATGGAGAAGAATGGAGAGGGTGAAATGGACGGAGAGGAAAAGGAACGACGAAGTGCTGGATATGGTTGGCGAGGAGAGGCAGCTTTTAGATGAGATACGGAGGAGACAGAAGGTATGGATGGAGTTAGTGCTTAGCGGGGAGGGGATGTTGAAAATGGTGTTAGAGGGTAGAATGTTAGGTAAACGAGGGAGGGGAAGGAAAAGAATAGGGTTTTTAGATAGATTGAAGGAGAGTAGGCCTTACAGTGAATTAAAGAAGGCAGTGCTGGAAGGAAAAGGAGATACTCCATGAAAACCTACCTTAATCGGTAGAATACTATAATAATAATTATGTCTACACTCTGCCCTACTCCCCACCCTAAAAAAGACCTGCAGTGCTGAAATATGCTACTCGCTACACAGCTAGCCGACTCGGCCGTGTAATGGACTCCCGAACGGTTCAGAGGGATCCGACACGATCGGATTGCCGGCCTAAGGTCCACAATGGAGGCTCCGATGTCCGCGCAGAAACGACGCAGCCTCTGGTTTATGCCTTCCACTCGGCTCCAAACCAGAGAACCACGATCGCTCCTCGGGACTAGACTGCAAAGCGAAAGCTCTATGTCGACCCCAATGGTCCCACCCACCCGCTTCACTTCGGCAATCATATCCCGGAGGAAATCTAGAATTTCCTCACATCCACGGAAGGTGGCCTCATTGACGCCGACATGAGCCACAACCCGCAGTCTGGAGCCCTTCGTGCCCCGTACCGCCGCACCAACCGCCTGCGTCACCAGAGGAACACCGCCACTGGGGATGCACCATGATGTTACATGGTCGCTTACACCCTCGCGGTCTGCCCTCTCCCGTAACGGGACAATCACACGACGGATATTACTACCGTAAACCGGGACAACTTTGCCACTTTTTTCTTTTTCAACTGAATTCTTGTAAGTTCATGTACGACAATGATTTAAAACCATTATCAGCTATTACTCTTGGTCTCTATTTTCAAAATGTGCGAAAAAATTACAATTTAAGTAAACGTTTATACGTTAAAAAAATTGAAAACATAGTTGGCAAAGATTCTCTGGAACTGGGGCAACTTTGCCAACGGAGTTATATCCAGCGGAAACCTCAATTAAACAAAGGAATAAATAATTTTAACTTAGAAAACTCTAAAACATAGAATGATACGCAGATACTCAAAGCACTGAACATAATATATTATGGTTTTTTCCCTATTTCTCTTCTATTCACAAGTTTCTCCAATATGAATCTGTGTGGAGGTGCTTGGAAGTGATCAGGACCATTTTTACACGGTTTCTCCTAGGGAACATTAATTTTCCGTCTTCTTCTCTACGGCGAACTTTTGTTTGGATTACGACGACAGGCTTAAAGATAATTAAAAAATGAAGCTCTTACTCATGTAGGAGTGTAGTTACGATCAGTTTTCTATGTATCCGGAATCCAAGACTAAACTTCTTTGGGATTGAGTGGCACAAAGCCACATTTCTCGAACCCTGATATGATGTTTGAGTTCATTTTACCTCCTTCGTCCAATGCACTGAGAATTTTTACCAAAATATTTGGAAATGCTCTATTTTCGAGAGTTCTATAACTATGTAGCAAAGTTCCACAATTTATGGTGCATTAGTGTGGCTCTCCATTAATGTTTTACAAGGAGCGAAGACTGAAACATCAAAAGGTTGTCATAAATGATTGAACGATGGTGTTAGAACACAAAACGAATCGATCATCAGTCAATGGCGTTAAAAGGCATTCCCCAGTTTGCTTAAACAAGCACATGTTCGAGGATCTCTTTATCCTTATCCTTGCTCAATGCCGTCTGGCGCCCTGGATTCTTTGAATGGCGACACTTCACCTTACTGTCAATTGTCCTATGTGGAATATTATATTTCAGGGCTACTTTTTCGCTGCTCATATCATCATTAATCACTAATGTGACAGCAAGTTGCAGCGTAGTGTCATCATAATTTCGATACCTGCGGTCTACCAACTTGGTATTTAAGCATCCTGGCATCTGAACGGTCCATAAAACGAATATGAAAAACGCATCCTCAGAAAAAAGTGTGATAGAATTTGAGGAATAACATTATTGTCAGCTGGCAAAGTTGTCCCATTTTCACCAAGGCTCCTGGTGCAACATTGCCAAGCTACATTATTAAACCTATGCACGACGACAATTTTACCTTTTAAAGCGATTCTGAAAGTAAATTATATACTCTATAGAACGATACCAGAATTTTTTACTTACATTTTTGAAAATGGGCAGGGCGAGACACTTAAATAGCCTACCAAAATATTCAGTTAGTCGCGACGAAAGCAAAACACTAATGAAGACCTACAAAAAACTCGTAAGACTACAAGTGTGTGGAAAGGCTATCACTCAATATCTTTTCTGTGTCATGAAAACATAGGCCCTTTCTTGGATAATTAGGGAACTTATTAGGGCACCAAAGATAACATTCTTCAAAACCTGGCAAAGTTGTCCCGGTTTACGGTACTCCCTAACACTACGATTCCCCCCTTCCCACTCTGACGCCTCTTCTAGGTACCGGTTTCGGGGTAGGAGTAGATGATGTGGATGTGATATTTCTATGAACCTGCGGTGTGCATGTGGCGGTCCTCTTGCATGCTGCATGTTGGTGATTGGTCACCCACTGCCAAACACCTTAGAGTTTGCTCGAAGGGTATTTTTAGATATATATATTGTTTCCGCTTCACTGAGCAAAGTATTACATATTGTATTAATGAATCTAGAAGTTTGGTGTTGACCATCACCTGAGGACGAAGAAAAACATCAACATCCCGTGTGGATAACACAAACAACATTGGTATCAAGTCTCTCGATGTGGTTAAAAACATTGATGAATCCGACGCATAGGAATCTACAGCGGAAAATGCGTAAACTGAGAGTGTACATTTTGCAAATTCAGCGAAGGAAGCTTCGGGGACGATCAGAAGACGTGATAAGAACACGTCTCGAGGGCCAGACATGATATACCAGATGTATTCAACGGTGTTCGGCTTGAACTTGTAAAGAACGTATTTTATTGGTTTCGATATGTCGATGATATTTTATGTTGTTGGACCGGAAGCTTACGGCAAGCCAATAATTTCCTAAACCTTTTAAACTCACGCCATAAAAACATTAATTTCACGATGGAGAAAGATACAGATGGAAGTTCAAGTTTTTTAGATTTGCAAATATCTATATTCGGGGATAAACATATATTTGACATCTTTAGAAAGCCGACATCTACAGATATGGTCATTCCATCTGATTCGTGCCATGCCTTCAGTCACAAAATGGCAGCATTCCACTCTATGATTAATAGACTCATGAATATTCCACTTTCACGGGAGTCCTTTGCCAAAGAACTAAACCACATTCATCACATTGCTACTGTTAACGGCTACGATGGGTATCTAATTGAAAAGATATTGCAGAATTCACGAAGGAAAAAAGCCATTAAAGAAATCACAGACCTTAAGCAGACCTCAAACACAAAGAAGTGGGTGAAGCTACCATACGTAGGTAAAGAGTCATACAAAGTTTCCAAGTGCTTCCCGAGAGACCGTTTTAAATTCTGTTTTTATTCCCTAGTGACGCTTAAAAAATTATTTGACAAATCATTAGATAAATTGGACCCTCTTTTAAGATCCGGCATTTATGCAATCAGCTGCGACTCATGTGATTCAACATATGTAGGACAAACTGGTCGGAATTTCAAAGTAAGGACAACAGAGCACAAAAGATGTTTTGATAAGAAAGACACCAAATCCCAGCTAGCCACTCACCTTATCAACGGGAACCATTCATGCAGTTTCCAGCCTAAAATACTGGCCTTCGAAGGAAAAGGACGTCGGCTCGACGCACTCGAGCAATGGGAAATTACCAGGAGGAGAAAACGCAAGGAAAATCTTTTGAATGACATTGAGTTCCTGAGTCATTCCCCGTTGTTAGCCCTCCCCCCTCTCAAAACCTTCAACCGAACTCCAAATCCTTACGTATCCCAACCACCTCCCCACCCCCTTCCCCCATCCTTTACCCCCCCAAACCCTCTCCCACTTCCGCCGACTCATAAATATACCCCTCCCATTTGCATGATTGTATATATATATGACTTCTTGACGAAAATATGGCATTTTGTACCTGATGATAGCGAAGTAAGGTCGCTGAAACGCGTCGTACCAAATAAAATTACTGTGGACATGCACTAAGTTTGCTCTTCATTTACCATGATATACCATTTGGTTTTCCAAAGCAATGCCTCACAGCATCCGTCTCGCATCATGGTGGAACAACCGGAGGCTCACCACAGGATTTACGAGCGGAGTGCGACCACGGTGGTCGATTCAGGTAGTGATGGTTTGGTCATGAACGATCGAATCATGTGACCAGGGTCATCTCCGAGATTGATCGCTGAACGGGATCATTCAGATGACCGAGAGAGTCATTTCCTCACGTCGGTCGTTCGTGACCGTGGACGTTCTCCATCAGTCGCGATCGTCGGTCATTCATGATTGTTTCATTGGGAGCATCTAGACGCAGGTCATTCGTGATCGTGGTCGTTCTCCGTCAATCGCCAGCCATTAGGTCATTCGTGATTGTTCATTGCATAGGTCGTTCTCAAACACAGTCCAATCGCTATCATTCTTCGAAGATGTCGCGGTTGATGATCGTCACTCGCGACCTGAATTGACCGTTTTTGACTGCTCTTTCACTCGTGGTGATGAAGGGCATGGTATTGCAATCACTTTTAGAGGCAATGTTCGTAATAATTGTAAAGTTTTCTATAATCGACATTTCAGGGTACCTATGGCCTTCATATATCAGGTGATATGCCGAAAATCTTGAGAGAGCCCATTTATCTCTCAGGCCTTTCAATCAGTTCCATTATTTATGTTGACTTTCCATATTAAAATATTGATCACTAACCCTATGCTCCACGAATGATTGGAAATTATCATTGATTCTGTATCTTGAAAAACAATAAAAGGAGTGTAATAAACAACAATTAAGGCACATTCTGTGTTTGCAAATGTTTTGGAAGTAATTAAGATAAAAATTAACTAGTTTCTGGTTTTAGCAAATGAAAAAACTTTATAGATTAATGATAATAATAACAACTCATCTCTCGTTTAACAAGCTACATAGATATTGCCCTTAAGTAGAGAGCGATCAGTGGGTCACGATTGACAACAGGGTAGTGATTGCCCCCTCGCGAGGCCTCGGTCGTGATTGCCTACTCGGTCGTGATTGCCGTCCACTTTCCACAATCATGACCCATTCAATCATGACCTCCCGTTCATGACAGAGTCACTCAAATGAATGGTCACCGTGATTGGGATCACGAGAATGACCGACTAAGTCCATCACTAGAGTCAGGGCGTGAGTCACTTTGAGCAGAGGGAGGGGGGTATAGAGAGAGGGGAGGGAGGGAGAGAGAGAGAGAGAGAGAGCGACAACGACGTTGCCTGCGAGAGGAAACAAGAGAGGTGAAGTCCAGCTAAGGCTCCACGCCGCCCACCCACGAGGCCAAGCAAAAGCCGGCGGATAGTAAGGAAGAGGGACACATGGACGTAATCCCCTGCGAGCCACCTCTAGGGTGTTTTGCAGAGGGCGATCAATTACCAACATGCAGCATGCAAGAAGACCGTCACATGCACACCGCACTGTCATAGAAATATTACGCATCCTAGCGAAATAAACGTTCATTATTAATTTAAAAAAACTCACCAATGGTTTGTAATTCCTGAATAAAATCCTTGCAAGAATAAAGCTGTGGACGGGAAAAAATGCAATAAGTCATCCTGTTTTGCATTCTATTTCTTATATTTTTTTCTCGTGATCACGTCTACCATAGTACTTCGGTAAACGTAACATATGTTTCACATCGCCTGAGAAAACATTTTCTCATAACTATGTAAATTTCGCCTATACTTCGATGTACGCTCCTGTAAAGATTCCTCATTCGCGTATGATACTGGAAACGCTGCACGTACCAACTCATCACGAATCTGGGCGCCCTGCGCTCCACACTATTGATTTCCGCTATGAGTCCCACTTCATAAGGGTAAGAAATACGTAAGTGTGAGAAGATTAGCTGTTAGGACATTTGAGTGGAGAGCTGCGTCAAACAATCTTAGGATTGTTGACAGGCGATGGTGATAATGCAATGATTCAATCAGAATATTTAGGCAATTGCAGGTAATGCCCGTCAACAGTTCCTGAGGGATTTCTGATCGTGTCAAAAATGAAAGAGAAGACTTTCTTAAGCCAGAATTTCCCCAAACAAAATGGTCTACGAAATGAAGAATCCTCTTCAAGAAATGAGGAAACAGTTAAAGGAAAGCTATAAACATTAGAACTACTAAGGCATTGAAATTATTATAAATGAGCCGAGAAATTGAGCTTCTATGAAAATCAGCAAGTGCTCTGATTTTTTTTCCATTCTTTGGGAAAACTTGCGATATTCAAGATGGTCTGGGAGAATGGAGATGGACCTGTTTCCTCTTCATGCTCAGCCGCATTTCCTCGGCCGTATTCATAGATCTCCGCTAAAACACGATAGTGGGGCGACTAACTTAGTCGGCTACTAAGACCTCAAAGTCGCCTACTAAGGATATGGTATTCAAAGGTTCTTTTAAGTTTCTTCTAAGTGAGCTGACTAACTTCGTATGCCATTATCCAGTTCGGCAGCCGATAATCGGTAGCGATTTGTGTTCCACCATGGCCACCTTTAATACAGTGCATGCAATTTGGCGACAGCGCTTTACGTGACGTCCTACTACACATCACCTGGGCAGCCTGGGGTCTGGTGGATCGGACTCTCAGCTGTCAACGTTGCGTGATGTTGAGATGGATGGACCTCCGTTCACCTTCCGTTCAGTTGAACTAAAAACTTAACTTACGTAGGGTTGAGTTATTTGAGTGGTTATATTTCGTATTATAATAGCTATTTATTAAAGGTAATAATGAGAATTAACAACAAGGCAAGGGATGCGAGAGATCATGCACAGGAATATTTCTAAGTACTTCGATCGACCACCCAGAAGTTCTAGCCAAGAAGGAAATGCCGTCTACTTTATACTTAAGCCATTGGTTGTTTACATAGAAGAGCACCCTATTAAAATTTATTGATTTAGGAGTAGAGAGAGGCTTTAACACGAACATCATTTCACCTTCCTGAATGTAAGAAAAGCTGATACAGGTTCTTAATTTCAATTTCAACCAGAAAATCCGGTGAACAACCTAAAAAATTAACACGCAACAATGCCTTGCGTATTTTATAGCAAATCTCGCCGCGGTAGTTCAGGAGAGAAAAAAATATTCGAAATTTGACAACATTAATTTAGAATAAAAATCAGATATAAACATTTTCCGGTAAACATTCCATGCTGAAGAGGTCAAATTCCACAATATTTATCAAACAAGGCCACAATATCACAAAGCATGGCTATGAAAGCGTAAATATTGCTCCAGAAATAAAGAATAGCTGCCACAGGTTCTTAATTTCTATTTCAGCCGCAAAAAGCCTCATAGATCTTGCCAATTGAAGTTCACTGACGAACCGTCACCAGCAATAGCTTTCAGAGTTTCACAAACACCACATTATCTGATGGAAAAATTTGTTGAAAAAATAAAACACGATTAGTACAAATGTAAGGGCTAATAAGAAAACTTAATGATGTATTAAAATAGTCTAAAAATTCTATAAATTAGACAACAACGTTTAAACGAAGCCAGTTTATATGAAGCCATTAGGCAGATAAATATATTATCAATCTAATATTTTTAAGCTCCAAAATCAGTATAATGAAATAAAAAAGACTTTTGGAATTGGAATTTTGGAAACTCCGAATTGGATAAATGACTCAATAAATAACATTATCCAATAACTCATGACTGATTAAAAGAAAATCAAATTTTACAAATGAGAGGAAATAAATGAATTAATTTCGATAATGGTAGCCACAACAGGTACTTCATAATTAATTATATGAATAAAATTTCAAAGTTCACTAATCTCAAAAAGAAGTGTCACCTGTAGAGAAAAATATTATTTGTTCCAAATACCACATACATGCATGATTTCACTCAGCATTAATGGATTTTCCAGTGTACCTACTGTATCGGAAGGCGGATAGACATAAATTTACTAATTGTAAGTCTTTTCAATACGAGAACATATATTGTCATTTCCTCAGCAGTTCTTTCATGTTCCACGAATTCATACAATATTAGTTCATCTCATGTCCAAGAAATACGTCATCTTTAGTTATTTCCACAGATAATGTAGTAACTTCTGATGCTTCACTGATCACAATAAGTTTTACCTGCAAGGGAAATATGAATTAGTTAAAAATACCACTTATATTTTCCATATCCCTTAGCAGCAATGGATTTTCCAATGTACCTTCAGTATTGGAAAGCGGCTAGAACTCAAATTAGGATATCTTTCGGAAATAAGGGCATGTATTGTCATTTCACCAGCAGTCCTTCCATGCTCCACTCATTTATACATTATTTTTTGATATCATTTCTTAGAAGTACAACTCATCTATTTATTTTCATATATTTTCATGGTTCACTGATCACAATAAGAAGTAGTTTTAAGAAGAAGGGAGGGACTGACACACTGTGGGAATAGCACCAGGAAATAACTTTGGGCAATATAACTGGCAACTTTTCACTTCACCGTTCTTATCAGTTACACAGTGTAAGATATTCCGCACAGCAAAATGCTTGACGCAAACTACTGCGCTTGAAGGATTCCAATCCTACCGAGGAATATTCTTCAGCCACTGCTGTCTACTGCGTTCATCTTTGGTGAACTGGAACACAGTCACATTGTTCCCCCTTGTTCTTGGTGGATAGGTAGTTGCTTCTGCATAATAATGCACTCAACAACGCTTGGGCATCTCAAATGAAAACAATGTAAAGTTGCATGAATAAAAATAGTTTCGCTGATTACATCAAAAAATAGTTTAGTTTTTTAGTATTAGTTTAGAAAAATGAATAACATCACTACCTAGAAACATTAATAGAGTTAATGAGTAGCCATTCTTCTTTCAATGATATACGACGTTGTTATAAACACAACTACACATGGTTATTCATAAGGCACACCAAATATAGGAATCATTGTTAACCAAAGAATAATAATATTACCAAAAACAATATAACATTTAAATGCCCTAAATAAAACTCTTCGTTTCATTTCTGTATGTTCTTTCGTGGCCGGCCGGCAAGACGCAATGCTTTGGATGAAATACTCGTGAATTTCCACTTACAATTCACTGGGAATATTTTAAACTATTTTCCTTACCTTAAGGCAAAAAAATACAGAAAAATAATTCTTGTTCCCCCTTTTAAACCAGTATTGTTGCACTCTCAATTCCCCTCCATTACTGGCCATCCGGCATGTGATCGCAACACTTTTCAAGAAATAATCGTGATTTTCCTCCTTAAGCTCCCAAAAATTATCTTAAAACTATTGTACGTACCTTTGGCCAATATGATATCCACAAAATAAGTCCAGTTCTGCCTTTTTAACAAGAGATTCAATGCTTCTTTGGTCACACGAATACGCTTCTCGCATAAGTCGCCATGCTCTCAAACATAAACGATAGGACCCCAATAAAGCGTTGCCAAATGTCCATGTTCCGGCCTGTATTAAAGGAGGTCTGATTTAATGTAACACCGCATCCGATTCTTCCGTGGCGCGGAAAATTCGTAAAACTTTCAAACAAAAGGAATTGAGTCAGCAAAATGCATCGAAATATTTAATAGGGTGGTTTCCTATTATTTTTTTATTGCCTGAATCGAAAGATTATTACTCCTGGAGTACGTATTTCACGCTTTTAGATTTTTAAATGACGATATCTATTTTTCGCGATTAAATGAAAAGTGAAAATTTTCAAGCGCGCGAAAACGCGACGCTTAAGTATGAATGTCGGGAAGTCTCTCCGCGTGACGTATTTCTGGTTCCCCCTCCCGCCCTGCGAGGTGACCTTGAGGCGAGGCTTAGCGCTGATACGACGCAGGCTGCTAGCGGCTAGCCTAGTACCCTGCTGACTGGTAGCGCTTGGCTTAAATGGGGATTATTAATAACTTATCAAACGAGGAAAACTTTCCGACCTTAGCCAGTTTTAATAAGCGATTGTTAAGACATGTTTCCCTGAGCTCTGCGCCTCATGCATGCAATGGTAACCTCAGACGACGTATAACTCCTATCTTCTCGTATAGAAACTAGGTCCCTGTGACGTCACGTGGAGTGGCATCGCATGGGCGCCAATCTGGCCCTTTTCAAATGAGGATAAAAATGGACCATTGCCATTCGTCTAACCCGATATTTCTAAAACAAAATAATTTGTATATTATGAATACACTAATGGTGGGTAACGAATCGCAATCAATGCCTTTCGTTTTCTTTGATGAAGGAAACCACCCTATTGATAGTGGATAAATCGATGCAAATCCATCTCAAAAATAGTTATTGATTATTGTACACAAATTATGTTACACCATTGGGAAAAGAATCAATGCGAACTACCACTACCGAAGCATTTGTTTCTTTGAGATGAAGTTAATCTTGTACAAACGATCGTGTATTCATTGATGTGCATATTTTTTGCACTTCGGGTATTTATTTTCGATAGCGTATGCGTGATGAGTATGAACAAAACAAAATTAGCAAAGTCAGTGTTACACACATTTATACTCGAAAAGCAGTAAATACACCTCAATGTCGGAGGAGAAAAATCATAAAACTTTTACAATGCGGAAAAGTACCGTAGAAAAATAACGTCAAACCGGTGTCCCACGGTCAAATTTGCATAAAAATTTTTGGACAAAAACTTTTGGTCCAAAAATATGTAATCGAGTGGATGTTCCACAATGCATCTCATTTGGACCAAAGGATGGAAAACAAAAGAAAGACGATATTAATATTAACAAATGCGGAAACTTGTGAAGTGGAGGAATCTGTCTTTTTTAGCAGTCGTAATCGTCTGAACAGGCCTCTTGAACACTAAAGAGGTGAAAAAAAGAAAACGGAGCGAGTGTTGGAATTGGCCTTGGTCAGAAAGGGATACGAAGGCGTTGGAATAAACGTGCTAACCATGTTGGAGAAGGAGTTCGTTGCCGATGTTCCCTTAAATTATCGATATTAATTGACGATGAGGGAAGATATTTTCATGTCCCTTATCAGCAAGGTTGAGGGCAGAATAAAACGCCAGGATACAAACGTGACGCAGGTTATTCCTTAACGGAAAATGTTAATAAATAATGGATATTATGGTTGAGATGATGTTTTGAATATTGCTGTAAAGGTGCATTGAAGTCACATTTTTCCCTCCTAATCCAGCAGTTGCTAAAATAAAGCCCTAATCCCATAATCATAGTGATCGAAACGGGTAGCTGTAGTCATTTCTTCAGCTGCTCGTTCGCTCGGAATCGCATGCCCTCCACAAAGCTAGCCTGTACCAATCGGCTTCGATGCTGTATGTCAATATTTTATTCTTCCCAAAAATCTTCTTGTATTACGATTCTAATAAATCGCTCCCTTCTAATTGAGCATGAACTCATTATTAGGGATTTCCTAGTTGAGTGTTTTCATCGCTTCTCGAGGCCAATTTTGGTTAATTTTTACTTTTAGGACCACATTAGACGATCAAATATACGATCATCAATCAATGTCAACATTTTCGATTTTAATCAGTGTCAATGTAACAATGTTTTGCAGGTTCACATTGTGGTATGGCCACATTATATATTCAAACATTTGAACTTATTAGGTTAAACTGTGGAGAAATTCAAAACGAACCAATTTTAAAATTGTGCTAACAAATACAACGAGAAACATTTAAAAACCGAGTGAATGAAAAGCAATCGTCAGATATTACAATCAAACATTTGATTTCGAGCCCAAGAATCAGTTTCCATCATAATCGGCCCAAATTTTCAATAAAATTATTTAAGGATAAACTTCACAAATTTTATTCATAAACATCACCCAACCAAATGTATAGCTGACCAACTTAATACTGGAAGGCGATACTTGGTTGAACTTGGTGACAGGAAACATAATGAAGATACACTTTTTTATGTTCCACTGGAGTGGAACTCTGTAAAAAGTGTACCTTCGTTATGTTTCCTGTATAGCTGACTGACAAATCTTTATTGGCGAAATGTAAATGGCTCGTAGAAAAATTGAGATAATCAGGACCTTGATTTTGAATATTGAACTACGAAGCTACGGAAGAACAAATACGTCGACAGAAAGTTTGTTGTGTAATGTAATTTCAGTTATTTGTACCTAAGTTTCAAATCTTAAATAGCCCAGAAGTTGCCGCAACCATGGATATTCATTCAGTCACTGTGGGGCTAAAATTCAACAAGAAAAATTATTTTTTCGCGGTAAAGTAGGTTAAATAATAATAGAAGAGAAAATAGTAAAATAGATAAATTAAGATCGGTATTTGAATTAATGATACAAATGTTGATAGTTACCTACGCACCGGCACATTTACTTCCGTAAACCTTCGAATCGTGCTTACAAACTTTTGGCCAATTCCCTACTGTTGCAAACAATCTTACTTAATTCACTTTGAGCTCATTTGCGATGAGGTTTCCCGTCGATTGCTCTTTATTATGAATGAGGCAACACAACAAAAAAGCTCCAGTGTAACATTAAAACTTCGTGCCGAGGCATGTAGGTATAGTCCAACATGATCAGCACGGTCAATCATTGAAGCATCCACCTTCGGCATTATTATTTAAAGAAACCTTCACGAAACCTGATTCCATGATATGCACTTAAACGTATTTCCCTTTACACAGATCAGATCCACCAACGTTTTCAAAATGCACATTGCACACAAACAAACACCTTGCACGCTGATGAGATAAAACAGAATGACGTCACATACCGAGGAACCAATAGCTGAGCGTTTTCGTCTGCTCACTATCGATACGAAAATAATGGATATTATTTATTAATTATTACACAAACTAAGTAACAATTAATGCTGTTAATCGAAAGTAATGGTATTTACGATACACTTTATCGAATCAACTGCATTTCAATCGTAATCCTCCCGGGTGCAAATACTCTATTGTAGCATCAACAAACTTCGAATCTCACTATCCCTCATACAGCAACCAAAACAAAAACAACAGCGCAACGAAATGCGCGAAATGTAAACACTGGTGAAAGCTCACGATGAAGTGACCAGAATAGGTAATAAAATAAAACCAAACAGAACTTATAAGCGTACAAACGAATGAAAATTAATCCGCGTAGGATGTACCCCTTAAGAACAATTACTTTAGATGTGTAACATTACCCCTTCGCAACAATTAGATACCTTTGATCGAAATGCATACGGTAGATTTTAACGGACAGTATAGAAGAAATAAATAATTTTGTCGAAGCTCATGCACTCATAAATCACTTCTCTTGTCGCTTCACTCCTTACTTCATCGTCTACACGTAATCAATTCACTTACTAGTAGGGGTTCGGAGGGGTTCACTAAATGCACAAATGGTGTTCACTTACACTAGAGGCACAATGACAATTCACTGCACGTCGTATTTTCCTTGAAGCTATCAAAAATCTCAGTTCCTGTCAACAATTACACTGCATACCGTTGCCTGCCTTACTCGAAGAATGGATTTTCGTGTTCAATTTTGGTACAAATGCGTAAAAAATCTAAAGGAGTAAAGAAAAAGAACAAGAGTTTTTCATCCACAACGGCCTGCCATATTTAGTAGCTCCCTTAGTCAAGGCAGAAGGGTGTTTTAAGAGCCGGCTACTAAGATAATAGAATACTAAGCTTAGTATCCCTTTATCTACGAATCTATGAATGAATGATCTATGAATACCTTTGTGCTAATATGCTACTACTTAGAACGCTACTTAGGCGTTAGTTGCTTACTATGAATCCGGCCGTCTGTGATAAAGGGTGCAAGTGGGCAGGGATTCGATTGAGCGGCCCTCGAGTGGTGAGGTCGCGTGGTCGAGGCCCGAATGGGGACGCTAGGGACCGCAAAAACTGACTCGCGAGTCCGTATTGAGTGGCGAAGGACAGGCTGATCCGCAATCCATGAGAGTGAAAACCGAAAAAAACAGCAACAAGAGCTGACAAATTTCACCATTCATGGGCATACTCTTTGTTCACCGTTGCACTAGATAACGTGATTTTGCCTTGAGCAGCCAATTACGGAAAGAGAGAGAAACCTTAACGAAGATTTTGAACAACTGGGACGAAATATGATAAAACTAGATTGAACATTTTCCAATAACGAAATTGCTATATTCACCTTTCCTAATTATGTAGCTATATTATACATATATATTAGTGTTTGAAAACTTATGATATCACCTTGAAATATTTAGATCAGTATATAGAGTAGGCCACTGCCACTACCTCAAAGATAAAAATAGGCATCTGAAAAATGCGGAGGAGAAAATTGTACAAGAAATAAGGCACAGCTCAACGTTTTTAATAATAACACGTTTTATTCCGCCTTTAAGAAAATATATACTTTTAGGTCGCTCAATTTCACGTAATATCAGAGGAGGATTTGGTAAATCCACCAAATGTTTGGGTTACTATCATATAATGCCGAATGGCAGCAGCTGATACTAAAACACATTCTTTTCGCAGTGATAAAAGATCGAAAGTCGAAAGTCTAGTTTATAGACCCTGAAATCTTCAAGGTAATGGCGTGGGTTAGAAGAAGAAGTTAATTAGTCACGGAAAAACAACAGTGGTGCGGCAGCAAAGACTGCTGCTGGACAGCAATGCTTCCAACGAGAGGAAGTTGGGAATATTGGCTTTCGTCTTTGAATTCGCGCCATCTTCAGGACGGTGGTAAAACGAGGATTCGCGGAACGAGACAAGGGAAATAGAAAGGGTGCCTTCATAGCTCGGCGTTGCGTACTTGGGGGCGGAGCTAACTCATCGCAGCAAGTTGGAGCCCTTCACAGCTCTGCGTTGCAAAAACAAATGAAAGGCAAAAAGCGTCGGCTCCTAAAAATCGGCCTGTGAGCATATCATCTTAGGATTTCGAACCAAACGCACAATACACATGCTGTTTTCTGCATGTTTACCCAATTTCATTTCTTAAAATGTTCTTCTTAACTATAAATAGCATTTGAAGTTAATATGGCGACCATAAAGTCGTTAATAATGCATGTAGTGATGGCCCTTGCCTATGCATTATTATGACCTTTAAATTTTATTTCCTAACTCGGAATATTCGAAAAATAGCGAATTACATATACTCAATGAACATGAGTAACGTGGAATATTATCAGGAATATTTATTAATGATAACTGTTGTTCAAACAGAGTGTCCTAGTCATGTTATCTAAATAGCTATAACTGAGTAGATCATGAGGGCACAATTATTGGATATAAAATGGAATTTAAACGACCTTAGGTACCAACAAGCACCTCTCACGCTGTATTTAGCTTTTGATTCCATTTACGGGTATGTGTTACGCTAATCTATGCTCCTCAGTGATTGTAATCTAATTTAGGGTTAACATTTGTCTTATGTTTAGGAAAGATACGAAATGTCTAAGCTGAACACTTCAAAATAATAGTAAATAATAAAATAAATAGCATTTGCCACTCCCATTAGAGCTAATCTTGCATATTTGCATACCCATAAACAAACACCAATTCGAAATCGTCGGCGTACTGCCGCCTTGACGCAGAGAAAATTGAACAGGTTCAGTTTTTCTGCGACGACGCAGCGAGCTGGAGACGTGACGTCATCAATTCTCAAAGACGGGCTCTGATTGGCTCGCTAGCCGCGGCGTCAACGCAACGCCGAACTGTGAAGGCCCCCAAAGGCCCCGAGGGTCGTTTGCCGCACTTGCCGCTGAATTCGCATCCCAGTGAGGGCGGTATGGCATAGGGAAGTGCAATGAAATGCAAGGAGACATAAGACACGGAGCGTACTCTACGGCCCGCTGCCGCTCACCGGGGGGCGTGCATGACGGGGGCGCAGCCAGACGACATCGCCGAAAACATTCAAAGACAGCGTCGTACAGGGAAAGTGCTGCCAATGGGAATGTGCTGGCGTGAGCAGTGCCGCCGTTCCAGCCGCGGCTGCCGTCAACCCGAGAGGTGCGCATTCGCACTTGGAACACTTGGCAGCGGTTCCCACGCCCGGCCGGGGAGGGCTTGCGTCTTGAATAGGGGGTAAGAGAAACACCCCGGAGTGTAGCGGAAGACAACAAAGAGGAGAGGGGAAATGGAGGGGGGAGCGAAACCAAACGAGGGCGGGCAGGGGCGGCAAGAAGGCAGGGGCGGCAACAGGGCATGGGGGGAGAGAGAGAGAGGCGATGGCAGGTGTGGCCATGGGAAAGACGGACGGGAGGCTCACTTGAAGCACAGGCCTTCTCACGTTTCCATCAATCACACTCAACTCAATCGGAACTAATTAAAAAAAACTAATTGTGTAAAGTGCAACGCCGCAGAAGCCCACTCACTGCTGAAATCATGAAAATGGTAGCCATGCAAAGAGCGAATTGTGCTCCTTGTACTTATAATCTCTAAAAATATCGGAAACATATGCCCAAAAACATAGATAAAAAGGCAGGTACATTTTTCAAGGCAGTCAATGGGTACAGTTAGGTTTAGTGATATGTCATAGCAGCCAAATTGAAGTCTAGTAAAGGTGAAGTCATGATACACTACCAACAAAAATTTTGAGCTCACTTTAACCACAGACCTCCACAGAAATCATACGAAGAGATCACTTAAAATTGGAATGGAGTGAAATCAATTGGCAAAGCATAGTTGACCGAATAAAACTGAATTTTGTTCCAACAGTAAGTGTGACAAGACACGTCTTGCATTAGAAAACAAGCAAGCAATTGAGTCTTTATCGGACTACCGTGGATATTGCTTTCGGAATTATATGTAAATGCGCGCGCTGATATCGGTCGCTTTGCAACCTGCGGCTACCAGGACGCAGCGCGCGCGCAAAATTCTAGGGAAACGTCAACAAGAGGTGTGCGCGATTGTAATGTGGGGGGGAGAGGGGGCTCATTGTCAGCCGCAGCGACGACGCAAGTCCAACCGAAGTAAGTGGAAGCAGCGAAGGGCGAGGGGATGGCGGGAAGCGAAGAGACAGACGTACCTTCATGCTATCGGGAGGTTTGGAGGCGGCGTCGGCCGCTGGCTCGCTCGCAGCCCGGCCGAGGTCACTGGTGACTTGTACGCCCGAAGATGCCTCCTCTGAGGCTCCGCTCCTCACCAACACTAACACAACCACATCCGACACTAATGGCACTTAAAACACACTCCACTGCCACAAACGACACCGCGAATCCAACGGATGAGCGGAAATGATATGCACAAGTGAGTAAAGTGCGCCCTCGGCGTGTTTTCTCGCTACGACGACTGCATTCCAGTTGGGACCGACCGCGCGCTCGCATCACCGCCGTCCGTTGCCGGGGCGAGGAGGGGAGGGAGGCGGTAGGGGCGGGGAGGCGTAGCCGCTGGAGGGGAGGGCGAGGAAGAGGAACGTTAGTGATGATTGGGAGCCGCTGCTCACGATGACCCGGATCTTTCGATAGGAAAGAAACGCCGTGACAGCCATTACGTATGACGTTAGAAGGAGGCGGCCCACGGCTGAGGTCATATGCACCGTGAGGGACGTAAGGTCGGAGAGAAACCCGGCGTCGGCATTAGGCTGCTCTTCAGAAAAGGTGCCGATGGAACCGACACCGCATCCGACCGTTTCGCAATAAATAAAATCCTAATCGTGACACTCCGCCAGAGATCCGAGGGCAGTCCCTAAAAATTCTCAGCCCCCGCTGGGATTCGAACCTGGGGCGCGAGGCAAAAACTCTCGTCTCCACATCAACTCGATCGTGAGCATCCGTCAGAGGACTTCCAGCCGTCGAGAGCAAGGGTCTTGCGGAGCGTTCTTTCGACCCATTGTTTGCATCGACCGCTTCTGTCGCACTGGAGTCACTTGCCTCCAGGCAAAACGATTTTCCCTGGAGTTCGAGAAAGATGCGACTCATTGGATGAACGCATCAGCGTGATGAAGGGTCGTTACTCAAATGGGTGCGATGCTACCTCCAGTATTTCGGGGAGAGCGAAAGCAGACTTTCTGCTGCACTTCCCATCGGGTATTCTTGATCTCGGTGTGTCTATCACTACAAGGCATCGAATATTACTATGAAGTAAAAATGTATGGAGAGGAAATAAAAGATCACCGAAACCTAACTATCAAATACTGCCGGACTTTCGAAGCTCATCTCCAAATAGGAAAGGGAATTCCAACTGAGTACCATGGACTTAGGTCATTTGTTTAATAACTGTGGCGTGAAATTAAGGCAAGTATTACCGACTGCACAGAGTTTGCTAACTATAAGTTTAAATCGTTATTTATATTGTCATCATTTTTTAGCATAAGAAGCCCCATTCTGTGCATGCATAGGGTTGAATTCACTCGCTACCCATTGAGCAACTAACACCACTATGGCCATTGATGCCATGACCGAAATCAAGGGGAAAACGCAGTGTTTTCATGGAAAAGAAGCGACTCTATGAATGATTTGAATCGAGAAGCGGTTCGATTTTTCTATCAGCGAATCGTTAACGCTACGTGTTCTTCGGAGCGGAAGAAGGCCGCCGCATGGATGACGAGACGCCGCGCAGGTGGAAACCCCCCTCCCCCCTCATCAAACCCCCCCTCTTCCAGCAGGCAGTCCGACCCAAGAGAAGCCCTCCCTCCACAACGGCGACCGGCTTGAGGGTGGATCGAGAGAGTGTTCGCCGTGAGAGGGCGCTTGGGAATGCTCTTTTTTTTTTTTCTTTGCTCCTCTTCGCACGGCTTGAGGCGGAATTCCCCAAGCAGCGGAACAAAATAGTGGAGAGAGAATAAATATATTTTGGAAACTTTCAAATTCCTGAGTAACACATGGCATACCATGGTATAAAAATTGGCGACATTGTAATCTATGGAGTGGAGAAGTATATAGTTAAGAAGTATTCTATGGAGATGAATCAGACGGACGCAGTGCTCTCAAAATGCCACTTGGCTTGCCATGTTTATTTTACTAACAGCCCATTCACTGACTGAAGGTCACGTGATGAGGGTCTGCGAGGCGCAGAAATAAATTTGTCCATGTCTGAATTCCTACAGCAATTCCATACGTACAAATTCGATGAGTACGCTTCTAAAATCTTTTTGACGAACTTCAAATTGTACACTGGACTACCATCCTTCAGTTATGGGCCTATGATTTACGTACCCATTGATGATAGAATGGTGATTCAATTTGATCATTCATTTTTAAAACGTTAACAAATCTTCGGCTGCTTGCCCGACCATTCCATGCCGGCAAATACTATAATCACACCCAGGATTTTGTGAAAGGATCTGACAGAAAAACGATCTTCTCATATATGAGATTAAGAACAACACAACAATTACTTTACGAAAAATTATCTTCATTTTAATGTTAAAGTTATTATTATAATTAATTAAATGATTGAGGCTCCGTAATACACAAAAAAGCGAACGTAATGATGACAACACAAAAAATTTTGTTTAATTTTTAAGCGTCTGGGGGGGGGGGGGGCGTGCCCCCGTGCCACCCTTAATCCGCCTTGATCCGCCTATGATCATACTATGATTTACTTCAACAAAATGATCATCAAAGGTATTTTAAATAAAAAGGTAACCTCTTTTGTCTTTGCATTCTCAGAAAATTGACAAGAGTGTGAGAACCGTTTGCTTGATAAATGCCAAATTCCCATTTCCAAAATTACCACCATTTATTAATAAAGGTGACTTAAACGTCTGCCACAAAATAAAACTATGGCACTCATTTTTCCTCTCCCTATGAGGGGGAGAAAATAATATGTGATATTGAATTTTCAAGTTTCTTAAATCAACTAAGGTAATTGGTCAATTAGCACTTCTCCCTAATAACGTAACAACAACCGTTCAGACGACAGAATTAGGCGGTCAGGAATTAAACGACATTCGGACTGAAAGAAATCAAACACTCCTTTCCTCAACGAAATATGGAAAGTAGACTTTCTAATAAAATTTGAAAATGAACTTAAAGTTACCTTCATGGAAATGGCTTCAAATGCATGCATACTTTCTTAAGGTGTAAAGCAATTCCAAAACATTCAGAGTAAAAAGTTATATTCACAACGGAAGACAGGCGTGTTAAAAAACTCACGAGCATGAGCTCGTGGAACCACATCAAATGAAAGGAAAATCTTAAGCAGGGAAATTTGTACGCTCTGCGATTTTACGAATTTCAATTCCTGAAATCGCATTTCCGCAACGTGAAACTCAAAAAATGAAACAAATTTTTGGCAGCTGACGAATAAAATGTAAATCCGAAAGCAAGAGAACTGAAACAATAAGATTGGGTCCGAATTACGCTAATATAAATGTACCAATCCAATTATCTCGAGGAAAACTAAAGAAAACAGAATTGATCGTTATTATATGGGTATACAAAATCTGTAAGCTTTGAAAATATTTCTCCGTGGTTGTCATGGCCACTTCAAAAGGCGTGCGCACAAGGGCCTTCGGACACGAGCCGTCGCTAAAACAAATGAAAGGGAATGCGCACACCGAGTCCCACTTACTGTCAGCAAAAGTTCTCTTCTGCTAAAAATGAATTTATATTCTTTTCCGTTATATGCCTCTTCTAAGGGAGCAAGAAATACTGTGTCGCTCTATGATGTCCATCCCCGTGTCGCTATCTATTAATTGCTCGAGCAGTGTAAGCCTAGCGCGCAGCCTTCGAGTGAGCAGCAACCTTTGACCTGCCCTCTCGTGGAACCACATCAAATCAAATGCCCGTTCACCAACTCCACGACGGCGAGGAGCGATTTCTGCAGCAGTAACCGGAACCTACGAAAAGACCTGAAAATCACCCCACTACTGCATTGTTTAAAGAGCTCTCTCCATAAATTTGCAAAATCACTGCCACTTACAAACAGCGAACTGATCGCTCATCTCTGGGATTATAACCTACCTGAAAAAGCCAAGCACAAACTCCCAAAAACCGCCTTCCTTCCGTCCCATATCCCTTCCCCCTGATTAACCAGTAAACAGAATTGCCATGACTCACAAATAGCCAGAAACCAAAATTAATGAAACAAGTAGTAGACAGCCATTGGCTGGGAACTACTGAAAACTGAAGAAAGTGAAATACGTGCGTGCGATTTCTGCAGAGTCGATGTCTGCTGAGAGGGGCGATGGCCCTGCCGAGTGTCTCCTTTGCACCGAAGGAGCCTTTGCTCTTGTGCAGGGCGGCGGCGGGTGCCGGCGACCCAGGGCGAATAGCCTCGTCGGACAGCATACCGGTTTGGCCGGAGGAGGGGGAAGAGGGGGTCGTCCAGGGCGGGAGGGAGGGGGGGTGAAGGAGGGGTGCAAGGAGAAGGGTTGGACCGACGCGTCGGTCGCGACGTCTTCCATCCCAACGGGGGTAGAGACGGGAATTTCGACGATTTGAGTCATCTAACTATGCCGCCAATGAATCGTTCTTTTGAACAGTTCAAAATAAACGCGAATGAACCGTGTGAACAAAATAAACGCAACGAACGACTCGAACCAAATGAACGCAATGAGAAGAATAAAATTAACGCATAAACCACGTGAACTAAAGAAATACGAATGAACCATGATAACCAAATGAACACAATGAAACGGGTGGTCTTCTTTTACGAATGATTCCGTTTCCCTTTGTGCGACGAGTCTTCGAGAACCACATGATCGACATCCGTACACCATCAACCAATTGATTCATTATGATTAAGTTTCAACGAATCCGGTGGCTCAACCATTTCATATGGTCCATGGGAGTGACGGAAGGAAACTGTTATGCTGATGAACGTGGGTCATTAAAAAAGGAACGATTCAATGATAAAGATCGGAAGGACAGTATTTCTCCGCCCTCTTCCCATTCGGTCTCCAAAAGCGTCGCTTTTTGTTTCTTTGCAATTCGCCACAAATTTCAATAATAAACTCTATGATGCATCCATCACGTAAAAAATACCCAATCGAAAACGAGTAGGGGATGATCTCTTGGTTCCAATAAAAACTTTTGTACCCTTTTCAAAATAAAATAAGCTCTAATCAGCATGCGCGGCTGATGCTCCATATAAATGAATGGATTATGTGAAAATAAACTATTTAACTCTTCTAGGAAAAATATTGAGCGCCGATTTCCCGTAACCTGATCCCGGAATCTCACCCTGCTCATGCATTTAGAACTGAAATATTTCCTCTGCGATTCCATTCAATAGCGTGGTAAAATGAATGGTTCTCCATGGAACTTTTATCTATTTATTGAGGCATATGGATCAAAGCAGGCACTCTCTTTGTTACCAATTTCCAATTTCCCCCCTTCGTTACAGAGTGCAAATAAATAGCCATAAACTATAATCAAAAGAGCAGTAAAAAATTCTCCATTTTTGTACGAAGGAATTTCATTTTGCCGACATTTTGTAGAAAATAAATTACAACGAAATCTAAATGTATGATTATTTAAGTCGACAGCAGATATTAGTTATCTTTTCATAAAATGTATGTAGTTTCTTTGTCACTTTAAATAGATTTTACGAAAATACAAATATTTATGAAGCATTAAATGCCAAAAAACTAGATGAGAGTAATGGATTACCCAACGTTCCTAACCAATACAACGACAATCTTGAAAATCCTAGAACAGTTACCAGAAACGAAACGAACTCAATTACAGACACACCCAAATATAGAATGCTTTGGAATATCCAACATACAAAGTTCGTAGGTGCTGACAAAATTAACGAAAGAGAACGTGAAGATGTTTCCAGTTCTGCCCTCCTGACAATATTGTCAAAATTGTTGATGTTACAATATGATGAGCATATATGGCAACCAGCTACACATGTTCAAATGCATTCAATTCGTCGAGATGATTGATGAGTAAATAGGTTGGGTAACCCGATACGATCCTCGTTGGAGCTCATATCAACGACCATTGTATTTCTGCTCCCAAATCTTTGCATCCGATGGAAAAATTTTTTCTTTTAAGTCTGGCTTAAATGGCGTGCAAAATTGCGCATCTTGAAGCAACATATTTCTCCCAACAGGGCACTTTGCATTTGGGCAGGTGCAATTTTTTCACCTTGCGTTCATACGTTTGCGAATGTGTTCATGCATTTAATGGCATTCCTGGATGCACATTGAAATGCGCGTTCGTATCTGCATTAGGGTTGGGCAAATGCGTGTTTAGTGTAAAATAGTGTTTAAACATTAAGGAAACCAGGATAAGAGTAATATTTCTCACTTAACTGAGTATGATTGAATTTACGATTGCGCCAGCGAGGAATCCATGTCCACGAAGACCAGAGTCAACGACATGAATGTATCATATAAATATTCATACCTTGCCCTATTATCAACATGAGTCCCCAACGGGCAGGTGGCAAATGCCGTGATGTTATTGAAGTGAAACATCCACTTGCTGATACTTAAGCCATGAATGGATTAACAGGTCTTTAGAACAAAATGATTAACAAGTATAGTGTAATGACGATTTTCTTAAGTGTGAGTTAAAAAAGACCCATCGAAATTCCAATTGTTTTGCATAATGAAGCTTAAGTAATTTTGATTTAGACTTTAATTCAATTGAAATGTGATATAAAGAAATGAATTGTAAATAATTAAAATAGTAAAAATGAATGCCTTGGACGTTAAAAATCGTAAGATGAAAGTATTACGACGGATTAAATTTCAAATGAATCAGCGAGGTCGAAGTTCACGAGCACAAAATCGAAGTGGTGGTCAATATGCAGAAAAGAAGGCTTCAGTTCCTTTCATTTTTAATTTATGCCAGCAGATCAAAATATGATTGAAAGATCAATTTCTGTTCCACCTTGTCTGTCAACGCACTTGAGCTCTGAAGAAGCGAATGTATTTACAAAGGAATTCATGTTGGACCAACACTTCCGGGGAAGACGAATGTAAAGATCACCGGCAAGTTGCATCAATCTTATTACAGGTATAATTGATTTTACTCTCACAAAGGATAATTATCAATCTCAAAGCATTCGTGAAGTCATTGCCCGTAGGAAAGACAACAATGGACTGGGAACTTGCAAAAATTGCACCTATATTCCAAATGGAAGCAGACATGTCAACGGGAATCATCGATTAATATCAGTAGAATCGAATATTGGCGAGATATCGAAAATATGGCCACTAGCAATACTGCGACTAATGTACTTACAACTCCAAATGTAGCTACATGTATAGTATAGTATATATATATAGTGTAGTATATATAGTATAGTATATAATATACTATATATAATGTGTTAGAGCTGTGTCTTTCGTGAATGAATCGTTAAAAATGAACGATTCATTGGCTTAAACTTAATGAATTGAATTTACGTTTTCCTCTCGAATACGATTGGATGAAGATTCAAGTCCAGCGAATGCACATCGTTCAAAAGAAGGATCCGAATTCGGCTTGACTGCGTTGATGCGACCCATGAAAGGAGGTGAGCTATCATTAGATTATGACAAAGGGTAATGAAGGCTGGTAATCAAAACGAACTCTCCACCTTAATTATTGTTGATTCTGCTCATAGGTAGGTGCGGTGTGTTTTTTAATGTGATGAACGTGTTTTAATGTGATGAAATTATACACTGATTTCGTTGAATGTTTTTCTATGATAAAATCTTTTTCGCGGGGTAATTAGTACTACAAGTAAGGTCACTTGGATATTTCTTGGATAAATAGTATTAGTAAAAAAGAAATATCCAAAAACTTTATAATGTAATACCGCAGAGAGGAGAATCAGTTGGTAAATTTTAGTGGCATAAGTATTCTGAAAATATCAGTAAAATGAAAATTCTTGAGTAACGGGAAATTTTAGCATGGAATAAAAATGAATTCTTCATTCTCAGAAATTAAATGTTTTAGTACGCATGAAATTCTTTATGAAATATTTGCAATGAATGGAACAGTTGAAAAATGTCTGCAATCTGACGGATTTGACTTCGTTCAAAAATTATTTACGTCAAAAGTAATTACATTCATAATAAACCAATGGTGGACTACTGACTTTTTAAAGCATAATATTCAGACAAACCAAAGAGGTTTTAAAATCTGACAACAATTCATTAAAGCCTGGCGAATTTGGCACCGACTAACAATCAATGAACAGTTTAGTCATGCGATTTATAAATCAAGAGCGGCTTTACCATAATCATACTTGTCTTATTACGATAAAATAAGGAAACAAATTCAATAAAACACAATTTTGATGTTTAAGCTTAAGAAATGTTAGACATTGTGGTTATCTAAAGCAGTTAATAAAGTCAAAATTATCTGCATTCAGTTGTCTGCTATTTGGGTTTTTAACCGTAAAACAAAATGTTTTTAGGTCCAAGTCTGTTATGTGATAGTAACTTTTATGGTAACTCAGTTATAATAACTCGGTTTGTAAAAGGTGCACTGCGTAAACGTACCACGATGTACCATACACATTTAACTGTCTTAATTTTAATCTATTGAGTCATGCACCTTCTGATACACAAAAGTTTTGTTTTTTTTTATCAGGCGCAAGATAAAGCGGATGAAGCGATATAAATACAGCAAAGCGAAGAAAGATAGAAAGCAAATGGTTGACCAACTCTTGAACATACCGTATATAAAATCATGGGTTTTTATGAGCACATGAGCACAAACATGACACACACTGAAAGATTGACCTTGTGATTTGTTAATCGCCATCACGAATGCAACACATTTGGAAATTCAATTCGTTTAAGCTCAATAGGGCACATGAGTTGGGATCATGGAATCCTCGGAATGAGAACTTTCTCATCTTTTAATTTTCCTTTGAGTATAGTCGCGTGAATCACATCCATTATCAGCTACTTGTAATAAAAAAACGCGTTCCGTTGGATAGTTTCGGTTGGTTTAGGTTTCTTGAGTTCATGACCACCGACCCTATCTTCAGCTGTGAATTGTGCCGCGGTAAGTCAGGTACATCCAAGGACTTTAAAAATTCATATGGATAGTTGGTGACTTCGTTTTCGTTTGTTGAACAGTCAATTGATTTGAATGAATTCAGTGTATCAGCTATTTGATCTTGATTTACCTATTTTGAGTTATCCACATGTTCTATCTAGGCCGTCAAAATAGGCAGTCAACCCTTTGTAATTTTTGCTGTGATCAAACATATTCGGGAACACTTTGCTCACCTTCCAATGAAACGAATTTACAAAAATTCCGAGGAAATGAAATCAAATTGCTCGATTCGTCGACAGGAACACGGACATAACCGATAGCCAACAACTGCTTGGAGACTTGTTTAAAAACAAGGTAGTGACGCGTCAACTCCAGCTGAGCATAGCAACAAAGAGAGAGATAAAAAGCGTTAATAAGCGTTAATCTCTTAAGAGAAAAATTGTTGATAGTGTAGGAGTAAACGAGGTCACTTCCGTAGTCCATAAAAAATTATATTGCATCCATAAGAGTTTAGTTGAAACGTGTTATTAAAATTTGGAATGCTTCTTGTTAGAATTTTACAAGATTTAAACAGGATTCAACATTTGTTTGTCACTTTCAAGACGGGATAACCTTTGGTTAATGTCATATAGAGACTAAGCTGTCGATAACAACTAAAAAGTTAGGAAAAAAACCAGACGAGAGTCAATAAATATTTCCCGAGGAACAATATAAACTGTACAATAGAGTATGTGCACATTTTTGGGAAGTGATCTTAAAAAAGAATTTACACCTCAATTAGGCTAAATTCCGAGTCTGAGAATAGAGAGGTACTTTTTAAGCGAGATATTAATTATTAAAATTTGCAAAATTAATAATGCGCTGAAACACCAGTCGGCCATATTCTCAAGGCTGTGACGTCATTTTGTTCGACGTGTTCTCAGGCATTCCTTGTTCTTTAGGGTGAGCCCCTCTACAGCGTATACTGAGTTTGGAAAGAAGCCATGGAATGCCTTATGAACTAGATTTAAAGTGTGTACATGCCATCATCTACATCTTTTAATTCATTTGTTTCTCGGTTACGCTGACGACAAGACTCTATCAACTTTTCTACCTCGAACTACCTAATCGTATTTCTTACTCCTCGGTTCTCGCAATTGCGTTCGTTTGCAGATTTATAGTGACATTAAAATTAAGAGACACTTAAACAGTGATGATCCTTGAAATAGTACGACTTAATTCGTGAAAACTAAGTCACTAATTAGTAACTAACTTAGTAACTGTACCCGTACTACTAACTAAAAAACGGAAAATTAATTTTCGATAAAAAGTGATAGTTTGGGTATTCAAAATGTTTGTAATTTAATTCCAAACACAGTGATGCTAATATTTTCCAAATCGGATGTGAAATAAGCTCATTATTACGTATCACAAGTCGGGACTACTTTTTGGAAAAGCACCGCGCGCAGGGATTCCTCGCTTAATGGATAGTCATAACAAGACACTTGTACCTTGAAAACCAATAAACTTATGCTGTGAAGAAATATAAAATGAACCAATTATTAAATTGTGCTTACAAATGCGTCGAGAAGCATATTGAAACCGAATGAATGAAAAGTAATCGTCTCATCTAACTATCAAACATTTGATTTCCAGCCCGAGAGATTTCCGTCATTCATCCGGACCAAGTTTTCAATAACCAATTTTTAGATATACCTCACAAATGCTATTCATAAACCTCAACCAAGCAAATGTACATCTGACTGACATATCTATGTTAGCGAACTGAAAATAACTTGTAGAAACATTGAGATAATCAGAACTCTGCTTTTGAATACATTAATTCTACGAAAGAACAAATACGTCGACTAAAAGTGCGTTTCTTTAAAGAAATTAAGATCAGATTACTGCTTAAACTGGACCAAAATGTAACTTCAGTTATTTGTGCTTACGTTTAAAACCTTAAATAGCCCAGAAGAAGAAGAACCCAGCTCAGTAACGGCAATTTAATAATTAACTATGGATATTCATCCAGTCACCACGGGCCATAACTGAATATGAAAAATTATTTTTCGAGAGTCAGTAGGTTAAATAATAATAGAATAGAAAATAGTTAAATAGATAGATTAAATTATGATCGGTATTTGAAATGACAATAATACAAATATCGATAGTTATCTACCAACCGGCACTTTTACTTCCGTAAGCCTTCGAATCGTGCTAACAAACTTTTGGCCAATTACCTGCTGTAAACAATCTCACTTAATTCACTTATGTTAGACCTAATTTCCGATGAGGTTTCCCGTCCATTTCTCTTTATTATGAATGAGACAAGACAACATAAAAGCTCCAGTTCAACATTAAAACTTCGTGCCGAGGCATGTAGGTATAGTCCAACATAATCAGCACGGTCAATCATTGAAGCATCCACCTTCGGGATATTATTTGAAGAAACCCTCACGAAACCTGATTCCATGATAAGCACTTAAACGTATTTCCCTTTACACAGATCAGATCCACCAACTTTTTCCAATGCATATGTAGTTTATTGAATCATAAACACGATCATAACACGATAAACACCTTGCACGCTGATGAGATAGACCAGAATGACGTCACATACCGAGGAGCCAATAGATGAGCGTTTTCGTCTGCCTAATATCGTTGCGAAAACAATGCATATTAAATAGCAATTATTAAACAAACTAAGCAACAATTAATGCTGTCAATCGAAAGTAATGATATTTACGATACACTTTATCGAATAAACTGCATTTCAATCGTATTCCTCCCGAGTGCACATACTCTATTAAAAGGCTCCGGAACGGAACAAAACCTCCTGCGAGACTTCACGTATGCGGGCTGTTTACGACAACGTATCATAGGTAACCTTCACTTCATCAGAGTCCAGAAATTGACCTGATGTCGCCAAACATTCCACCACCAAAGTTATGAAAAATGGTGAGTGACTTCCATGGGCGAAGGAGAGATTACGAGGTTAGACTTTTAAGTGTCTGGAATAGAATGTTCCTTATAACCTAACAACTATAGATGGTGTTTATTAACAATTTTTTGAGTTGGTCAATGCCCAAGCAAAGTTTGATTAAGATTGGTCAGATAGTTTCAAAATGGTGGCGTGTCAAATTTCCCAAGTCGCCGCGCGGGATGGAATTATGTCATGAGCAGTACCGCACGCAGTGGCGGCTTGCCCATAAGGACTCTCGGACGCCGCCCCTCCCAAATATTTGAAAAAGTAAAAAAAAAATAAATATCCATGAATTTATAATTATTTATTTATTTATTAAATTATTCAAACACAGCCAAAATGGCCTTTACATTGAATAAAAAACAAAATCTGCAGCTTTAACAAATGTAAACTATAAAAAAAATATACAAAGGATATAAAAAAGAAAAAAATGGATTCAGTAGATGGCTTTTCGAAGCTGCCTCTTGAATGACCTGATGGGCATTGAAAGATCCAGGGAAGGGTGAGTACTCGAAACGGCATTGAAAGAGGTAGGGAGTCTGTAAAAAAGTGATCTCTGAGAGAGAGAAGGAAGGAATTTAGGTTGGTGTAGTAGGTGGTTATTACGGAAGGAGCGGGAGGGAATGTGGAGTGAAAAGAAAGGCATCAAATCTGAGGATCGGAACTTGCCATTTAAGGCATTGTAAATGAAGGGAAGATCATGGAAATTCCTACGGGAGGATAGTGGGACCAATGATAGGGCAGACATTACTTCAGAGCGAGAAGAATTACGGAGGTGAGGAACACGGTGTCGGACTACTGAAATAAAGAAATTAACTGGGCGTTCAAGAATTTTAAGGTTGGAGGGGCTGGCAGTGGAGTAAATGACGGAGCAGTACTCGAGGATTGGGAGAACGCAACCGGTGAAAATAGCTCTCATGTCGATTGGATCGGTAACAGAAGTGAGTCGATAAAGAACTCCTACAACTGACATGGCCTTGGATTTCATTTTGTTAAGATGCGGAAGAAAAGTTAGTTTGGGGTCGAAAGTAACACCCAGGTCATTGATGGAGGAAGCAATCGGAACAATTTCATTAAAAATAGTATATTTATGAGGAGTGGGGGTGCGTTTTAAAGAAAAAGGTATGTATTTTGATTTGCTTGTATTAATTTTGAGTTGCCACTGAAGGCACCAGGCATCGAGGGAATGAAGGGAAGACTGCAAAGATTGAGAGTCAGAAGTATTCTCAACTCTTTTGAATATTTTGCAGT
The DNA here is from genome assembly GCF_921293095.1 of Ischnura elegans. Classification (NCBI taxonomy): domain Eukaryota; kingdom Metazoa; phylum Arthropoda; class Insecta; order Odonata; family Coenagrionidae; genus Ischnura; species Ischnura elegans. Next base: position 170,038,377 of record NC_060246.1, read on the forward strand.
CGTCTGCAAAGAGGAGAATTCCGCATGCGTTAGTAAGTGCACAGCTCGTAATATCGTCAATGAAAAGGGAAAAGAGAAGAGGTCCGAGAACGCTGCCTTGGGGGACGCCTGAAAGGATGGGGATGCTCGGAGAAGACACTCCGTCAAGAACAACTCGCTGAGTGCGGTCGGTTAGGAAATTCGATAGTATAGATAGGAAAGAGCCGTGGATATTGTAGCGATGAGACAGTTTGTGGATAAGAAGGTTGTGGTTGACGGAGTCGAAGGCTTTAGCAAAGTCAATGTAGCAAACGTCTAGTTGAGAAGAGGCTTCGAAAGCAGCGGTGATATGCTGATGTAGGATAGATAGGTTCGTAACAGTGGAGCTAGCAGGAAGGAAGCAATGCTGCTTGGTTGAGATGTAAGCGATAGTAAATGATAGAAGTCGGTCATGAATAACACGTTCGAATAAAATAGAAAGAATAGGGAGGATAGACACAGGACGATAGTTACTTACATCATCTTTTTTGCCGGATTTTAAAATGGGAGTTACAAGTGCTGTTTTCCAAGTTGAAGGAAATGATCCCGCTGAAAAGAATCGGTTGAACAATTTACAGAGGGGGATGTGGAGAGTATCAGCTGTTCGGTGCAGAAAGAGTGATCCGAGGCCGTCGGCTCCAGTGGCTTTGTTGGGAGGCAAAGATTTAAGGAGGCGTAGAGTCTCCTCAGGCGTAACAGAGACCACGGTAAGTGAGTGAGAGCAAACCGGACTAAGTGTTGGAAGTTCGAACTGTGGAGTGGGAGGGGTGAAGTTTGAGGAAAAGTATTTGTTAAAAGCCGAAGGTCTCTCAACCCCCGAGAAAGACCCTTGGTCTGATTTAATGATGGATGGTATTCGGGCTGATTTCCGTTTCGAGTTAAAAAATTATATATCTAATTAATCAAAGTGTTTTTTCAGTCACATACATCGAAAGTGTTGGAAAAACACGAAAAGAAAAAGCGCGAGAAGTTCGTATTTGTAGCCGTGGGGCGCTGGCCAGAACGTCCCAATCCTACCCCATGCGGTTATATGGAGAGTGGTAGTGGTGGGGGCCGCTGGTGCTATGACGCGTCTAACGTTGTGTCTTATTGAAGTCTTGGGACGTCGTCCGAGAACGCGCAGAGCGACGTGTGAGTTGACATCGCTGCGCAGGCCGGCGGGCGTATAATCTGGCGTTACTTGGTGCTGCCACAGAAAAGGGACCTACAGAATCAGAATGGTCACTGTACTGGGTGTAGTTATACGATTTTAATTTTTAATTACTGGTAGGTATTGCTACAGAAAATAAATTATCCCATTATGCTTGCGTTTTTTTGGTGTTTGTATTCCGGAACTCATAAAATCAACCAGTTAAAGGCCGTATTGATGTAGGAAAGCTATTCCCGAGTATTTGCCACAGTTCTATTATGATTACGAATTTCAAGAACCTTGGGGAAACTAATATTATAATGTTTAGGCCTGAACAATGTATTCATATCTTCCCGATTTTTAGAAATGCGGTACCTATTTTTCAGATAAATTTATCAAAAGACCTGCAGTATTAGGAAAATCAGTTAACATTCCCCACTGATTTATAATTTAAGAAATGGGTGCGTGCGTGATAGGGTGAAAGATTAAACATGATTTAACCCGTAAAACGTGACTTTAAATGGAGTTATTCAATGAATGTCAAGAAGTTCCGCGTACAATGCACCTTTTGTGTGTAGGGTCATCATTTTTCTAGCCATCCTTGTTCTATTAGTTCATGTTCACCTAATTCCTCAGCGGCAGAGCGGTAGCTGTCTGACGGAAAATGTCCACTTGGGTCTGATTTAAGTGGCTTCGAAGAGTTCATATCATGGTGCGGAGATCCTTACAGCTCCCATATGTGGCTCAGAGTCGTCTTCTTTTACGATCTAGAATTTATTTTCTATTATATCATGGCAATGATTTCGAGTGCGAGTGATTCCAAGTGCGACCCGTTGGCGTTTCGTGTGTTTACCACATATGAATCTTAGACTCAAGGAGATGGTCCGTGACGTCCTTTGTTTGCTAGAATGCCTTTGCTGACCTTAAATTCGTCCCTCAGCTGAATCAGCATTAGTGGACCACGACTTCTATCTCCCTTGAGTCTTCCTTATAGTAACGGCAAGGCTCTCGGAAAGAACGGAGTGAAATGAGTTCAGACATCATTTTTGAGGGGTTAACTGTGCTTAATTGCCGATTAAGAAGATTCTTAGTGCTGTGTGTACATTCAAGAAGACAATTTTGAATTAAGCAACAGTGCTCGTTTTTGTTATAGGGAAATATAGGGAAAAATTGTCCCCAAATCTGTGTCCAGGCACCTTGTTCTTTTGGTCGTATTTTTCGTCGGCTCATTTTGTGTCGTCCCTTGTTTATTAAGTCCCTTGTTTATTTATAGACTAGTGCCCTTACCATGTGTTCAATTGGAAAGAAATTGTTGTCCGGCGCTGATTTCAACGAACGTGTAATTGATCACTTCGCTGGACAAAAGGAAAGAAGGATGGACTTCTGTAATATAAGTATTTCAGATTTTGTTAAAAATGTGTGAGAAATGTTTAATTATTGATTTTAAATCATACTGTATTCAAGAAGCAACGCGAACACCGCAATCAAAGTTTACATCTGCAATAGCAAAGCGCGCGCATTCTAGTAGTGTTTGTTACCTAGTGGAAGTCAGTGACACTCCCCTCCCTCCTCAGGTGTTACAAGTGTCATTGCTACCTAAATCTTTGCAAATGTTGAATAGATTTGACAAATAACGCATTATGATTGCAAAATGAACAACATAAGTGTATTGCGGGCATATCCGCACGAAGAATTTAGGCGCTAAAACCTAAAGTTACGTATTTTCGTTTGCATTTGCAAAATATCGCAGCAAATATATTTTTATTCTTCAAGATCATTGTTTAGTATAATCGAGAGTCTGGACTAAGCCGATCCGTATGACCGAGAGTCTACAGCATTTAGTATTTATTAATCAAGCTTTATTATGAAAACAAGGTATTTTTGTAGAAATAAACGGAACATATGGCATCACAAAATTTTATTCCTAGATTGCCGTAAAAACTTAATAAAATACACGAAATATTAAAAAACTATGACCCCCGGTGGAGTGCGCCCCTCCCCAGCATTTGACTCACGAGCCGCCACTGACCGCACGATAACGTTATATAACATTCGACCGAGCCTCACCCAGCACGAATGTGTCACAGAACGTTTTGCAGTTTTTGGCAAAGCAGCACCATCCAAGACTACCGCTTATCGCTGGTATGCAGAGTTTCAGCGAGGACCCTCTAGACTCAGTGACGAACCGCGTGAAGAGCGACCAAAATCCGCCGTCACTAAAGAAAACGTGGATGCTGTAGGTACTATGGTTATGAAAGAGCTAAGCTAAGGTCACGACAGTAGCGTCACCGAATTAACAAGGAATTTATAATATGAAAGTCTAGCAGATAGAAGGGAAAATTTTGGTTAACTCTTTAGCGGAAATTTTAAGCTGGATACTTTTTGCCTGATGCTCAAAATATATACAAAGAGCCTAATTAATGCATTTGAAACGATCATATTGATAATATTAGGGACTTTAGACCTGATATATTAAAGATTTCATTTATTTCGCGAGCAATATAATAGTTGCGATAGGTCTAGGATAATTTGACTTGGACTAAATAAAATGAAAACTGGAACAATTTCAACAGGGACAACGGCATTAAAATTAGCGGCAGCCCGTAGTGATAAAAAAACAATCAACAACCCACTCCTCCAACCTCTTGCTCCCCTCCCCCCACCACATGACACGGTACCTATATACAAGAATTAAAATTCCCAACTCTTCAGAATCCCTTGAGAAATCGACCAGCATCGGTCGGGAAACGTTGGGGCCACCCAAGGTTCTTAGAGTAAAGGTTGCCTCATTCGCGACTCGGGCTCCCATTGGCTTGACGTCACTGTAGACCCAACTTCCAGCGCCATTTCAAATTCTAGCCTTTCCACGGGCATAACTACTTACCGCAGCGAGTTCTTGAAGTTACCCTCTATCGAACACAATAAGCCGAATTTTAAATTGAATGCCGATTTATGAGAACAATAATGTTAAGATTAAAAAAATGATAAATCCGTGTATTCAGACGCTATAATGTCCTAATTAAGTGATGAAATGGGAAGGTGTGCGAGTTAATTCCGTGTCCACACTTCCTTCCTGTAACTCTCAAAACACTGTTTTCCTTGCTACTTCCGCAATATAATTTAAACTTAGATTAATATGGTTGGGAGGAAAATACGCAAAAAAACGAATTAGTTGCTTCAAAAAAATTACAGTTCCGCCACTTTTTAAATGGAAATTATGTTCATTTTCATTCCTCGCCGGGCTTTGAAAATATATAAGATAAAGAAAATTATGCAAGAGGACATTGAAATCCTTTACTTCAATGGGAAGAAAAAATGAGCATATAGAGTGAAAAGAGTTGTAAATTTACCGTTATTACAATTTTCAAATCATTCGTAATAGGAATTTAAAGTGATCATACGTTTAGCAAAAAATCATACAGATGAAACGGAACTAACTTCAATATTATGCTGACAGAAATAAGAATTCCCCGGTAAAATAATTTCTAGAAATGGAAAATGAACCACCAACAATTGCCGTTATCAAAACAGCACCATAGTTGCCCGCTTGAGTGGAGAACAGCCTTCGAATCAGAGGACTCTTCTCTATCTTAAAACCCACAGAAAGTTTCCACTGTAGCCTTTGGTCAAAAAACCTAAAAGAAAAATGTTTCATGACACCAAAAAGCACTGCAGCAAACAAATTCGATAATTTTCAGTGACAATAGGGAAGTACACTAGTGTTTCAAATGCACCAAACACATTTTTTACATTAGAGTTCAGAATAACGTAATGCCGTAAAACCACAGTTTAAATCCTAATAGTGAATACTTGATTCGAGATGACCGTCCGAAATATGGAAAAATTCAAAGGCCGCTAAAACGGGTGTCCATGTTGAATATTGGCCGTGACGTCACAAGGCAGTAGCAGAAGGCAGCTTCTACGCCGTTTAGTTCTACCACTATTATTGCACAGAAAAATTACAGAATTTGATGGTATCCGTTTTTTGCTGTCATAAAATATCTTCAGAATATATATGTGGCTGCTTCTCTTTTGAGTAAATGACTTCATCATTGCGTAATATATTAATATTCATTTATGTGTCAACTTCAAGTTTGGAAAGAGTACTACGAATGGCACATTGAATCTTTAATAAATAGGTGATGGTATTTATTTTCGCTGGGTATATTTTGGCACAATGCCGTTTATCATGCCAAAACTTTTTTTGTAAGAACCGAGTCAAACTAATAAACCTATTTAAGACGTTTGCTGCAAGACTTATTCGTTGCGTATGTATTCACGCCGGCCGGAACCTTCGCCCTTCGCAACTAGAATCATGGGATGTTAGCCTTATTTCCGTGCTGGCTGGTTGTTTCAATGGTTCGCTGTCCAGGATGGGTTCAAGAAAGACAATCTTGGTTGGGAGAAGGAAAATTCCAACGATTTATAAATGGTATACCAAACTTTGATGTATTTATGGTCACTTAATTTTTGAAAAAGGAGGACAGGTTCAACGCTCCATAGAAATGCGAGACGTTAAGGCTAACAAGGGGAGACATCTCAATCAAGATGGAGGCACTGTGTTTCAGCGCAACATGTAATTTTCCGACTTTCAAAACGTTTTAAAGTGCATACCCCATATGCAGGAAATAAAAGTGACTATGCTAATGTTTCTTTTTTAGGCTAAACATTCAAATTCAGCAATAAAAAAAATTTGTGCACTTCCCTATTGCTGAAACAAAAACTTAGCCTAATGCATATCAGCTATTTGGTTGATCAGAAGTCTGTTGTAGAAATTTAGCTACACCGTCAAGGTTCATTTTGAAGAGGGTATAAATAATAAGACTCAATAATTTATGTAAAAGGATTTACTGAACATTTTTAAAAATCTTTTTAGTGACACTACCAAAGTTGCTTTCCTTGTTGCATTTTTTTGTTCAAACATTTTATTCTTGTAAAGACCCTCTGCTCGGCGTAACATTTAATAATTTCTTTGTCCAAGATGGAGACACAGCACATAACATTGGTAATTTGTAGAATTAGTTATAATTAGAGGGTAGAGTCTACTTCATTACAGTTTGCAGGTAAATATAAACGCGAAAGAGTACATAAAAATATTATATTGTTTGACTCAAGTCAACATTTATAAGTTTATAAAGGCTATTCTTCACCAATTTGCTAGTTCGAGAGAAAATAATATGATTAAAATTAACGTAAGTTTCTTTTATGTGAACTACGATTTAACACTTGATTCCTGATAAATATTTTTATGCACGCTAAAACTTTTATGTACCTAAATTAATAAACAATTTTGCGCAACCGTGGCCTCGAAAATTTCTCAATAGCTCTCAAAGGCATACGAAAGACTCAAATTTACAGAATTAGTACCAGAGATTTGTTTACCTGATATCTTACCATTGGCACACGATGATACTCATAGCATACGAGGTAAAGGATGAATTTGCAAAATAGTCCCTGCATGAATGAGTGCGCAAAATATTAAGTTCAATTTGCCTTAAAAGGGAAGAATTCCAGATTTTCCAATTCAATAGGGGCATCTAAGTTCTTGATTACGAAATCTTTAGCATATCCACTTAGTTTGTCTGACCGATTCACTTTCACCACTTTTTTCACATGTGTGGGGAACGAGACACGGTCAATGATTCGATTATTTAATATATACAATAAAAAGATCTTTCAATTTAAGCATTCGCCTGTGATATGAGACATTCCGTCCAGCTTTCTTCGTTTTCGACAAGCTGTTGGAGCTCGTTGCTACAGTACAACGGGAGCCTGGCATATCCGACGATTAAAAGCACTCTTCACCAACAAAAAGTTCGTCTTATGAGTAGTGGATTACAAAGACAATTTCCAGTGAAATTGCCGGAAATGTGTTCAGATTCGCGTTAAACACAAGGCGGCGCAGGTCTCAGGAACTTATTCTCTCTCAATTTTTAGCTTGTAAACCATGAAATGGCTAGGATCAGCTGGGATACAGGGTCTACAGAGACGTAACGGGACTTCTGCTGGCGCATGCGCGGTTACGAATGAGGCAACCTTACAGTCAGCCCCCTCCAACTCGGCTGTTACGCCGCTGGTTGGCTGGCCCCAAAATCCTCCCACGTTATTCAATTTTTTTAGTTCGTTACAGAGTGGCGCTGCGAGCCTGTCGCGCGCCCAGTATCGCGTTGCTGTTACATTCATTTCAATGGTGAACCAGCGAAGCTCATCACTTGGAAGATGTGTTATATCGCTAAAAAGCTATTAAATTTGAAGATGGTTCGTGTATCGCGCTTTTGATATGTGTCTAATAATTCTACAAGATACAGGAAAACCAGGAAGGAATGCTGAGCTGAAAATAAAAGTTTTTTCAAAGCAGTGGTAAGTACTCAAAATGCGGTGGGTTACCGATGTTAGTTTTATGGCTCTGTTATCGTTAATTTGGTAATTTTTTCGTGGTTTTAGATCTCAGTGACCTCGTCTTTTATTTGAAAATATGTGTTATTCGCTAAGAATAAATTAGCGGTGCAAATAGATAGCGGAAATACTGCAGTATCTGCAATGGCGGCTTTGTTTACTCTTCCATGCATGCCCTTTCTCTTGTTTTTAAAGAGGATATGGCAAAGCATCCGATATTTATTTACGGAAATTTTTATTTTTATCTTCGCGGGAAATCAATGGTTCATGTTTTTCACATAATACCGAAATAATATCATGCCATGTTGCCGTGGAGGCATAGTTCCATCAGTTTTTACTAATTGTGTTATTGTACTTAATTACAATTGCATAACCTCGGTGGTTTCGTAGCTCGCTTTGCAATTAATTGATGGCTTTAGATATTTAGTGAAGAATTTTGTGTCAGTACAGAAAGAGGAGGAAAAATATCGCTCCACCACGAATTGAAAACTTGTATTGTTTCATTCCTATTAGATACAGTTGTGCAGAGAATTTATGTTTTTATGATCATGGTGAAAGTGTTAATGTGCATCCTACTCTAGTTTTAGGACTTAATGACAGTGAAATTATAATCGTAGCTTCTGTTATCTGGTGGGATAAGATTTATGGCGCCCTAGCGATAGTTATGCTTGCATCCATGCTCATTTTATGCAAGTATTGATGTTGTTTAGCGTACAATAATATACACGGACTAACGGTGATCCGCCTACGGATGTTGAAATATAATTAATTTCATATTTTTTTTTACTTTGTGGATTTGCTGCCATTGCAGTTTAGAAATTGTTGTAGTTGTAAACAAAGTGCAACAACAGTAATGTGGTCAGGATATTTTTTGCTGAAAAGGGGCAGGGGTTACTATCTGTAATAAAAAAGGAAGTCATGAGAATAGAGTAGATGGTGGTAATATTAAGAATTGAAAGGATGAATTTAGCTCTTGATATTTGCAATCGAAAATTTGGCCCCACCCTTTCATTATGATATTTTTCTCGTGCCTCAAAGCCTCACATTTTTGGTGTGACATAACCTCGTGTAACGCCATTATTAGCTAACTGTGGAGATTTTTCGTGGTAAAAGTACTGTCATTCCACATTTATAACTGATACGACCTAGGATTGCAACTCATTTTTTAAATATATTTTTTTAAATTTTGCCTAATTTTGAAAAATTTCTATTTCTAGGCGGTCATTCATCTCCAGATCTTTTGGTGGAAGTGATACTGCCACAACCGTGGAAAACCCTCAAATCTTCATGAACTTCGAGATTTATTTACATTTTTCACACTTCCAACCTTTGCCCTTATCCTTTAAGCTCGCCTGTACAGTGTTAATGATAGTGCTTGTGCTTTCATGAATAAATGCATTTTAAATTTAACAACAATCACTTCCTTCAACTACCGTTCCCAGACGTCCCCTTTTCCTTTACATTCGTTGCTGTTTCGGTTGATCTTGTGATGTGTATTTCTGTGACTTTCTTGGGTTAAGAATTTAGCAAGGTGTTTTTGTTGTGCCTAAAGTCTTAATTAGGGTTCTCAAACGTACATTTTCCATTTCAGAATAACCATTAAGTCTTAATCTAATCTTAATATGAGTCGTTATGTGAAGCTTTCAGTAATTAATTTTGGGCCAGTTTTTCTCATTGCGGATCTTGTAATTTCTGAATCGGAGATAACCGTATCATCGCAGCTACCAGTTTAGGATTGCCTGTTTAAGGTGACCTAATGAGAGTTTAAAGGAGATTTCTGCAGCCAAAACTTATTTCCCCATTCAGCATAATTGCGCTGGAGTTCCTTGGAGGAGGAAACGCCGACTCGATTGTCTGTATCGCCAATTTTTTTTGGGGACCGATACCTTGATAATTATATGTCAGGCAGTATGCCGTTAGCGATAAATATATGATGATCAGGACGCAAATAACTTCTTTTTTACGAAGTAGAGCTAATAAAATACGACTGCTAGCAGACGACAACATCTCATTTTCAATTTCTTCTAAAGGCAATGTTTTTTGTACATGGACTTTCTAACTGGCTGTCAATGAAATTAAAAGGCTATTAAATTGCTTCTTAGTGTTCAATTCAGTTAAAGGCATTTTAAATTCGTTGTTCCAGCGATCAAGTATTGTATTTGGTTCAATGCAATTTCGTAATGCTGGACGCGCAAACACCCACTAGCACCATCTATCGGCGATTCCCTCGCACGGAAGCTTTTGGGCCACCTAGCGGCCGGGAGTTGGAGGGGGCTGCTTACAGTCTAAGAACCTTGGGGGCCACCCAAAAATTGAACCGGCGACATAGCCCAAAAGTTTTTAATCATAATGACGAGCACCCGCCAAAGTTTTAACGAAGAACTTATTATATTAGTAAATGCTAACAGATGCATGAATTTTTTTGGCATGTCGTAACACGTGCATGAATCCCTTATTACACCAACTTTTCGTTTTTTACTCTAACTAGCAATTACGTCTTTCTATTATTAACTAGCCTTTTCGTGTCCTTCGCTCTCTCCTAGTTTCTTGTCTGACCGCGTGTCGCTGTCCTTGTTTTTTGCTGAGTGCTTGGCCGGTGTCTGGCGAAAGAGCGACTTTTTGACTAGGTCCATGGTGTTGATTCTCCTTTCGCCCGCGTGTTCGGTTTGCACAAGCAACTCGAAGCGAAGCGAAAATTATTTCTGCTGTTATTCTCGTTCGTTTTCGCCCAGCTTATCGCTTCACTTCGGGTAACTTCGTTCTCCCAGGAAACTAGTGAGTAAGCAATGAGGAATTGCCCATAAGTCATCGGGCATCACATAATTTCAGCGATCCACAGGCTTCGCCTCCGCAGTCAGAAACAATTGAACAGATCGAGGCACGTTTTTATGTTCAAATCATATTTCTAAAACATACTATGCCATGTTTTGTTTACTGCGTGAAACTATCAAATTTCTACATTTAGTAAATAAATCAATATTCCGCCCTGATGATAATTGCCGAGACGGTACTTGAAACGTTGGGCGTTATAAAAACATTAACCCGGTGGGAATCCCGAGAAAAGTTTACCCACATTATCCGCCGGGAAAGCATAAAATCATATTTCACATTTAGTATTGTTGTGCAATATTGTTAATCCATTAGTTGTTTTCCATAGTTGAACATAAAACCGATCTCTTTGTTTTTCATCCTTCTGGTAGATGTAAACGATGAGTCCAAAAGTCACTCCGGTGAAACTTATGGGTTAGTATTTTCAATTTTAACCAAACCCAGATGGTACAAAATAAGATTGTTGTCTGTTACTTATGGTTTTTTTCGGAAGAAAACGATAATTGTACGCTAGGGTCTTATGTAAGGCAAGGATAGGATAAGATTTTTGGGAAGAATAGGTAAGGAATGCAGTCAAATATCCTCATAGGTATTTACATAATTTTCTTATGTTAGATGAACACCAAAGGCTGCAGAACAGCGTACTACACATCCTATGCTGCCTAGAGCTCTGCCGGAAATGAATTTAACCCTTTCACTGCTGTGGACGTACCTAGTACGTCCGCACGACAGACTGCGGTGGACGTACTTTTTCTTCCTCCCTGCCATACGGTCAGCACTTTCGCCGAAGCACTTCGAAGGGACCCACTAACCCGCGACCCTTTCCTTGACGAACTCACCCTCGCAGGACCGTCTCATCGGCCCTACCAGCGGGGGCCCTACCTCCGGAAAAGTGACCGCTCTGACTGCAATTTGAAAATCAATCAATCAATCCGATCATCCTAATATGATTGTTTTCATCGCACTCCTGCCAATCAAGCAATCAAGTACGTCTATGAACCGTGTTTCTGCGATGAAAAATAATGATTTTGTTAACTAAGATATAATGGCCATTTTCCGGTGGTCCGCAGCCACGTTTTGTTGCAAAGTTAACAAAATCGTTATTTTTTATCGCAGAGACACGGTTCAAAGACGTACGTACTTGATTGCTTGATTGGCAGGCGTGCGATGAAAACAATAATGTTGTGATGATCGGATTGATTGATTGATTTTCAAATTGCAGTCAGAGCAGTCACTTTTCCGGAGGTAGGGCCCCCGCTGGTAGGGCCGATGAGACGGTCCTGCGAGGGTGAGTTCGTCGAGGATAGGGTCGGGGATTAGTGACCCTTCGGAGGGTGTACCACACCCATCCTGGAAGTACCTGCTCCATGGGCCCAGGAAACGCATTTTAACATTTTCGCCGCATGTGAGGAGAAGGTTTCCGGAGATTGAACAGCAGTGAAAGGGTTAAAGCCTAATAGAGATATTCAGTGAGTCGTTATAAGAACTGAACAACTTTTACGAGATTTTTCCGGTAAATAGAAAATGTTGAGATAACTTCACGCGACTTGCTGGTGAGGATGAAAAACATAGTCCTTACGTAAGCCTTTTCTCTTGTGGTGGAGAGAAAAAGAAGTCATTGTGGGAGGAATCGACCTCACGACGATAAGATTAACAGAGAGCCACTCTACCCACCACACCACTACGTCAAGTACTTACCGAAATGAACGCTCTTATTTGACAAAACTCCCGCCAGTCTCTTTCTATTTGTTTCCGATGAAACGTTCACGAGCATAAGAACCGAAACAACCAGTTTTCTCAAGCTATCCAACACATTAATATGCTCAGAATAACAGCACTCCCACGATAACACAATGCGCATATCAAAGAAAAGCTTTGCGGTGCATTCAAATGCAAACCACCTTTAACCCAACACTTTTAACCCAATTTATTGAATTGCGTAGAAAGACAAGACTAGTTATATTACACACAGGTTATATGCCAATCATCTTAATTACAATTAAACTCATTGCGATCAAAAAATACAACATAAGAATGATGTAAATTGGTAGTAAAATCATGAGTCTGCCTCTCGTCAAATCTTTAGCTAAACTGATAGAGCGATTTCATCGCCATCGATATTGGAATTCGCTCTTGGCGAATGTTTACGTTCGCTATATGCTCGCCAGACAGAACGAGCATAACTTTTTTTTGTCGCTAGAGGGACGAAGCGAAGTGTTTCTGGCGAAATAGACAGCGAATAAAAATGAGATAACGAATGCATACGCAATTCGTCGATCTGTTCGATAAATCGCTCTGGCTATAGCCAGAAAGAGCCAGAATAAGGCCCCTGATCTGGCTTGCATGGCGGCGGGCGGCTCTCCTTCAAAAAGCAGGTCGACCAAAGAGAGAGAGAGCTGGAGAGCATTGCCGCGGAAAACTACCAGGGAGGTTTCAGTTAGAATTTGCATCGTATGAACCAAGTTCAACTGAACTCTTTTAGGAGTAGAGATGGCATAGACGAGCTTTGTTGAGCTGCCACACCGCTCGCAGCACACCCCTGAGAGCCGCTCGCACAGTGCGACTCAGCAAAGCGCTTCTAGGTTGTGGGGAGGGGGGAGTGGAAGACAGGGGAAGAGGGGAAGGTGGTGAGGGGGGATTTCAGAACGAGAATTTAAAATGCAAAATTTCCTAGATCACAATTTGAAAAAAAATTTTCAAATCAATCTGGTATTGCATAATCACAATGCTTAACAGGTGACATAAGTTTTTCCATTTCCCAAGAACAATTTCTGCCGATACTTTATATCTTTCATGGAAGACAGAAAATATATTCCGTCTCCTGGGCTTAGAGATAACGAAAATTAAAAATTCTGTTGTATCAAAATTCTCTCCGAAGCTACATGGTTAATGAATTTGCCGTTGACGAAAACTTTTAAATGAGCTCTTCCACCAATTTCCTTTGACGATACATGGAACATGCAGGAAAGAGAATTACGATAAGAGTCATGAGAGATTCTTTAGAGTAATACCCAGAAAATGAATCAGGATAATCTTACAAGCGGCGTGCAAATGTGAGCAGTGGGCTACCCGCGAATGTGCTCTATTTGACCCGCCAAATGTGCGATGAGCCTCACACGGAACATTTACGCGGAAGGAGTCGTGTGCGCACGGAGTCCGACTCTCGCCGCACACTGACTCCAACCCGCAGCACACTGAGCACGGGTCTGACATCGCCTCGCACAACTCCAGCGTGCACGTGGGAGTCGAGTGCGGAGGGAGTGCGGTGCGACTCGCCGAATGGGACCCCAGCGCACAGTGAGCACACGACTCCAGCACGCACCCTGCCCGCAGAGGGAGTTCTACATCTACAGAATACCCTGTGTTCCACCTCTAGGGTGCATGGTAGGGGAGCGCCGGGAGTGTGACATCGCTTCGCGCAAATCCAGCGCACATGGTGCGCGGAGGGTGTCATGTGCGGTGTCTCAGGGCTCAGGGAAGGGACTCACCGAATAAAACTCTCTCCCCCCCCTCACAGCTCCATCTGCTGAGTCGCACATTTGAACTGACTCGCTCGCACAGTGCCCATCACTGTTCAAGAGTAAATTTGGTAACGATCAGCGGAAAAAATTCCAAAACAATTCAATTGCCTACACTCTTTTCATTCATTGCCATAAAAAATCACAACTTAAGTACATAATCACTCGCGGAAGAATTTTTACAAGAGATGTTTCTTACTTAAATTTTCCATCTCCTGGAAGTGCCGCCACGTTTTTCGATTTTGGGTGAACTTGACCACCAAACATGACGTAGTGCGGAGTTTGCTCTTTGAGTATAATTTTCTCAACATAATCTACAATTTTAGGTTAAAAATAGTGTTCATGCATAATGCACTCATGTTAATAAGGCTCATGTAGAATACTTATCGCCCTGTTTTTTAATCGCGTGTTTTACCGGTGCGTGCGTGAGCTTCCAAAATTTTCGACGAGAGATAAGACGTTTTCGTTGAAATTAACGCATCTTCACTTTTGGAACGGATAAGCAGCGCTCTCCAGGTCAAGCACTTAGTGACCTTAATCCCAACGCATGCTTCGTCTTCCTCAGCACTTGGACTTCGCAAAGAAGGAACGCAGTGATCCCCTCAGGCGTACGGACACGATAGACAGTCACGGGCCCAAATGCGTGAGCACACGGCGCGGAAGAGAGTAGGTTAATGTCGAGGTCGTGAACATGAGGAGCCTGCGGATGAGCGATGTTAGCAACGGGCCTCGCATATTCGTCGCCACGCGCATCTGCCCACCATCAATCCCTCTCGTAGGACATTTTTCATTTTTGCTCCTGCCGCCAGTAGAGGGCGCTTTCAAAGCGGCTTCCGAGAATGTCCATTTGTGTTCTACATTTGCTAAGTAATATTTACAAAGGCGAGCAATATCTTTTAAAAGTTATGAATCATACTGTTCACCAACATAATTCTCGGATAACGGACTGAATTATATGTTTCTAAAAGGCCGCCCGTTGTTGCTTGGGCACCTAGAGAAATGGAAAACTTGGAATTCATCGTCACATGTCAGGATTCTCAGGTAAAGGAACAAATCAGGTATGGTTATGTCACATATGCAACAGCAGACAATGGAAGAAATGATTTACATATATCGCACGCGTGATCGTCTTACTCATACCTTCGTCCACAACATTGTACGTCATTTGTGTCCGCTCGCGCGCAGACGTAAAACGTCGTGTGACGGCATAGGTACCCCAGCGAAAAGTGTGCACCAAGGCGATGAATAGTCGTGCATAATTTCTAGAGACGTTTTTCCTCCATTCCCTTGGGGTACGACCTTGTCGCGGTGGAAATGCCTACACGTTCCTATGGCCCCTAGAACTGCATTGGCAAGATTAATTCTAAATTACTCCCGGTATGGCCACCCATGCCAGGTAGGTCGAAGGGTAGGAGCAAGAATAAATGTTGTCCAAATGATTGAGTCACGTAAAAAACACTATCGGAATGGAAGTGGGAAACCCTAGCATCTATCTCTTCCCGGAAACCATGGAGTACAACCAAATGAGCCTTGGAAACTCTTCGAACGGATATAATATTCAATAAATATAGGGACGAGGACTGTGAGGACATTGATGAGGGCGGGGAAAATAGAAAATATGAAAAGGGTAATGGAGAGAGGGATGTTAGAGTTATGCGAAGTGAGTTGAAAGGATAGTGGGGACTAGTGGCGGATACGTACAGGGCCGTCATTTTCAAGTATCTAGGCCAATTTACGGACCCGCAATAAAACTTCAAATTATGCAATTTAGATTTCTTAATAAAATAGTAGAGGTGATATGGGGGTTCAAGGACATGGACACTTAAACACGATTTTTTAAAAGCACTTCCCGATAAGGTACGGCCACGACATTCACGTGCGCGATGCCTTATTACGGCGCCTATGCACCGCAACTTGGAGAACACGGAATGTGTAATCTATATGTGAGTAATGGTGGAAAATTCATGGTTCCACTAAAGGTAAAGAGCTGGAATTTTTATTGTAGGCCGGCAAACAAATTTTATACAGGAAAACCCCTCGAAAATTTACGTGGCTCCCTGAAAGACCACCGAAAAAAAAAGATTTTCTGCTGTAAGTCGCCAATTCTTGGTTGTTTTCGCAGTAATACCGTTCTCCCATGACTCATCGTTAAGAAATTTATTTGGACGATAGTGAACGTAGTCAGTACACTCATCAACACCCCTGGCAACCCCCGGACCCCAGTCAAAAACATTGATATAAGCTAATCACGGGTAACATGCGTCTAAATTCCGCTGCATTTTTCCCCTCGTAGCCTTCGCCAACGATGGTGGACAGCTTGTAGTACGCCTTGCTTGGTGAGAAGTGAAAACCGTGGCGGCGAAGCCGCCGCCGCACGAGGAACGGTGAAGCCGTTCCGAGGAGTCACCGGCGCGGAAGGGCTCTGATAACCGCCGGGGGGGGGGGGGTTCTAGGGGGCGTAGCCACCTAACGAGTCTACATATAACGAGGCAACTGGCGATCTGTGGGTTCCTCGCGGAAGGAAGCGGAACTACCTTGTGAACATTGTTTTAAGTGCTATTCTTAGGACACAACGGGAGAAAGTATTGACAAAATGTTTACAACCGCTGTCACTCAACGGAGAGAACGGCGAAAGTGGTCTTGGCGCACGCATAACATGCGTAGCTTTTGGGATTACGTCTCTAGACATGATTCCTTCGCTTTCAATCGGCCTGATTTCCGCCCATTTTTCTCTACGTTGGTGACATCGAGGAAGAAGAACCATTTGTTTTAAACATCTTAATCATTGACGAAGCTCATACTGGAAATATTTTTTCTACGATTTAGGCTATAATAAGCTGAAAAATTTCTCATGTACCTTACTCTTTCTCTGTGCATGTAAAAATTGTATACACATTTATCAATGAAGGAGATGATGAAAAAAACCTTCATCACTGAAAAAAGGATACATTTTCGCCGAGGTCGAACATTCAAATGAGGCACTTACTTCATAAGAATTATTCGCTAATGAAGAATTAGAGTATGATGCTCGCATCGTAGATACCGATTTCAGATAATTACCACAAAAATAATGAATTCTCATGGAACCGCTAGTTTATCTTTTGATAATCCATGTAGTCTTCTGCGACCTTTTCTATCAGACATATCATTTCATTTGGTCGCTATATTGGTATTTAAAAAGGATGCTGACGAAGGTATTCGACTTTATATCGCTGGACAGCACACGACTGTCGTTGGCCCACGCCAGAAATAATGGCCTCACCGCAGTCGAGTGCAATGGCGATCGTCCTCTTGTTTTGCATCGAAGAGATGCCTAACATGTGCGTCTTCACCGACCACTATCCTTAGTCAACGCAAAACGACCGCCGGTCGCAATATCCTGAAGGCCGCCTACTAGGGGCATGTCGGGGTGCGGGTTAGAAGCGAAAAAAGTGGCCACTGCGAGAATGAGAGCTAGTAATCTGAGCCAGGGCTATTTTGCCGTTTCGCATTCACGCATGTGTTCTAGCAATCCACCGCTTTACACGACACTATTTTCATTGCGCCTTCGTACCCACGTCCGATTGCGCCCCGTGCAGAAGGGCTTCAAAAAACGATCCGTCCGTGCTCCACTCCAAGGAATGCATTCCACTGGCCAGTCCTTATCAGAAGTGAGCATTGTAATCCCTCCGTCATTTCAACATCTTCTCAAATTACAACCTTGGCGGAAGTTACGAAAATGTTAATTTTACGCGCCACGCTTTCTTCCTTTCAATTCCATGACCTAACTGCTATCGACACTCAAATTCAGAAATTGAGTAAAAACAACAATTTTCAAGATAAAATAGTTTCCCGTTGAAAAATGACTTCAATTACGAATACGACGGATGAATTTACGCACATTATCGTATTCTCTTATTTAACATCGTATCTCATGCATGGTTATCACAGGATGGAGGAGCACAGTTCTAATTTCATTCAACCATTTAAATTCGTTGCCGTAACTAATGATCCTGCTCAACATCATAACTTAAGTTTATAAATACGTAGTCAAATAACTTTTAGTTCATAAATCTTAACTTAATTAAAAAAACGGTGTTAAGATAAACAATTTGAACGTCAAACATTTCAGGAGTTAATAGTTTTACTTGAGTGGCTGTTAGTAAACAGTAATATAGTGCCAATTCCAACACAAGATATTGCTGATTCTGAACTATATTTCTAAGATTTTTAGATACAGTTACGAAGGTATTGTATCCATGAAGAGGAAACTATATTCGACATGCTGTATGATGCGGAGAAGTGACGTAAACAAAAAAGACACGAACTAAATGATAACCATGTTTCTAGCAAATTCTACTGCTTGCTTTTTCGTAAACTCTATGGACAGCTATGGCTTTTACGAGACCACAAGCGTTTCGTTCTTCCTGACGTTAGTGTACCTGCGTCAAGACCTATCCCCTCACCCCCTCAACCCAGTGTGCCTATTGGAGCACTCCCCCGCAGGAGAGTGCAGAACAACGACCCAACTCTGCCCCAGCGTGTGAGAACCGGGGACTCGGTTAGCCAGGCCACGCCATTGTCTGTGTGGGACGGTGTTCTGAAGTCGAAGCCCTGACCTGCCTTAAGAGTGCAAAAGGCGTGCAATGGTCAGGGGTGTGTGCTTTTCGGGGCCCTCAGCCAGGCCGAACCACTGGTCGGTGGCGACTGAGGGGGTCTTTGTGTACCAGCCGAAGTCTTCTCGACTTCCGATCTCCAGATCGGTAAGCCATTCTCTCCGGGTCGGAACAGCGAGTCTTGATTCCCCGGGCGAGGAGACTCCTTCGGAAAGTGGGTGCGAATGATCGGCTGCCGTGGGTCGGACCTCTCAATCGTTCCAAATACCTGTCCCTATCACGTCGTCAGCCGTTGATTCTGCGAAAACTCGTCGGTGTCCTGACTGGAACGTGATGAAACCGCGGAATTCGCGGCTTTATATAGAAGGCTAGGGGGCGCCGCTGTGATTTGATTGGTTCTCCCATCAATCTCTGGTGTAACGTATTGTATCGTCCAATCACGAAGCTGCAATTTCAAAAATCGATATCCTAGTTTTTCCCGACGGAAATCATCCAAAAAGATTGATGTTTTGGAATTTTCTCAATTCTGCCGTAAACGAATATTGTTTTAAAGAGAAACAAATTGTGTAACTGTAGAATATTTTCTAATTTTAATGTATATAGTTAGTATTCATTGTTGCCCATACATTTATATACAGTTGTTTATCTACTTAGAATTCATTATTTGAAAAACTTCTTTTGCTTAGCAAGGTTACACAGTTTGAGCAAGAAAGTGTCATATTATTTGATTGTAATGACATGTTTATATTGCAATCCATAATATTATCCCTTTTGTCCGGTTAATTATGAATGTAATATTTTTGAAGGTGATATATTACTTTGCATTATCCCAGTTAAAACTTTCTCTACTATTCATCGAGAGTCATTTTTGCGCCCTCTTTCAGGATTTTCAAGTTTCAATAATTTTAATTAAATTGGACACCCATGCATACCGATAATATCGAAAAAATGGACAATAAACGAAGCAAATATCGCTCGACCGCGTGAGAAATGATGAGGTGATGATGAGATTGGGCGATAGGAGACGTCCTCTAAAGACCAGAATAAGCAGAAGGCGGGACAAGTTAGTCGGCCACAGTCTGAGACATAATGGCCAGATGAAATAATCGCATAGGTACAGATAGTAAGAAAGAAGGGCAAGGGACGGACTCAAAAGTGTTACATTAGTCTGGTTGTAATGTATGTTAAAGAGAAGAAATTCGCCGTGATGAAATGGCCACTGGTTAGGGGAGAGGAAAGGAGGGCTGCATCAAGCAATCTCAGGATTGTTGACTAATGATGGTGTCTTTTATTCCTATGGTACGCAGATTAGAAGGGCGCCGGAGGTTTAGAAGTATATCGGTCGCTCAAGGAGATGACATCCAAAAGATGAGATAATGCATATCCTGTACTAGAGGATTAACTTATCGAAATAGAGTCACCAGAAAGAGGCTAGCGAATAGGAGAGCGGAAATGATAGCTGCGACAAGATAATCATAGGATTGTGGACTTATGATGATGGACAATAAACTCAGCACGACTTTTTGGTAAAAGAATGACTCACCCGATGAAACATATTCCATCATTCAAGCATATTAAATTAATACAAGTTTATTAATGTAGAGTCAGTTAAGTATTTAGGAGTAATTTAAATAATTGACTTTATAAAAATTAATGTATCGTAGAATTCAGAACACTCCAAAACATTGATCTTTTTGGAAGCTTTCCGTCGGGAAAAACTAGGAGATCGATTTTTGAAATTGCAGCTTCGTGATTGGACGATACAATACGTTACACCAGAGATTGATGGGAGAACCAATCAAATCACAGCGGCGCCCCCTAGCCTTCTATATAAAGCCGCGAATTCCGCGGTTTCATCACGTTCCAGTCAGGACACCGACGAGTTTTCGCAGAATCAACGGCTGACGACGTGATAGGGACAGGTATTTGGAACGATTGAGAGGTCCGACCCACGGCAGCCGATCATTCGCACCCACTTTCCGAAGGAGTCTCCTCGCCCGGGGAATCAAGACTCGCTGTTCCGACCCGGAGAGAATGGCTTACCGATCTGGAGATCGGAAGTCGAGAAGACTTCGGCTGGTACACAAAGACCCCCTCAGTCGCCACCGACCAGTGGTTCGGCCTGGCTGAGGGCCCCGAAAAGCACACACCCCTGACCATTGCACGCCTTTTGCACTCTTAAGGCAGGTCAGGGCTTCGACTTCAGAACACCGTCCCACACAGACAATGGCGTGGCCTGGCTAACCGAGTCCCCGGTTCTCACACGCTGGGGCAGAGTTGGGTCGTTGTTCTGCACTCTCCTGCGGGGGAGTGCTCCAATAGGCACACTGGGTTGAGGGGGTGAGGGGATAGGTCTTGACGCAGGTACACTAACGTCAGGAAGAACGAAACGCTTGTGGTCTCGTAAAAGCCATAGCTGTCCATAGAGTTTACGAAAAAGCAATCACTAAATATCGATAGAAACATGGTAAATTTAACAGCTCATAAATATTTCATGTGTAATGACAAACTTTTTCTTTCTTCATAATGCATCGCTTTCACAAAGTCACGCTTCAAACCATCAATTTTTACAGCTTATCTTTTTTTTACGTCACCTTTCAACATCATACAGAAAATCCAGCCTAGTTCAGTTATAATGGATTCAGTCTTTTCGTGACCTATCAAAAAAGTTTAAAAAATTAGCTCAGAATGAGAAATGCCTTGTGTCCGAATTCGCACTATATTTCTGTTAAATAATAGCCACTCGAACAAGATTATCAACTCCTGAATTGTTGGAAGCTCAAATTAGTTATCTGAACACCGTTTTAACACAGCAAATGAAAAGTGATCCCTATCGAATAGAGACATCTAATCACCTTAAACGTACGCAATCGCATTAGGTATAAATCAAACAAAAATATTTATTCACTGACGAGGTTGACAATGAATTCACTGGTAAATCTGTGTAATGGTTAATTATCCATTTCTTGTGTCATGACTATTAAAAGAATGTGTTATAATTGGTTACGAGGTTTTCCATCTATTTTCGCGCACAGAGGTGTACACGTTGAGTAACTGTATTCGGGTCATACAGGAATTGAACGCTATCATTCTTTGCACGAGTTGCAGTGAAAGCGGCGATATTAAGTTCATTTGCAGCGTTTATATTAGGTAGTGAAGAAATCGATGTGCGAGATTATAATTTCATGGGTGGTATCCATCAAATTTTGGAGAAGGTTTTGTTACCATTATCCATTACAAATATAATCGATTACGCAGTAGAGAGAGGAAGAGGGCAAATCGAAGCCTTTAAATCGCTTTTAACTCAATTCTATTTCAAGTGGATTTCCCATCCCTTCCAATGGATTACAATTGAGTAATTTGTAAACGGGGAAAGTGCTTGCACATCGAATCTCAGGTTTCCTCCTATTAGCACGCAACAACTTTTCGAACCATCGCACTGAGCTGTAGTATTTTAGCAATCACATTATGTAGGAATCAGATATTTATGATCGACCCACACACAGTGTACTTTTACCATCTTTATATCGGTAAACACTCGTCTGCCTTTGGTGACACATACAAAATTGTGAAGTTCATATCGGTACAAAATAGATGTAAGGCCGAAATCTTGCGCGAACGGCAGTCATAACTACATGGGAAATCTACAGTGGTATTGTCCAGAAAAATGTTAAATTGGATGCATATATTTTACCATAGCCGCAACGCTTTAAGAAATTTAGATTTGTTTGACATTATCCATAAAGTCAATTCAATGGTTTTCCAATAATAACTTCTCGTACTCAGATAAAAATTAGTTCTCACACGCTATGATACTATGACCTGTATTATTACCTTCTAAATGTGGCCATTTTCTCACTTTCCAAGGGCACGAAGCTGTATTCTAAGGGTCGTGGACCGTAGGGTGCGTTATTCCTCTTCTGTAACTCACACGGTAGGAAGAAACTCGTCATCACAGTATTTCCACAACGGGCTTCCACACTTAGACACCATCGAATGCACTTTCAACACTATGCCGCGCACTACCCCAGCGATTTCAATAGTGAAACTATTACCGAGTGCTTATAGAGCAATGCACTTCTTCACGGTGCACAGCGAACAATTGGCGCGCATTGCCTGCACTAATCACTATCCTCGAGATACAGAATATCGGAAGCAGGCAATAGCACTTCACTTGCTGGCAAAGGCACACCACTCCCTAGTATCAAGAATCAACAGTCGCCTCGCCTGGTCACCGAGCACCTGAGCTCACCCCGGCTCCTTGGGGATGATCAAAAAATTATTTATTCACCCTGACTTCTGAATTGCGTCACGCCTGTAGGAACAACTCGACCTCTCCCGGATAGGCCATGATGTGAGTTAGCGATATCTTTAACATGACAGAATGACTTAGTCTGATTTAGACTCCTTCAATCTCGACAGCCTGGCGTTTCAACACGTAAGGCCACTTTCAATGTAAACGATTGTTGGATGACAGCCATTCTTTGGGCCAGTGGAGAGCCGGGGGTAGAGTTTTGGGGAAGGAGGTTTCTGGATTTGTGAGGTGAAGAAGAATGGTGGAGGGTATTCGTAGATACGAGGAGAATGAGGGAAGTGACTCACGATGACGTAAACTGGGGATGAGAGGTAGGTCGGGTAATGTGCTCAATGGAATGGGAATTTATTTTTTCATCCCCTAAAAGCAGATTGCTTTGAAATGTCTCACAAGTTCTTAAGGTTCACTTCGACTCTCCATATTCCAACCGGCAGTAGTTGTATTGGACGATTCAATTTACTCCCTTCCCTTGTTGAGGTTCTAACATATCACGGACCCCTGTTCCGCGTGCACTCCATTGTATAGTATTCTCGCTTTTGATGATTGAGTATAAAGTTGGTAAGTTAGTCGAGTCAACGACTTAGAAAAACACGTAATTAATCGAAATAGTTCCTTTCCAGGTGTGCAATGCATACACCGTGGAAGACTTAATGATGGAATGATTTATTAGAAAGATAAAAATATCCTGAATGAATAATCTGAACGAACTGAAGCCAAGAGCAGCGAGTGGGGATAGGAAGTC
Source organism: Ischnura elegans (assembly GCF_921293095.1). NCBI lineage: Eukaryota > Metazoa > Arthropoda > Insecta > Odonata > Coenagrionidae > Ischnura > Ischnura elegans. The sequence goes on from NC_060246.1 coordinate 170,061,919, forward strand.
GTATGGAAATTCATAGTTGCATAAGAATTCTCGAGTGCATCGAGCATATATCTTTTCGTCTTGATTCCACCTATGGCAAATAAAGAAATCGGAAAGTTGGAAAGTATTTTGCCATTAATAGTTGAGTAGGATACCACAATATAACCTCTCCAATAAGAGCATGGGAACCACGGAGACATAATACGTGACAGAAAAGCTAAGCTGCAAAATTTATTTTGGAGAAAAAATTGGATGGATCTTTCTTAGTATTGTAGTATATTTTGATTATTTGAAGTATTGCAGTGCCCCGCGATTACATAATAAGTGTCCTTAGTAGGAAATTGTATTAATTTCACCTTATGCTGCCTTTTTTCTATTCATATTAAATCGATGATGGAGATAGATAAGTGGAAGGGGCCATATCGCAGGCTAAAGAATTAGAAGGTGGGGATGCAAAGAATGAACCTCGACGTATTAGGTTGGCATCAGTGAAATGAAGTGGCTTGAACAAGGAGACTTTTGCAGTGGAATCTACAGAGTGATACACACACGATCGCTAAGTGATAACGCTGGAGTATATGTATGCTGGAGTATGGATAATACTTAGAATGATGCGTGTTAAAAGCTACCTGCAGTTTAATGAAAGGATAGTAATGGTGAAGATAGATACTAAACCCGTAGCTACTGCAGTGGTGCAGGTTTACATGCATTCGTCAGATTATGAATATGAAGAATTAGAAGATGTCTACCAAGACATAGCGGAAGTTATCAAGCGGGTAAGAGGGGAAGAAAATCTTATTATTTTAGGTGACTGGAACACCATCGTCGGCGAAGGTCAAGACGGAATAATAACTAGGAAATATGGATTAGGAAATAGAAATGAAAGAGGGGAAAGGCTACTTAAATTCTGCACTGAGCACAGGCCAACACTTGAACACTCTGTGGTTGCCAACACTTTATTCAAAAATCCCCTGCGAAGAGGATACACGTGGAAACGACGGATAAGATCGGTAACATCCTCCGGAAATTTGACATTAAAGCCATTATTAAACCACACGCCCAAGTACGACTCCTCCTAGCAAATGCCAAGGACAGGACGCGACTTCAAATGGAAGGAGTAAACGAAATCCCCTACCGATCGTCCGAGAAGAAATACATCGGGGAAACGGGACGAACAGTCAAAACTCGGATAGAAGAACACAAGCGGGCCATTTGACTGGGTTACTCTTCAAAGTCAGCCGTAGCGGAGCACGAAGCCACCGGACATGCGATCGACTTCGAAAAATCAAGAGTCATCGCGAGGATAAAACGCTTTAGAATTTTAAATGACGATATATATTTTTCACGATTAGATGAAAAGTGAAAAATTTCAAGCGCGCGAAAACGCGACGGCTAAGTATGAATGCTAGTGAAAACTCCGTGTGACGTCGTTCTGGTTCCCGCTGCCGCAAGTGAGGAGACCTTGGGGCGAGGCTTTGAGCGCTGATACGACGCAGGATGCTAGCAGGTAGCAAAGTACCCTGCTAGCTGGTAGCGCTTGGCTATAAGGATTATTAATACCCTATCAAACAAAGGAAACTTTTCGACCTTAGCCAGTTTTAATAGGTGATTATTAAAATATGTTTCCTTGAGCTCTGTGCCTCATGCATGCATTGGTAATCTCAGATGATGTAAAACTCCTGCATACTCGTGTAGCATCAGGGTCCCTGTGATATCACGTGGAGTGGCATCGCATGGACGCCAATCTGTCCTTTTTCAAATGAGGTTAAAAGTGACCATTAACATTCGTCTGAACCGGTATTTCTAAAACCAAATAATTTGTATATTATGAATACACTAATGGTGGGTAAGGAATCGCAATCAATGCATTTCGTTTTCTTTGATGAAGGAAACTACCCTATTCTTTCTCGTTTCTGCCGTCGCTAGTTATTATGCTTCCCAAATAACAGAATTCGTCCAACTGTAACAGTTTTTGCTTCCCTATTTTAAAGTTAGTCTTGATATCCTCTCTTCTGCTGCGTACGTACTAATATCTTAGTTTTCTTCGTACTGATGATCAGCTGACATTTAGCCATTACCCTACCTATATTAACAAGAATATTATTCAAATCCTTCTCTATCTCTGCTATGACAGCGAACAGCTAAGTCAGCTGTCGTAACAGTGGCATGCTAATTTTTTCTCCTTGGATATTCACACCCAATGCCTTTTCTTTGATTTCTTTAATGACTTTCTCGATGTGGACATTGCAAATTACGAGTGACAATGCACAGTCTTGACCCCTTCTATCCTAATCCTTGCTTCTTCACAGTTGGATCCTGATCTTACCTACGCTACTTGGATTTTGTATAAACTGTGGATAACTCTTCTGTAATTGTAAAGAGCCCCAATTTCCTTTAAGATTCCAAGCATTGTTTACCAATGGACGTCATATGCCTTCTATATGTCCAGGAACGCAGCGGACTTGTTCTTGTATGGAATGCTTGTTCTTTTCCATTCTCCTTTCTATGAGCAGCTTAATACAGCTTTGGGTGAATATTGCTTCCCTTGTGGCTTTGTTTTTTTATGAATCGGCATTGGTCCATATCCAAATACTCTTCTGCTCTTCGTTTTATTGCCACGATCTTGCCGTTGCACCCCGTTGATTTTCTCCGATTGTTGATAGAAGTTTTACTTTAGAGTGGTTATCTCAACAAGTACTTTGTAAAAGTATAACAATCACCTTCCAAAATACTTATAAATTTAGTAAAATTGTTAATGCTGTGAAATTAAATTTAAAAATTACGCTAGAATTTTCGATCCAATTTACGAACTAAAAAGTAACGCTATTATTGTTCCTGCGTATTTAAAAGGGAAAATACCAACACCACTGAATTTAACCTGGACGAGGCTTTTGTGCAGGTATAGCATATCACCTTAGTTCGTTAATATAAATTTCGCAGAGTAAAACAAGAGAAAAATTGTATCTGGTTGAGTCGGTATCGGTCATTTGGTATCGTTTTGTGGGGCATGCATAATTTATTGCTATTCACTTAAAGGGCCCAATAATATTTTAATCAAAATAATAGTATTTTGAAACCAAGGAAGCGAGAGGGAGATTGATTTCTCTTGTCTACCTCGTGAAAAATCATGAGTTTGGAATGTGATGCATAATTCTACATATGATCACATGCTTAAAAAATCTCCGCCTATTACTATTTCTTTTGCAAGTAAGACCAAAGCAATATGCTCCTTCATCTATATATTAATGCACCATAAAACTATTTGCTTACATATTTTGTCGTGAGTAATGAGCTAAACCTACAAAATACCATAATATTACGCCGAAAAGAAAACGTAACAACAACACGCCCTCTTACGTGCCAAGTTGGCACGCGTCAAGACGGCTGCGCCAAAATGTCCTGGACCCCCATCTACATCTACATTATACCCTGCGATCCACCTCTAGGGTGTTTGGCAGGGGGTGATCAACCACCAGTATGCAGTATGCAATTGGACTCCCAAATGCACACCACACGGTCCAAAAAACGTAACGTATACTAACAAATTATACTACCATATGCTGTTAGAGATAATAATAAAATTAAGTAACATGAATTAAGTTCTACATAAGTTAGTAGGGTACACCACAATTCACCTAATATATTTATGAGTTCGAACGCTGCCGTTAAAATCTCTCATTGATCGTAGAAAAAGGACATTCTGCATCTGTTTGTTCGACAATATATCTCACTCATTAAAAAAAATGGTCTGATCTACTGTGGTATGTTGGCGTACCTAAGACATGGCTAACTTCATTAGAAAAGACACTGATATTGAATTTATCTAAAAGGTTAAGTCTATTTTTCAATCTACAGTCTGACAGAGATTCCTATCCGAGTTTATCTAAGATGTCAGTTACACTAACGAGACTATCGCAGCGACTTTTCACGTACCTGCAAGCTCTTCTTTGCACGCATTATTGTTTTTAAGCCTGTTTCATGAGGGTCCCAAACACTGGCAGCATATTCTAAATGTGGTATAACGAGGGGAAGTAGCTAATTTCTCTCAATTTGTCGTCGCACTTTCCTAATGTTCTTTTAGCAAAACCCATTTTACGATTAGTTTGACTGGTTATTTCCCGAATATGTTTATTCCACGATAGATCATAATTGAATCTAACTTCTAGATAAGCCACGGATTCAATTGTTTTTTATTGGGTTCCCCAATTATATAGATATATCTAAGGGAGTTATTCTTTTACCAGAAATTCATTACTACGCATTTTATTTCAAATTTAATTATAACTGCCATGCATCGCACCACGCTTCACTAGCAGCAATGTCGTTCGTTAATTCATCCCTATCTTTGCTGGAACGGATTTCTCTGTAAACTATGGCGTCGTCTGCAAATAATCGTAGGTTGCTGTGTACTAATTCGCCAATGTTCTTTGTATAAAGAAGGAATATGAGTGTCCCAATGACACGACCCTGAGGTACGCCAGAAGTGACTCTAACATCGTCGGAGACTGCATTGTCTAATACTACTCTTTGGACGCGGTCGCTCAAAAGTTCTCTCATCCAGGAAATGACATCTTCATCTAGGCCATAAGATGTTAGTTTTATTATTAAATTTACGCGGGAAACTTTATCGCATGATTTTTTTAAATCAAGAAAAAACGCGTCTACTGGAATGTTGTCCCCTCTCCAGAGATTAAAATATCGTGGGCGAAAAGCGCTAACTGGGTTTCGCATGATCTAATTTTCCTGAATCCATGTTGAGTTCTCATTAACAAGTTTTGCGCGTCTATGTGTTTCATTACTCAGCTGACTACGATGTGTTCAAGGACTTTGCATGAGATGGAAACAAGGTGGACGCGCTGGGTGGCTTTTAGCTCCTCCGCGAGAGATTTCATTTCCGAAGGTGTACTTAATTTGCTACTTGATAAAAATCAGTTTTCACGGAGTTAGGATTAGTATATGTTTTAACTCATGTGCAACTCAATCCATAATCACATTATTCAAACTTCAAGGACTTACTGGGACTCGAAGAAATGTGGGAAATCACGTGACTAAATGCACCAACTCTTTTGTCCCAGTGGGAGTTCAGACCACAATTACTATTGACCAGCTATAAGGACCACGTGAATATAAATTGCTATATGAACTATTTCATCCTAAATTATCCGGCGCCTATAAATAATTATAAAGCAACTATTTAATGAGTGGAATTCCTTCTCATGTATCGGAAATTCTCGATAAATATCCCGATTGACTCGTAGTTGTAAGCATACTGATAAGTTTAGAGTGTTAAAATGATGGTATTTCAATCGATGATTTTAGTATTCAAACTTCCTTTCCAAACATTATTAAAATTATTTCAGCTACGAGGGTATTTGGGTATTTTTTGAGTCATCATCACTGGTCAACAATCCTAGGATTGGTTTGACGCATCTCTCCACTCAGTTCTCCTATCAGCTAATCTTTTCACACCTACGTATTTCTTCTCTTTCACATCTCTCTTCACTTCATTTGTTCGAGGTCTTCCTTTTCCATTCTTGCCTTCCACTTGCCCTACGACGATTGTCTTCATCAGGCCATCATGTCTCAAGATGTGGCCTATAAGGTTGTTCCGTCTTCTTATTAAGGTTTTCATGCGGCTTCTCTTCTCTCCTACCCTTCTTAGGACTTCCTCGTTACTAACCCGGTCAATCCATTTGATTTTCATCATTCTTCTGTAGCACCACATTTCGAAGGCCTCTATCCTTGCTTTCTCCGCTGCGGTCGTTGTCCATGACTCACTTCCGTATAGGAGCATACTCCAGATGTAGGTTCTAATGAATTGTTTCTTTACTTCCATATTTAAGTTTCCCGCTGTAAGCAGGTCTCTCTTTTGATGGAATGCTCTCTTCGCCTGGGCTATTCTGCTGATAATTTCTTTCTTGCTTCTCCCGTCACTAGTTATCTTGCTCCCCAAATAACAGAATTCATCCACCTCTATCAGTTTTTGCCTCCCTATTTTAATGTTGGTCTTGACTTCTTCTCTTCTGCTGCATACTAAGATCTTGGTTTTCTTCGTGCTTATTTTCAGTTGATATCTACTCATTACCCTACCCATATTAGCCAGAATATTTTTCAAATCCTTCTCTGTTTCTGCTATAACGGCTATGTCATCGGCAAATCTTAGCATGCTAATTATTTCTCCATGGATATTCACTCCCAATTCCTTTTCTTTGATTTCATTAATGGCTTTCTCAATGTAAACGTTGAAAATTATGGGTGACAATGTACAGCCTTGTCGCACTCCTTTCTTAATTCTTGCTTCTTCACAGCTGGGCCCTGATTTTATCACGGCTACTTGGTTTTTGTATAAACTGTCGATGATTCCTCTGTCATTATAAAGAACCCCAATTTCCTTTAGGATTCCAAGCATTGTGCTCCAATCCACGTTGTCAAATGATTTCTCTAAGTCCACAAACGCAACGAATGTTGGCTTGTTCTTTTCCATTCTCTTCTCTATGAGCAGTCTTAGGGCCAATATTGCTTCCCTTGTGCCTTTGTTTTTTCTGAATCCAAATTGGTCCTCATCCAAGTAGGTACTCTTCTGCTTTTCGTTCTATTCTTCTATAGATGATCCTTGTCAGTATCTTTGATGCATGTGTAGTAAGGCTTATGGTCCTAAAATCTTCGCACTTCTCCGCTCCTTTCTTCTTAGGAATAGGGATTATAATGTTCCGCTCGAAATCCTTTGGTATCTCACCTGTCGTATACATTTCACTAATGATTTTGTATAGCTGGTTCAACGTCTTCTCTCCTGAATTTTTAATTAGCTCCGCAGGAATGTCATCAATGCCACACGCTTTATTTATCCTGAGGTCTCTTACAACCGCATTAAATTCCGATCTTAAAATTGGGGCTCCCATGTCATCGGTATCCACTTCCCTCTCGTTTTCGATAGCATTCGTTCTGAGGCGACTTCCTTTGTACAAATCTTCCAGATATTCCTTCCATCTCTTCCCTTTTTCTTCGTTTTCAATCAATAATTTTTTGAGTATTGTTGATAATATGAGTAGGAATTTTAATTAACGGAGATATGACAGAAATGAACTGCAAGGGCACGAAAACACGAGAAATGCCACTTTTCCTTGTTTTTCCTCTCAGTGAATGCATCTGCAAATAAATAAACGTGTTCACGTAAAAAGAGTCATTATTTTAATAAATTTAGTCATCAAAAATATATCTCTGATCTAAAGAGAGGACCATCCTCACCCTAGAGCCTGTAAAAAACACTCCCACGACAAGGGCGTATCTAGGATTAGAACTAGTGGGGGGGGGGGGGGGGGGCAAGCCATGGTTGTCTAAGTTGTAGGTAAGATTTAATCATGAATGAAATCAACATTTTAAGGAAACTGTAACAGCTCTTTATTAGCTTTTATATTCTTTGCTTGAAAAAATATTATTTTCCTTAAAGACATTTGCGATTGTTGCTTCTTGGGGGGAAGGGGGGCTCGCTGTGTACATGGCCCATCGGCCCGAGCGGTGTGCGTGTTTTTCCTTGGTCAGTGGGTGCATTTCCATGATCCGCTGTGGCTTTCCCACTTTCAGGGCACTCACTCCCCTTTCGCTCGCTTCGCCGTCCGTCCTCGTCGCCTCTGTACAAGCAAACGATGCAGCTTGCCTGGAATGGCAACCCTCCCAAGTTATTTTTTACCGATTCTTCTCCATCAATAATAATATTAAGTATAAACGTTTTTAATGAAAACCAAGTTAAGAGGAAAAGGAGAAAATTACTGCCTCCGGCCCATCGGATATTTTCTATAATTGAAGAGGCAGTTATTTTCTTCTTTTCCTCAAAACGTAGTTAATAAAAAAATGTAATTTTTATACTTAAATAGTATTTTAGACTTTTTGGTTTTGTTAGAGAGAAATTTCGCAATCGGTTTAAATTTTAAGTACAACCACCAAGGGGTTGTCTCAAATATTGTCTTTCATACCCAACAGCGATAACGATTATTATACTTTAAAGCAGCCGAAGAAGTTTTCAAATCTATTTATAACAAAATGCCAGAGCCTACTCGGTTTCCAAAAAAGGATGATCTTTAATGATACAAGCACATTATATCAAGTAGGATAATTATAATCACTGCCATAATTGCTCCACTTTCTTCTGTTCACTTCATTTTTTGAATCAAGTGAAAGAATATTTGTTTACGTGTACCTTTAAAAATGAGTAATTTCTATTCACTTTCATTCATCATTTATCTGACTTTAAAATTAAAAGTATGTTTTATAATTTCTATTATTTTAAATGGAAAAGAGAAATATAGAGCTAATGTTACAGTTTAATCAAGATCTATCAAGAGTTAACTAATGCATATTCCATATAAAAAAATCATCACGCTCTGTTATTGTTATGTTATAATTAGTTAAAAATATATTGGCCTGAGCGCGCTAATCTGAAAAAATATTCTAACTAAACTGCTCCTCTTGCCAACCAACCTCCCGTCCTGATGTCCTAAAATTTATGCCTTAACACACCGTTCTATTATGCTGTTCCTCACTTTCTCTATACTTTCTTTCATTTCATTTTATTTTTTGTACTTCCACTATTTTACCTATTTATTTCTTGACTCATTTAATTCCCATTATTTTAAATCAACAAACATCTCAAGAACTAATGCAACAGTTTCATCCAGAGCCGTCAAGCGTTTCGTAATGGATTCTAATTACACTGTTCATTTTGCCAACGTACCTTGTGTGATGTATTGAAATTGATGTCTTAACAAAATGTATTATTATGCAGTTCCTCGTTTCCTCCTTTTTAAAAAATAATTTCGTCTGTAAATTCAATTTGTTGAACTTCTTCCTTCAATTTGAAATAGTTTTGGAGCAAGCGTTTGCTTATTCAATTGTTGATAGGAACATAGAGATAGCAGAAGTTTTGTACGAAGTCGAAAATTCCACGTAGCAATGTGCAATTTTCAGAGGAATTCATAAAACGAATGGTATATAGAAGGCTTCTGTTAAAGATAAAATATACAGGTACTTTACACTTTTTTACAATATACTTTATTGCACTTACTGAGATTTCAGCGCCTCCATTGGGTTTAAGTGGCCTTTTTAGAACTTCAAATTTATTTCTGGATATTACTCGAGATACTCTTCCCATCGTGGTTAAAGTGTAAGAACATTGCATTGCCATCCAGTTCTGAGCTATCCTGAAAATTCCAGCGCTCTAGGTGATAAGAAAGTGATCGAAATTTGAGTTGCAAGATTTTATTCCGGTAAGACAAACAAGAAAGCGCGTACAATAAAACGTGGTGAAAATGAACTCGTGTGTGTCTACGTATTATTTAAAACGATAGTACAGATAAATGTGCGATTTAGTGGTAACTGTACTAGTGCTTGTTATGTTCGTAAATGTCCTCGGTCAAAGGAAGCGGTGCGATGGAGAGGAGAAATAATATGCATCGGAAACTGGTTACGACAGCGAGAAAAGAACGGGGGTTGGTAAAGAAAGGATGATGGGTAAAAAATCGGGAGGGAGAAAAACTGAGCGAAAGACGTTGAAGGTAAGGAGAGAGCGTTGCGTGAGGAGAGAGAAGCATAGGCAAGAGGGCGCTCGCACCAACAAGTGGGCGTGGAAGTGAGAGAAATGCCATCCGATGGAAAATGTGAGTGTTAGCATTTACATGGCAGTGGGAATCATTTCTATCACGCCTTTCAGCGATAATGACAGATCAATCGGGAGTATTTTCTCCTCTGCTAAGCTCATGCAGCCATAGAACTCATCAGACATAGCACCTACCGATCCAGATTTATGTGGTAGATGAAATTAACTGAGAAATTACTTCATATACCGAGAAGTCTTCATTTAATTACTAGTGGGAGATATCCACAGCATATTAATTAGAAAAATTAGTTCACTCCGTGAATTCGTTGCAGTTGCAAATATCCCACGTTTACGCACTTAAAACGAGACTTTACATAGAAAGCAATTCGAGAAAACCCGGAGAGTTGCTTAATTGTGTACCTTGAAGCGCAGTGTCCAGCGTAAAACTATATGAGGTTACTTTGTCCGTTGGTCCAACTGAAATAAGGGGAATCAATTGAGAGAAGACTTTAAAAAGTATATTTGGAAATAGATGATTTTTTTGTGAACTAAAATAAAAAAATGTATCATACATTTCAGTTAAATTGAATTCATTTGTAGAAAGTGTCACCAATGTTACGCGTAGCAACGTTTCCATGGCAATATAAGAAAAATAATCACGTAATTTAATCCCGCGTATTATTGCACTCAGTCTATATTTTCCAGGCGATGAATCTGCGTCTTAGCAAAATGTAGGTCTTTCGAATACATATCCATTATTGAAATAGCAGATTATTCTCTTATTTTTGTTAATTCCACAAAGGCGGAAGGTGAATCATCATCATCATCATCATTGGTCAACAATCCTAGGATTGGTTTGACGCAGCTCTCCACTCTATTCTCCTTTCAGCCTATCTTTTCACACCTACGTATTTCTTCTCTTTCACATCTCTCTTCACTTGTTCCATATATTTTGTTCGAGGTCTTCCTTTTCCATTCTTACCTTCCACTTGTCCTTCGACGATTGTCTTCATCAGGCCATCATGTCTCAGGATGTGGCCATATTTAAATAATTTAAGGATTCGGTCAGCGAAGGAATCGACATTTTCAGTGAAATCGAGGCAATCTGTCGATTAAAGAGAGCGCCTCAGCGTTCACACCTTCAGCCACCCACCCTCAGCTGCCCTCGCTTCTCTCCCATCTCAAACAGTCCAAATCTTCACATTTACCTCGCTTTGTATCAATGTCAAAGCAGACTTGTGTTGCGAGTTCGCGTTTTAGGGTTACTCATCGAGATGCACATCTAGATGGCGCTATCCGGCCAATAGGTGTGTGGGAGGACAGCAGCCCACGAGTCGCACTCAGGAGTGATTTGACAACTGAGTCATGCATTATCTGGGCATTTATTTATCTTCGTCCTTCATTGTCATCGGGGGAGAAACGTATTCCAACGCCTATCAATCAGGAAAAATATCGCTCCTATTTCATAGTTTCCATCGGACTTATTGACTTATTTATTTTCCGAGCAGATGTTCCCTGAGTTGCTCTGAAAGACATCTGTTTTGAATAGGTCAAGCAATCAGAGCCTAGCATGCAGTCTCCATCCACACCCTGACTGATCTCCCAGCCACTTCGAAGAATTGCGTGACTTCTTTTGTACTACATTGCGTTCACGGATTAAGTCTTTCTCAATCGGAGAGGAAGAGTGTGAATAAGTCTAGGTATTTGGCGCAAACCCGTGCCTCCCAGCACTCGACGCAGCCACTGACTGCATGCACCTCTGCCCGCACCTTCCTTTCTTTCTTCCCGCTACGTCAACACCAGAAATCCCCATTTTTTAATCTCCCCTCTCCCCCGTAGCACTGCCTCACCTCCTCCACCGCCGCGACCTCTGCCCTCGCCACAATTACAGAGAGAAGACAATTCCAAAGCCTTGAATGAATGTAGTGTCCTCAAAACCAAAGCCAATATCTTTTTACTCCGTGGACCTGGATGTAAAAAGTTTATACGGAAAGAGGGATAAATTAAAGAAGGAGTCTCTATGTGGAAGGAGCAGCCATTTGAGCAATGGTGCTGGAAAATGTCGATCACTGAAATATCTGAATTGTTATTCATTTTCATTAGGAAGATATAAGAAAGAAAATGGAATCATAATTCTTGGAATCCACATCCGATTAAAAGAGTTGTTAGTCGAATTCACGGTCAGCGCATACCTTGGAATATTCCACCCGAGATCAACACTGGAGGAGAAAAAATCAATGCTCGATAAATGATATTGTTGTTGGAGAAACAATTTGTAGTTATGTCATCCATGCTCGTCAATCTATCTATTTATTTAAACGAAAGACACCGTGGTTGTTGATCCTAATCGTGTTGATCCTAAAAGAAAAGGTTGTTGCCAAAGCAAATGCAGCGAGAGTGCGCTTGATGCTGTCCATAATGGCCCTGAAGACTTCACTATGAAGGAGAGGAAAGTATTGCTAAAAAAATCAACGAGCATGTTAACAAATTGCTTCGTTAAAAGAGATTGATCGCTAATTTCGATAATGGATAATCTAAAACCTAAAATTACTTTTTCCAAGAAGCCTTTTCCGGGTAGTTAAAAAGAATCGAGAGAAAGTTTACTATCGGAGAGAACGGAAGTGAATTCAAAATTGAAAGCCAAAACTAATAATAAACTGCTAATGTGTTCTTTCCTGAGATGCTGTGAAAGTAAATGCTGAATTTCAATGAGCCTTCCCAGAATAGGTAATTGCTTTCGAGCAGTTGTGTGATAGCTGGCTGAATGATTTCTTGATAGGTCACTGAAAGATGAAGTTGCTGGAGAGAGACAAGATATGTGCACCAAGGTCGTCAAAGGTGCACAAATAATACACTTAATGTTTAAAAATAGGTTGACTTTTGGTATAATTTTTATGATGATGATAGCAGAACGCACGAACAGTTTTTTACTCATAACCTTACACCGACTCAGGTTCCAACTGAAAGTTGCAAGAAACAGGCTTTTGTCATAATGTTGTGGTTTTTCTTTTATTTTGTCATCATATTAATATTGGCCACAAAAGGAACGAAAAATGCAAAATACGAAATGAATGGAATTCTCCAAAAACACGAGCAGAATCCAAGGGACCCCCTTCGAGTTATGATAATGTGATATGTGATTTATTCTCTTCCGCCCAAAATTGACTGCGCTTCTGTATCATTCATCACACGACTTCGCGACATTAAGCAAATATGCGTCGTCAAGAAAATTGGAATAAGGTGTCACAAATGAAGAGATATTGTGAATATTTCTAACGATAAAGTTCATCGTCCAGCATTGAAGAAGTACGTTGCAATGTTAAACATGTAGGGTTTTATATCACTAAGAGGCAAAAATAGAAATTTCAAGAAATGCAATTCTCAACGGATGAGGAGAGCCAATTTGTCTCTCACATGGACTTGCTTCTGCGACTCTAAATGTTCAGTGACAATGCTTTCAGGAAAACGGTCGCTTCAGCTGCTGTACATTCGGAGACGCGCCCTTTCGCGAAGACTTCTATTCGAGATGCAGATCAGATTTGAGCCGCCACTGCTAAGCTTCAGCATATTTCTTCCGCGGAACGCCTTCATGCAAATTTGATGAGATTGCGTGCGGATGCCTTTGGCTGTCGCTCGCACTGTCAACACCCCCTCCCCCCACACATTTCCTCCTCAAAATTTCCATGTCGAGGGGGTCTTCCGACTTCGCTCCCTTGTCTCCATGGCAAACGCGCAGACACAGCATCGGAGAGGGTATTTAAAAAATAAAAGAAGCCGGTAACTGATTTGGATAATAAGAAAAAGAACTCAAATTATCAATTTTGGAGCCTAAAAAATCTCATAATTCGTAATAACATTGAATTTTAGTTTAGCTGTTAAAAATAAAAAAATTAGATTTTAAATTACCAACCGTTTCCAATTTAAATGTGATAACTTCTTTTAGGTTCATATCCCATTTTTGCCTAATATAATCTATATAGATTTATGTTGATCTATTTAAAAACTGATCAATGGTGTATACAGATTAGCCAGATTTGCATGGAAGTTGAGGTAAATGGGCTCGCTTAAGGGAGGCTTTGATGGCGCCGTTTATTTGTACATGTACATCAGTTTCCGGCTCGCTAGAGAGAGTAAAATGATTCCTGTTCTGACGAACAAGCCTGAACTTGAATTTGATCGTTACCGACAGGCAGCTAAAGGAAGAGAGGCAATGTGCCACACACGCGACCTTTAATCATGCAAAGATTAAAGGTCTGTAATTTGAGAGTATTGTCCCTCATAAAGATTATTCAAACGACGGAAACAACATCGCTCCCGTGGACAGCGCTTGAGAAAATCTTCAAGGTTTCATTTTGCTTGCCTAATTTTGCGGGTTCGCCGTTACAAACGCTCACTAGAGCCACTGACGTGGCATTCCACGACATTGGGGCCAATGTTGTCCCCGGGAGGAAAAATCAAGAGTGGGTTGAAATATTTCCCTCGAAAAAATCATATATTCTTATAAAATGTTTTGCTACGAACAAAGTGGGTGCAAGTGATTCTTACAACATTTTTCTACACTAGTGCACTCGCTGTGAATCTCATTGAGTCTCTACGTCATTGGTGCACGAAGCATTTAAATGTTTTCTATGATGACGTCGTTTTCGTAGTCCATTTCATCAGGAAAAAATCGCAACGAGCTATTTGCCGACGAAGGATTTCTTTTCTAGGTAAATTTCAGCGGTATTCTTCTGTTTATCACTTTCACCAACGTCCCTACCTTCTCATGCTGAAGGCTTAATTACATTTCATTGGTTACTCAAATAATGTAATTATAGGGGACGGATTTAATAACGGTTACAAATGGAATCCGACAACACCGGGATATAACACTCATAAAATACTAAGTAGTGAAAGCTATAACTAGGTGCGGAAATTTAACTTAAGAAATTTTTTTTGCAAACAATCTTGCACGAAAGCTTCAATCAGCCGTTTGCAGTTTCGAATACTTGCGTTTGCGATTTCATCGTTGAATATTGCCGTTTACAAAACGGAATTCTCAACACATCTTAGTGTTAGACACACGGGAGAGAGTGCTTTAGATTGCATTTTCTCAAGCTAGATAGATGGATTGGCCACCAGATCTCTGTGCCCTTTGTAACTATGGATGATAATTTTAATAAACTGCCAAGAATGGACAGTGAACTCGACAACGTTGATGTGTCAATGTTTCATGAATTCCAAGACTGTTATCATGGATTTTAAAGTGCCAGTTGTAAACGATCTTTTGACGCACATTTTTTCCGATCCTTCCGAGAAATACTCCGAGACTAAGAGAGACGGGGACTGCGTTTTTGAGCGCGTTCCCTATAAAATGCCGATGGGGTTCGTGTTCTAATCCTTCAACGTCTGCGTCGTGAATATTCATGGCGGGAATGGAAATCCGTTTGGGGCGCCCTCCCACAGAAGGGCAACAATTAACATGACCGTGACGTCACGGAGAAAGGCTTCGTTGAGGGGGGCAAAGAAGGGGGAGGAAGTTCGTTTAAGGCAGGGGTCAATCAATGTCTTTGAAGTGGATCGACGTTTTCACTCGCGTAAAATTTCTAATGTTGGTAGTATGGGTGCGCTTGTAAGGCTCTGAACACCTCCCTACGCTTTGTATCCTTCCCGGGAGTAGTGAAGTCAATGAGAGTTACGATAACTTCGAACCTTACGTGGGGAACACACAGAAGAAATATTTTCGGCAGAGCCCTTATGAAGCCAAGATCCGTTAAGTGGGTTGTGAGGTTTTGGGATGAAAAAGTGAAAAAAGGCACTTATCAGACCTTGAGTTTGCAACGAGCAAATAGGATATACATCTGCATAATTCCCTGCGGGTCTCCTCTAGGACGTTTGGCAGAGGTTGACCAATCACCAACATGCAGCATGCAAGAGAACCGCCACATGCACACCGCACGGTCAATTATTACGCATACTAGCAAAATATGCATGCATATTCACAAAAAAATTGCCAATGGTTAGTAATTCCAATAGCAAATACATGTAAGGTTAGAACTATGGAAACAAACAAAAAAAAACATGCAATATGTCATCCTAGCGAATGACGCCATTAACTCTATTAATTGAGAAAACGTTGCAATCCTTAATAGTACGAGGGAAGAATGACATTTTAAATCTCTCTGCTTTGCAGTCTATTTCTCTTATTTTCTACTCGTGATCACGTCTACCATAGCATGACGGTAAATGTAAGATATGTTTCACGTAGTCTGAGGAAACATTTTCTCAGAATTTCCCAAGTAAATTTAGCCTATACTTCAATCTACGCTCCTGCAAAGATATCCATTCTAAGTCGCGTAACATACTGGAAAATCAACTCATTTTATCGAAGCAACTCATCACGAATTGCGGTATACTCAATTGATTTCAGCTAAAAGTCCTCCTTCGTAAGGGTCCCATACACTAGCAGCATATTCTAAGTAAGGCCTAACTAGAGTCAGATAGCTTATATCTTTCACCTTTCTTTGGCATTTAACGAGAATTCATTTTACAAATCACAATTTACGCTTAGCTTTCCTGCATACTTTGCGTATGTGTTTACCGCACGAAAGATCCCGAGTAATGGTGACCTCAAGTATTTAACGAATTCGGCATTTAATAATGGAATCTCGTTAGCGGTGTAGCTCCTTCTTGAAGATATATCCTTTTCCCAAAAATTCATCACCATACACTTTTCAAGATTTGATTGTAACTCCCAATTGCTGCACCAGTCATTTATAGCAACGAGGACGTTTTCTAATGCTAATCTATCGCTATGGTCATCAACTTCTCTGCTTACAACTACATCATCTGCAAAGAGGCAGATTTTGCTCGTGAACAAGGTGATAATATCACTAATGGAAAGAAGGAACAAAAGAGGACCTACAAAACTTTCTTCGGGTACACCTGAGGTAACATGCATTGTATCCGAGCTAACTCCAACCAAAACAACCCTGTATTCGCGGTCGTTTAAGAAATCTTTGATCCAAGCAATGGCGTGTGTATCTATACTGAATGCTTCCAACTTTTGAAACAGCTTTAAATACGAAACCTTACCGAATGCCTTTGTGAAGTCTAAAAAATGCCGTTGGTTTCAATATGACTGTCATCCGTTGCAAGGACATCGTGAATAAAGAGATTAAGTTTGGCTTCACAAGGCCTGCCTTTTCTGTATTCGTGCTGTTCTTTTGCTAACAGATTTTCACTATCTAGATGACCCATTGTCGAACTGAAAATAATGTGTTCCTGTATTTTGCAAGAAATAAAAGAAAGTTAGATAGGCCTGTAATTACTAGCTTTTTCCCTATCCTCACCCTTAAGATATAGTTGTGACGTTCGTTGTTTTCCAATCTTTAGGAACAATGTCTTCTGTTAGGGATATTTCAAGAGCTATCTTAAAGTAAGGCGCTATCTCTGATGCTGATTCCTTATATATTCCTTCATTCCTTTTTTGCCTAGTAGGTTCATACTCCAAAAATTATAAATTATCGGAATCTTCTTTTGAGAGTAGCACGTCCTGAACCAAGTTTTTTACATGTCTAAATAAATGTCATAGGACAATGGTAGAGTTTCGAAGTATGAAATCTGTAATTATCGTTTAAATAATCAAATATTATCGTGAAGAAAGGTTAAACGGAATCGAATTGACAATTTTACTTCCAATATTTGGTCAATGACACTGTATTACGAACTTCATTGAGAATAATAGTGCGTTGCAGTATTTGCTATATTTTAAAATTGCTCTGGATAAGCATTCACTTCGTTATCCAATGGAGATTTTTTTCGTATATAAGACACCTACAGCTGCAGCTTACACTAATTGATTAATAATACACGTATACATTACACAAGTGTGCTAAATTATCTCCTGGGTGTCTGGCATCAGTGAACGACAGCTAAGGATTCAGCGTTTAAAAGTTCATCTACTCCGGCGTCGAGTTGTCACAAAAGCAATTTCATTATTTATTTTGACTTTTCGTCTATGTGTCGTAATGTCGCATATTGCCTGAAGACACTTTGGAACTGTTACATTTGGTAAAGCTAATCTGAGAGATGCAATGGACGCACAGCAGTTTACGACAACCAGTGATTCTGTCAGCTACAGCGGTAAATTCATTTTCTAACTTCTCCTTTGCCGTATAGAGCGGTCATAGTTTTATATAATACTAGCTGACCCGGCGAACTTCGTACCACCTAACAATCAATGAACTTACAGTTTAGTGACACCATTTATGAATCAAGTGTGGCTGGATCGTTTTTAATCATATTTGATTTATTATAATAAAATAACGAGACAAATTCATTCAAACTTCGTAAATGAGTATCAAAATTGCTTCTCAGAAAGACATTTTCTTTAATGTGGGCTGCATTTTTCGGGTTTCACCGCGTCGTGGTTGCGTTGGTGACAACAGTTTCTCCTGCATTCCAGCAGGCGTCTTCAGGTCGAAGTGATTATGCCGTGTTTTGGCCGCTGTTATATAGGCAGCCCAGTGGTGTAGGTTCGCCCTGATTGGTCGCCTTGCGGCCAATAGCGTGGGGGTATGGGGTGAAGAGTCTCTTCCATGTGCTGTGGAGTGCGTAGCTATCCTCTCGATTGAAATTATGAGGATGTTTGGATATTTCAATCGCCTCTCGGATGATCCTCGGAAAATATCGGGATTCTCTGGCGATAACTTCCCAGTTGATGTCGTGTCCAGGTTCACTGAGAGTGTGCTCAGCCACAGCCGACAGATGGAATTGTTTCTTTTTTACCGCTCTTCTATGTTCTTGAATGCGGCACTTCACAGCTCTCCCGGTCTGTCCGATGTATGACATACCGCAACTGCATTCAATTTCATAAACTCCTTCGTAGGCGTGAGGTGAGATACGGTCCTTAGGAGTCGGAAGAAGTTCTCCAGTCTTCTTAACACAGTTGAAGCGTGTTGTCACGTCAAATTTTCTGAGGAGTCTCGCGATTCTTTCACTGGTGCCAGCCACATAGCGGATTGCAGCGGAAAATGCAGTCTACATTACCAGCGCACCGCGGAAGCCTTCGCACCAGACATTTTCTTTATTGAATCTACATAGGGTGGATCGGAGCACGTTTACGCGGATTTTTTTCATGAATTTTCCTACGTTTTAACTTAAGAGATTTTGGGCATTGTGGTTTTATAAGGCAGTTAATTAAATAAAAATTATACGCATTAAGTTGTTGGCCATTTGTGTTATTAACCGTAAAAAAATATTTTTAGGTCTAAGTGTGTTGCTTAAACTTGGCCCGGGGCAGGTTAACGCAACGCTAGACCGACTTGACTGATGCTCATAATCGTGTAAGAAAAGCCCATATGAAGCCGCATTCGTATCAAATGACTGTAGGCGCGCGATCCCGTTTGGAAAAAATGCACAGCGTAAACGTGCTGCATGGGTAAAAGCACTACGGTGTGCCCTACACATTCGGGTTTAATGTCTTGCGTCAAGCACCTTCTCATAAACAACAGTTTTTGTTTTTTTATCAAGCGCAAGATAAAGCGGATGAAGCTAAATACATAAAGCGAAGCAAAGCAGTGACGCAGCGAGGGGGGTTTTTGGGGGATAAACCCCCCCCCCAAGAGCTTAGAGAATTTTTATAAATAATACTGTCACTAATATTATGGGGACGGATGAATCACAAACAAAACATATTTAACTATTCACACAGCCAAAAAACCGACCATTTTGAACCATTTGTCTTAAAAAAATGTTTGGGAGAGGGCCTCCACACCTCTCGCTTATTTTGGCGGGTTTTCTTTACCCTACAGACCCGCCAGTATTAGCTGCACCTAAACCCCCCTATCTTTAATTCCTAGCAAAGGAAAAAATACAGCGGATGGTTTACGAACTCGAAAACAATCCACGTTTAATTGACCATGAGAAAATCATGAGTTTTCATAAGCACATGAGCACAAACATCACAAAAACTGAAAGACTGACCATGCGATTTGTTGATCGTCATCACGAATGCAACACGAATTGGAAATTGAATTCGTTTAAGCTCAAAAGGGCGTATAAGTAGGGATCATGGAATCCTCGGAATGAGAACTTCCTCATCATAGAATTTTTCTTTGAGCATAGTGAATCGCATATTTTTAATCACCAAACGCGTTCCGTTGGATGGTTTTGGTTAGTTTATGTTACGAAAGATCATGAACATAGAGCCTACATTTAGCTGCAAAACGTGCCGTGGCAAGCCAGATAGTCCAACTTTACTACTTTTAACGTTCAGGTAGATAGTTGGTGACTTCGTCTTCGTTTATTTTACACAGTTAAAAGATTTGAATTCATGCAAAGTACCAACTATTTGATCCTGATTTATCTTAGTTATATCATCCACATCTTCGTTCTAGGCCGTCAAAATTGCTCGCTCAATCAAATATTTTTGATTTTTGTGGTGATCAATCATATTCGGGAACACTTTGTTGATGAGCCAACTTCCGATGAAACTGATTTGCAAAAATTCCGAGGAAATGAAATGAAACTGCTCGAATCGTCGACAAAAACACGGACATAACCGAATGTCAACAATTGCTTGGAGATTTGTTTACAAACACGGTAGTGAAGTATCAACTCGAACTGGGCTTACAATCAGCTCGAATTAAACTTTTTAAACACAATTTCAAAATTTTTAATATATAACAATGGCAATGTTATATTGTTACGAAATTCAGTCATTAAATTGGTAAAAATAAAACAAATAATTTAATTTGTAATTTTGACCGGGTTATCAATTGTTATTGCATTGCTAACTCCTAAAAACGTATCACCAAAAAATAGATGATTTTTTTGGGGAAATTATCCTTTTTTAATGTCCTTTATGCTATCCGGTACTAAGACAAATCCAATGAACCCAATATAATTAAAATCGGACGCAGCCGTTCTCGAGGTATAAGTGTTCTAACTAACACGATTTTTGACCTTGTTTTATTTATATAGATTATCTGTCTATAATAGTGTTATTAATGATGTCACCTTTTTTACTAATCGGTTTTACTAAGACGGATATATGTAAAAATGTAACGGAATTATTTTTTTGTAATTTTAACGATCTTTAGGTGTAGCACGGCCTTTGTTGGCATCGTTCTAATGGTGGTACGATCGCGCATTAATACAGCCTCGTGAATTGTGTCAGTTTTAGCTCTGAGTGAGTGGGGTTTTTGACACCCTTTGCTGAAATACTCGCGGGTTATTGACACTATTGCTTATTTTCACGTGTTGACTGGGCAGTATGTCTATTGGTGTAGTCTTCATCTTCCGCTGGCTGCAGAGCACGATAGGTGGGTCGTTCTTGAACAAACCGTTCAAATTGAACGTTAAATTCAAATCCCGATGAGTTGGCTGCGCTGATAGTGATTTAGTGATGCATCTGACAGCCCTATCCGCCGAACAGAACTTGATCGATAAGAGTACCATGCATTACATCGATATTTAGAAGGTAATAATAATATAGATAAATGGATTCAGATTGAGGAAAATTTGGATTTTGTGAGGACCGAAGTGAGAAAATTACTTGGGGGATAAAACGGCTATCCTTACTTACTGTCTTTGAAAAGTGTCTGGGATGTAGGCCATGCAGGTTGGTAGCCAAAAGGAATGTATTTTTATAGCTGTGAACTGATTTTCGCTTATTTCAGTAAGCATTCGACGAATCGGCAGGTGTCGAAACCAGTTGGGTTAAATGAACGCAATGTGTAAAATTAGTAAGGTTCGTTATTACTCTCATTAGTATGAGGATATTCCACTGGGATGAGCGAGGATTGAATGAGCATTTTGCTGAATCGGGACTTACCTTCTGTCTTTGGAATGCATTCCCGCAACCCGCTTGCTTGCCGATAAGATCCTTTCCTAAAGGGAACAAGTGACTCTGCGGTGAAAATGCTTGTGACGATAATGGTGTCTTGGCTTATTCTTCGCGAATTGAGGCATGCAGATCATAATTGTAAATTCTATACTGAAGCAGAATCTTCTTGCAGTGATCGTAAGTAAATTAAAAATTAATATTCCTCAAGGCAGGGGACAATCATGATTATGCACCGCACCAGAAATAGCAAAAAATGAAAAGCAATAGTTTTCGTCAAGTTCTAGAAATAGTTATGACAATAATGAATTCTCTTTGATTCCGATCACCTAAGTTCATGCCTCGATAAATAAACGTGACAACATACATAAATAAAAAAGCCCCTTCAAAAATATTAGCGGACGCATACTTAGTTATTGTAGTAGATTGAATGTAAATTGTATCGTGAAGCGACGTATTTGGAGGACGTTCTGTAAATATCGGCACAGCTTTTTCTTTTCTTTGGAAGAACCAAATGAGTTTGGCTGCGAGCCGTCAGCACGCGGCGCATGAACTGTGCGAATGCCATTCCAGTGAAATAGATTTATTTTTACCTCATTTATTCATTTATATTTTCAAAGGATTCCATCCACACATGGATTTGAATTTTCCCTAGGACGTGCCAACGCGTGCCAAATACGTCCGCTGTTCCCTCCATTGATCGCGAGACGAATAGCGAGCCCTGCTTACCGATAGCCAGGCGGGCGCCTTTTATTCTTCTGCCCACCGATGGCGAGAGGAGTGACATGGTGGACTCGGGCGGAACCAACAGCGGAGAAGGACATCGCTGCGGCTGGCCCGATGAGAAAGAAGTTGAAGGGGACTCCGCTCTCGGCGAGGAGGCGCTGCAGAAGTCACCGTTGGACCACGCCAGCTCGACTACGCTGTCGATGGATGACGATCTGGGAAAGCGGTCGCTGGTGGCAGCCGTGGACTCGGCGTCCCTCCTGGAAGAAATGCGACAGACATGTTAGCCTCAAACTCAATCTTGACCTTTCGCGTCTCGGAGTTTTATTTATTTTAGAATGGAAGGGTTGTTAAAAAAGAAGCTTCCAGCGACTTCGAAATGCATATTGATTCCTCTCACGATATTAGGAGGAAAAAAACGAAGGAAAAAAGAAGAAAATAGAAATTGTTAAAGCTGATTCTTAAACAAAATATCATTCTTACCAATTGAAACCGAGCCGCATAAATGAAACCACAGAGTAAGTATATATATATATATATATATATATATATATATATATATTTCAAATTCGCATTCACACAGGTCGCCACAGGCGAATATACAATCATAATAACATATAATAGAAATTGAAACAAAGAGATAGAAACATAAATACAGGACGATGACACACTGTGGCGTGGAGATGGAATGAAGGCCGAAAACACATGGAAAAAAGTTCACCTGAACCGGGAATCGAACCACGGACCTTCTGCTTTCCGGGCAGATGCTCAGACCACCGAGCTATCCAGGCTAATCTAATCTCCAGTGTTTTCGGCGGGGGTTTATACACCAAATCCCCCGAGGTCTAGCCCTATTATTTGGCCAAGAGATGGCTCTGGGCGTAGGTCCCGCCACGAACGAAGAATTCAACGCGGACAGAAGAAGAAATGGAATGAAAGATGCTCACAATCACACACACAGTAGGATAGATATAGCACATGCGTTTCGGGGAACGCTGATCCCAAGAAGAGGAAACGAACCATATAGGTCTCATACATTTCAAATTCGCATTCACACAGGTCGCCACAGGCGAATATACAATCATAATAACATATAATAGAAATTGAAACAAAGAGATAGAAACATAAATACAGGACGATGACACACTGTGGCGTGGAGATGGAATGAAGGCCGAAAACACATGGAAAAAAGTTCACCTGAACCGGGAATCGAACCACGGACCTTCTGCTTTCCGGGCAGATGCTCAGACCACCGAGCTATCCAGGCTAATCTAATCTCCAGTGTTTTCGGCGGGGGTTTATACACCAAATCCCCCGAGGTCTAGCCCTATTATTTGGCCAAGAGATGGCTCTGGGCGTAGGTCCCGCCACGAACGAAGAATTCAACGCGGACAGAAGAAGAAATGGAATGAAAGATGCTCACAATCACACACACAGTAGGATAGATATAGCACATGCGTTTCGGGGAACGCTGATCCCAAGAAGAGGAAACGAACCATATAGGTCTCATACATTTCAAATTCGCATTCACACAGGTCGCCACAGGCGAATATACAATCATAATAACATATAATAGAAATTGAAACAAAGAGATAGAAACATAAATACAGGACGATGACACACTGTGGCGTGGAGATGGAATGAAGGCCGAAAACACATGGAAAAAAGTTCACCTGAACCGGGAATCAAACCACGGACCTTCTGCTTTCCTTCTTCCTTTCCTTTTCCTTCTGCTTCTGCTATCTATATATATCTATATATATATATACACAATGTATTGGAAAATCCGAAATGCACGTGGCACGTAATATAAATAATTTAAGTTAATGTCAGTACACACAGAGACACAAAAAAGAAACACTCACATTGGATAAATAAACTTGAAGCTATCGAAGCCCTTCCGGCTTCTTCGTCAGCTGAAGAATGAATCTTCTTGATTCATTCTTCAGCTGACGAAGAAGCCGGAAGGGCTTCGATAGCTTCAAGTTTATTTATCCAATGTGAGTGTTTCTTTTTTGTGTCTCTGTGTGTACTGACATTAACTTAAATTATTTATATATATATATATATATATATATAGATATATATATATATAATATATATATATATATATATATATATACACATACTCTGTGGCATCGGACGCTTCGAATCGAGCTCCCGAAAAAAGCGAGTTTTTGTGTGGTTTTTTTACCTCCCGACCTACTTACTACGTACTGTCGAGAGCGTAAAGTTTTCATCTTTCCATTGGTGTTAAAATCATTATCGTACGCCTCATAGTATAATTTATATTAGTGTTTTTGTGTTTCTGTCAACTCGACTTGCAGTCGCCGGCGGACTCGCCACCTGCCGCCCGGGCTTTGGCCCGGTCGGATGCGGCGGATGAAACATCGCGATCAGCTGATGTAGCCACATCTATCTACACTTCAACTCCAATCTCTAATACTACTCCTGCAATCATCTCTGCATGCAGCATGCCATCTACTCCACCTACTTCACCTA
Organism: Ischnura elegans; assembly: GCF_921293095.1. Taxonomy (NCBI): domain Eukaryota; kingdom Metazoa; phylum Arthropoda; class Insecta; order Odonata; family Coenagrionidae; genus Ischnura; species Ischnura elegans. The sequence goes on from NC_060246.1 coordinate 170,086,542, forward strand.
AGAAGACAGCGAAAGGTTCGCCAATACGCAAAATTAATCAACTTAATTGTCCTGATGATTCTTCTGACTCATTACCGCCAAGCACCGTCCTACGCCGGGAGCATGGAGCGCTCGTGGCTACAACGGCTGTACCGTTATCACCTGAAAATTTAAATACGGTAACTACATGTGCTAAAAGTGAAAATATTACTAAAGTTATTAGCAGTGAAAATGTGCTCAGTCCAATTTCGAGTGTTGGAGGGGTGGGGGGAGTCAATCCCCTTTCCACAGCTGGGAGTACGTCACTCCAAGTGACCTTGAAGCCGGCTTCGCGAAGCATTGGCTATGCCTCGCCAACCACTGCAACCCCACCCCTGCCGCCTACTGCCCCCACCTCCCTTGTCGACGCGTCGGACGAGCTCATCGCAAGACGGCCAACCGCCCCGCCTGCCTCCTCTACCGCTCCCGCAACTCAACGACGCCGCAGCTACGCATCTGCCGCCAGGCCGTATGACCACTATGGCGGTCCGTCGGGCGCGCAGTTCTCAACAGCGGCGAAAACTGTCTTCGCCTTCCAGACAAAGAAGATCGTTCCCTCGGATTCCGGTCCGAATAAAAAGAAAGGAATTATTTTATCTGCTATACCTGATACTTCCATTCACACTTACGTACTAAAACTCGGGGAAAAACTTGGAGGGGGGCATAACATTACGCATGCGACCAGACTGGCTCATCAAAGAATTTGTATTTATTTAAAATCGGAGGAGCTGGTCGAACAGTTTATTGCAAATTATGGTGGATTATCAATAAATAATACCTGGGTTGAGGCAAGGCGAATGGTTACCCGCACCGAGAAAATAACACTGAAAAAAGTTCCTCCTGAAGTAAGTGATGCTGATTTGGCTGATATTCTTAGCCAAGCAGTGCAGATTGTATCCCCTTTTTACTCCCTTACACTCGGCGTCAAAGATGACGGCTATAACCATATTGGTTCATGGAAAAGAACGGTATATGTAGTCAGGCGGGAAGGAATTGTTCTGCCTGATTCCTTCCTTGTCGAAATTGGAGATACACCGCACCGAATTTTCATTGAACATAATGACCACAGATGTAATACTTGCAATAAGCATGGTCATATTTCCAAAGATTGCCCACATTCCCTATTTTCACTGGCGGAAGCAGAAACCAACGAGGAGATTGATGCTACAGAGCGGCTAGAAATTCCCGCTCCACCCCCACCTCCTCCTGAACTACAACCCCTCTCCGTTTCGGGAATCGCACAGCTATCCACCATAAACCCTGACCCCGTGCCTTTGTCATTGCATGCAGAACCCTCAACCTCTAAAAATCTTCCTGGTCAAGAAAAGGAAAAAGATCCCCCTAGTATCACTGTTCGGTCACAATCACCTTCTCGTGACTTTATATCCGAGTCTCATGAGAGGGACTCTGATAGTCAATCTTTTTGCTCCCTTTCACTCCCTCTGAATGCTGAGGATCTTTATGATGATCCTGATATTGGCACAGCTTCTTTACTGGACAGGACGGGTAAGAGGAAGAATCCTGACGATCACCGAAGTACGAGGGAGGCCGGTGGATCGCCGCAGAGGAAGAAGGGGAGTAAAGTTAAGAATCCAGACTTTGAGGGTCTCAGACAGATTGAAGAGTTCTATTTTGAACATCCTGATTTCAGTTCAATACCCTATCCTCGATTAGAAAAATATTTATCCGGGGTAAAGCGGATGGATCCGCAAAGGAAGGCCAAAGAACTTCTCCTCGATGAGGAGGAACTGTTAAATACGTTAAAAGAAATAGTACAGGGGAAAATTGTGAAGGAACAAGCTTTAAAAAATAGACTTCACAGGCTTGTCAGTGCTTTGTCAATAGATAAGAGGTAACTACCCTTCATCGATTTTTACACACATTTATTTATTTATTTAATTTAATTTTTAACTATTTATTCATACATAGCACTAGGAATAGGAGAGGATGCATGAGATTACATTCATGACCTTGAATGTGCGTTCAGTACGGAGCCAATATAAGTGGGCTCAGTTGTCGTTGTTTATGAATAAGCATAATCCCGACATACTTCTCATACAAGAGGCAAACACTGACTTTCCCACAATGCCTTCATTGCCAAATTACACTTTTTACTTTAGCACACCTGTTATTCCTCATGTCGGTGTTGCCTTTGCGATTAAAAATAATATTGGAATATCCTCTCTTTCGACCAAGGTTATTTTCCCAGGTCATGCCCTGGGTTTATGTATGACCATAACGTATCCAGAACGTCATACGTTTTTGCTGGTGACTTATTATGGGCCTCATGATCAAGACCGTGCAGTAGAGCTGGTACATGAGGTGAATAGGTACATAGAGGCGGCCTATTCACAATCAAGAAACCATAACTTTTGGGTTGTGGTAGGAGGAGATTTTAACTGTACCATGGCTCCTTCTATAGATAGATCATCTGGAATAGAGACACATGCTAGGTATGTCTCAAAATTGAGGCAGTTGATTAATCAACATCGACTCGTGGATGTTTGGCGAAGACTTAAACCTAATAAGCCTGGCTTCACCCATTTTTATCACCGAGGTGTACATACTGCATCAAGGTTGGATAGATTTTATATGACGGACACCAGAGTGCAGTCAGTGCATAAAATATGCATTGAATCTAGCTTTTCGGACCACAGAGCTGTGTCAATGCGCCTCATTATTTCAGATAGGAAGAAACATATTCCTTACTGGCGATTTGATAATGCTTTGCTTGAAAATGATAAATACTGCTCCTATGCAAAGCTTTTGATCAAATCAATAGCAAACACACAGGTCCATAAAAATCCATGCGTAGCTTGGGAGCTTCTCAAACAAGAGATAAAAGAGCATGCTGTTACTTACCAAAGAGGATTACGAATGAACTTATCCGCTGAGACTGAAGAAGGTTATTATACTCGTGAGGCTAAAGCCATTGTGGCAAGAGCCGGTTGGGAAAACATCATTACGAATGACACGCCCTCAGCGACACACCTAGCCAAATGGGCTTCTGGAACACAACCAAAGCCAATCCAGAAACTAAAGATTGATGGGCAGTGGGTTGAAGACCCAGAGATTTTGGCGGCTACCCTGCATACACATTTAAAA